>NC_083746.1:11157500-11757500 GCF_033458585.1 Syngnathus typhle | reverse complement strand
TGGGAGGGTTATGGGCCAGAGGAGCGGCAATAGGTGCCTCAAAGTTATATCTTGGATCCCGGACTGCTTGATGACTTTTACACAGCTCACCCCGATGCTCCTGGCCCGTCTGGGATCCGGTCCTAGAGAGGGGGTTATGTCATGCTGTCCTGTTTTGTGGGCTGTCTTGTCTTGTCATGTTACTTCCTGTTTTATTGTTGTAACGCTCATTTCAGTTCGTAGGTCCTTCCTCTGCACGTCAGTCCACTTGACTTCCCGGTTCCCCAACTGCGTACACCTGTGTCGTTGGCCTGATTGTCTGCACCTGTGTCCTCCTCCTCCCGGGCGTGTACCGTTTTTTTCCGTGTATAGTGCGCAAAATTTAACTAATTTATTGTCCTAAAATCTGGGGTGCGCATTATACATGGGTACAAAAAAAAAAAAAAAAATATTTTTTTTTAAAATTTTTTTTTTTTTTTTTTTTTTAAGTCCCAATGATCGTCACACTCGCAGGGAGGCAATGGGTCCCATTTTTATAGTCTTTGGTATGGTCTTAACTAGGCTGGATGTAATTTTTTTTGTTGGCGTTGGTTTCTCCGACTGCCCATAAACGCACCACCGCGCTTCGTGCGCGCACGGGACAGCAAACGAGCAGGTGATCGAGCAAGCGTCTGATACGAGAGCATTGCGGTCGCATGGAGCGTGTTTGAAGTGAACAGCAGAGAAGAAAGGCAAAGTGTTGTGAAATAAAATGCACAGAACGGATGCGCAAGACACGTCAGCTATATAAAGAGCGAGAGTTGTTTTCTTCCTATTAGTTTCAATTCACAGTTTAATTAGCAGTTTCAATCAGCAAATAACAAAATGCGTATTACAGGTAGTATTTTATTTCACAACACTTTGGCTTGTTCCTTTGGTCTCTGCTGTTCATCCTAAAACACAAAGGCGCTCTTTAAGCAATGCGACAGTGAGCGCCCGGCGCGCTGCGGTTGCGCGACCGCACCAAATTAAGCTCCCTGCGCAGTGCGCACTGAGGTCCACTTAAATTTTAGAAAGTACATCAGGACTTTAAAAATATCTTCTAAATTTCAGCGACGGCTCTGTCACAATAATCGACCAGCCCGGTGCAGTTGGGCGGTCGGCGGCGTGCTACGGTTGAGCGTTCTCTCGCACGCTCTCTCTCTCGCTCTCTCTCACTCTCGCACACACGCAAACCGGATATCATACGGAGGCCGCCATTACAGATGCGCAGAACGGATGAGCAAGACACGTCAGCTATATAAAGAGCGAGAGTTCAGTTCTCTACCTAAATCCGTATTACAGGTAATATTTTATTTCACAACACTTTGCCTTGTTCCTTTCTTCTCTGCTGTTCACTTCAAACACGCTCCATGCGCACGGTGCGCGGTGGTGCGTTTACGGGCAGTCGGAGAAATCAACGCCAACAAAAAAAATTACATCCAGCCTAGTTAAGACCATACCAAAGACTATAAAAATGGGACCCATTGCCTCCCTGCGTGTGTGACGATCATTGGGACTTAAAAAAAAAAAAAAAAAAAAAAATTTTTATTTTTTAAAAATTCATAAAAATTGGGTGCGTATTATACATGGGTACAAGCTTTTTCCCAGCATCAGCATGCCATTTTTAGGGGTGCGTATTATACATGGGGGCGCACTATACACGGAAAAAAACGGTATATAGCCTGCGTCTCCCCCTTGGCTTTTGCCAGTGCGTCTTGCTTGTCACGAACACCAGCGATCCCGAAGTCACAGAAATTCCCCGAGAAAGCCTAGATAGAAGATACCTTTTGCCCAAGCTCTGTGTTCTGTTTCGTTGGGTTTTTGCCTTAGTATTTCCCTCAGTTTGGGGCGTTTCTTGTTTGCTGTTCTCAGACTTTTTTCCCTTGTGTAGAGGCGCTTTTTGTTTTTGCCTTTTTTCCCTCATCTTGAGGCGCTTTAAGTTTTTTGGTGGTGCCTTCCGCTGGAGAAAATAAAACACCTTTGGTTGGAACTCTCAATTCGAGTCCTCTCCCTGCTCCAAGCGTGACAATATTTTCTGGATGCTTTAAGAATTATAAACACATTGACTGATATAATCCAAAATATTTGCGGACTTGTGGTGTAACATGTCATACCAGCTGTTGTACATGTGTCCAAGGTTTAAAGTAGTGTCAGACAGTTAATATTTTTTTCATACTTATGCAAGTCCATTCAGCAAAAGGTGTGTAATCACAGCAAAGACAAGGCCAAAATCTTCTGAGATCTTGTCTGATTTCATCCTTCTCAAAAGGTAGTGGGAGAAGGGGGGACCCGTGTGACCTCAGAGATCATGCTTATTTCTGCTGGACTACGATAAAGTGTAATTGCACGTCCGTTACAGTAGGTGCCAGTCAGAACCGGTTGCTTATCAAATTTATCAAGGGGCCCCCCTAAGTAAAGCCGTCACAACCCCTAACATCCCCCCCCCCAGACCAGAGACAAAATTCGACTTACTCAAATTAAGTTTAATGTGAAAAAAATTAACAAATACTCAGTTTTAAATAATCTGTTGCTTCACCTCCTACTCAGTAACAGCATCTACACAAGTGTACAAATACGACAACAACAAATACAACTTTATTCAACAAAACATCGGGAGACAGATTGCTCCTCATTGCTGCGTCCAATCACGCAGTCAGTCAGTCTCACACACACACGCACACACACACGCACGCACACACGTACGTTGTGTGACTGGGTGAGTACCGTTTTTTTCCGTGTATAATGCGCCCCCACGTATAATACGCACCCTAAAAATGGCATGCTGATGCTGGAAAAAAGCCTGTACCCATGTATAATACGCACCCAATTTTTATGAATTTTATTTTAATTAATTAATTAATTTAGTTATTTTTAAGTCCCAATGATCGTCACACACGCAGGGAGGCGATGGGTCCCATTTTTATAGTCTTTGGTATGGTCTTAACTAGGCTGGATGTAATTTCTTTTGTTGGCGTTGATTTCTCCGACTGCCCGTAAACGCACCACCGCGCTCCGTGCGCGCATGTGAAAAAGGCGTGCGGACGTGAAAAAGGTGGCTCTGTATGGGAGAGACGTTGAAGAGGAATAAAAACACCCTTGGAAACCAAAACTTGCCCCTCGTCATGATTCGGAGCCGCAAAAAATGTTTCGGATTTGTGTAGGGTACATTGTGACAGACAGCAAACAAGCAGGTGATCGAGCAAGCGTCTGATACGAGAGCATTGCAGTCGTATGGAGCGTGTTTGAAGTGAACAGCAGAGACGAAAGGAACAAGGCAAAGTGTTGTGAAATAAAATATTACATGTAATACGCATTTTGTTATTTGCCCATTGAAACTGCTAATTAAACTGTGAATTGAAACTAATAGGAAGAAAACAACTCTCGCTCTTTATATAGCTGACGTGTCTTGCGCATGCGTTCTGCGCATCTGTAATGGCGGCCTCCGTATGACGTCCGGTCCGCGATGGAGATTAAAAAACAAACAATATTTGACAATTACACACCATCAAGGATTGCACCATCGCATCAAACGATGTGTCGTCAATTATGAATTTTACTAAGTGTGTTGGGCAGGATGGCTGAATGCGATGCGCGATTGACAACAAACAAGAAGAAAGGTGATTTCAAGTTTTATTTCGGGGGAGATTTGTCATGTCTCGTCCCCAGTTTTGCTATGTGTCTAGGTTGCCATAGTTTCTGTTCGCGTCGCCCCTCTCTTCCTGTGTCACCTCAATCGATGTAACGTGTTTTGTATTTAAGTCCTGTCTGCCCCTCGCTCACCGTCGGATCATTGCATGTGTTACTGTCATGATGTGGCTTCTGTTCCTGTCTTTGGTAATGTCACTCTGTCTTTTTGTTCCACGACTTTGTCGGTCAGTCCTGTTGTTGGTTTTGTTGTACCATGACTTTCTTTAAAAAAAAAAAATAAAAAAATAAAAATTAAAAAATGTTTGTACCCATGTATAATGCGCACCCCAGATTTTAGGACAATAAATTAGTTAAATTTTGCGCACTATACACGGAAAAAAACGGTACCTTAAAATCAGAATGGTGTTGGAAAATCAAACACATTTGTAACCCCCAGTTTGGATATATTGCATTTTGGCAAAATGGTACATTCTGAAATCAAGTTATTGTAAACAATTACTCAAATACGGGTGGGCATCATACATTGATAGAATAAAATGTACTCCTTATCAGTAAAATTGTTTACCAAATTAGCAAGTCAACAAGGGAACATTCTATTTTCCTCCTTCATAGCTACTTCTAAAATTGTGGTTTAATTAATTTTGGTGAATACAGTATAAATGTAGATTTTAAGATGGAAAGATTGGGCACACACATCCACAATCCTGACATTAACGTCAATATGCGTTCGTTTAAGAAGAACAAATAAGAATAGTATCACTGTTACCACTACTGATGAGTGTACACATACATGCCCACACAGTGAATGTTGCGTGTATAATGGTGACCAGTGCGTTTGTGAAGGCAAGAGTCTCTCCACTCAACGCTCTAGGGGAGCACAGTGATTTACTGTTCCTCTTAGCAGTGTTATAAACGCTGCTCCGTTTCATAATGAGCTTCTGACACGCTGCATGTTTCCAGTGTGTTTTCCTTCTGGCTCAGTGGCGACGGCTGCCTGATTGCTGCCCTCATTGAAAGGGTATTCTGACTCACAGAAGTGTGCGCATATAGCCTTAAGCGTTCCCATTTGAAACAATCAAGTTTGAAAGGTAACACGTGTGTTGTTCATTGAGAGTCTACTTTAGACGCTATTTTAAAACCCATCTCAAATCCACTTGCAGGGAATGTATTTATGGTTAAAACGTGGAGTCCTTTTCAGGTAGTTACTTTCCTTCTTCATTAGTAAAGTAGGATTAATTGTTTCATAAAAAGTTTGAGACCCCTTCGGGGAGCACAGTGTTAAAAATAACTGCCCACATACGATTACATCGCCATTTGTTTTACTTCCTTCAGCATTATTGTGGCAAGTGAAAGAGCACATTGTTACACATTCAGTATATTAGGACTGTAGAGTAGCAGACCTACTATGTACTGAGCTGGGCTTATCTGCAGTATACAAACATAATCAAGTCCATCATCTGGCAAGTTAGTCTATCAGGCTGTTAAAGGTGTTCTACTCATATTATCATTATTGGAACATTTTCACCTTTCAGTTAATGATTCTCAAGTTTGCACAACTTTGGAATGAAAAGCGGGTCTATATGAAGCAAATACCGCAGAGACTGCATATCTATTATCTATTTATTCATTGTTTGTGCCTTCTTGTTTTTATTTGTTTGTGTTGTTTTACTTGTATGTATATTGTGTACTGTTCTCCATGGATCGCCACCTTGCCGTGGTGGAGAGCCTTGCGTGTTCCAATGAACCTAAGAGCGATGCCGTCTGGAGTCTCGGCTCCTGGTAGGTTCAACCATGGCGTTAAGGTCGAAGGGGAGGTTCCAGACAAAGTGCGATCCAAAGACCTCAACGGTGGGAGTGGCGGAGGATGACACTGTGAGTCACAACGGCACTGAAGGCGGACGAAGGCTGCAACAGAGGGTTGTCTCCAATCGTCATGGACCCATGCCATTGGATCCCGGCCCCTTTCTGCCAAGGACCGTGTGGTGGCTGCAGGCGCATCAGTCTCCCCACGCTAAAAGACGTCACGCGCAGGCGTCCTCCTGAAGGGAACGTATCCCATTTTACATCCTGGACAACAAAGTCCTGTGGCGATCAGGAAGTGGTAACGGGGGCAGGACAGTGAGGTCTGGCAGCCATTAGCCACAACCTGGCACACAGGCGGTGGGTGTTAGATTCAGTCGTTAAGTTCTTGGACTGAGGCAGAAGAGCTTCTCGGCAGCTGCACCCATGACTGAGCAGCCCTATTTAGGATCCACTCTGCTCACCCCATTTAGGGGAGGGGGTTAAAAAAAGTACCCTAAACATAGCCTGCCTCACAAAATCCTGTCTGGAATATCGCATCCAGAGGGATCACCATCACGCGGGCAGAAACAAAAACATGTACTTATTGGAGCTTGGAACGTGCGGACCCTAACGGACAACCAAGCCAGTGATTGACCTGAAAGGCGAACTGCCATCATCTCCAGAGAGCTAAGGAAGTTCCAGATTGACATCGCAGCACTCTCCGAGACCCGACTAGCAGATGAAGGGCAGCTGAAGGAGGAAAAAGGTGGATATACTTTCTTTTGGAAAGGAAAACCTGCAACTGAGCCAAGAATCCATGGTGTGGGTTTTGCTATCAAGAACTGCCTCATCAACCACCTCCATGAACTCCCTGTGGGCATTCACCGAGGCTTCACCAGCATGATAATTTTCCTACGCGTGGCGACAGCTTCCCGGACCTGGTCTACTCTCCGCATAAAGGAGCTTTCAAAGCCGCCCCCATCTTGGCCTTTCTGACCATATCACTGTTATGCTTTTGCCCGCATACAGACAAATGGTGAGAGCATCCAGACCGGTTCGAAAGCGGGTACGGGTGTGGCCTGAGGGTGCCTCTGATGGGCTTCGTGACTGCTTTGGCTCTACTGACTGGGACATGTTTAGGAGGGCTGCCACTTGCAACGATCGGATAGACATTGAGAAGTATACTGACTCTATTTCCTTCTACATCAGGAAGTGCATTGATGATGTGACTCACTCAAAATCCATCGTCACTCGGGGTAACCGGAAGCCATGGCTGACGGGGGCTGTCTTCAGGCTGCTGAGGGCCAGGGACAAAGCCTTTAGAGCGGGGGATGAGGCTGGCTTGAGGACTGCAAGGGCCGACCTGTCCCGAGGCATCAAAGAAGCAAAGAAGGCGTTCTCTTGCAAAATTACCGCCCACTTCAAGTACAGCAGGGACGCACGGAGCCTTTGGCAGGCCATTCAGACCATCACGGACTACAAGCCCGCACCGCAGAGCTGTGAAGGCGACGTCCGTCTGCTCAATGACCTTAACCGCTTCTTTGCTCGCTTCGACGCTCAGAACAGCACTTGCCCGCTGAAGGCCACTCACCCTTCACACGAGCTGCCCCTGTGCCTCTCCGCCGACAGAGTGAGGAGGGCGCTTGCCGCTATCAACATCCGTAAGGCGGCGGGCCCTGACAACATCCCGGGTCGAGCGCTGAAGGACTGCGCTGGTGAGCTGACAGGCGTCTTCACGGACATCTTTAACACTTCCCTCCAGCAGGCCATCGTCCCGTCGTGTTTCAAAGCTGCCACCATCGTACCTGTGCCGAAGAAACCCGCTCCGTCCTGCTTCAATGACTACCGCCCCGTGGCACTTACGCCCATCATCATGAAGTGCTTTGAGCGGCTTGTCATGGAGCACATCCGTTCCGTTCTCCCCCCCACCATTGACCCCTTCCAGTTTGCGTACCGAGCCAAGCGGTCTTCTGAGGATGCCATCTGCTTTGCCCTCCACTCGGCCCTCACCCACCTGGAGAGAAGGGACTCGTATGCAAGATTGCTGTTTGTGGACTTCAGTTCTGCCTTCAACACCATTGTGCCACAACGTCTCATCAGCAAACTTGACAAGCTGGGCCTCAGTACCTATCTCTGCAACTGGCTACTGGACTTCCTCTGTCAGAGGCCACAGGTGGTACGTGTTGGCGACAAGATCTTCGCCAGCATCACGCTGAGGCTCAGTCCGCTACTCTTCACCCTCCTGACGCATGACTGCATTGCAACCCACAGCGACAACCGCATAGTGAAGTTTGCTGACGACACGACTCTGGTGGGTCTCATCACCAAGGGAGACGAGACTCAGTACAGGCTGGAGGTTGACCTTCTGACCACGTTGTGCAGGGACCACAACCTCCTGCTGAACGTCGACAAGACCAAGGAGGTTGTTGTTGACTTCCGGAAGGGTCACACCCAACACCTGCCGCTGACCATCGACGGTGCTGTGGTGGAGAGAGTGAGCAGCGCCAGGTTCCTGGGGGTGCACATCAGTGAGGATCTCTCCTGGTCCACCAACACCGCATCACTGGCAAAGAAGGCCCAGCGCCGCCTGTACTTCCTGCGGAAACTCAGGCGAGCGAGCGCTCCTCCGGCCGTCATGACTACATTTTACCGCGGCACCATTGAGAGCGTCCTCTCCAGCTGTATTGCTGTTTGGGGTGGCGGCTGCGCTGACTACAACTTGAAGGCCCTGCAGCGCATAGTGAACACGGCTGGTAAGATTACTGGTGCTTCACTCCCCTCCTTGAAAGACATTTACATCTCCCATCTCACCCGCAAGGCGACCACGATTGTGAGTGATGTGAGTCACCCCGCTCACTCTGTTTGAGCTTCTGCCCTCTGGGAAGAGGTATAGGAGCCTGCGCTCCCGCACCACCAGACTCAACAACAGCTTCATACTCCAGGCTGTTAGGATCCTGAACTCGCTTCCCCTTTCTGCGTAGCGTCCTGTACTTTTGCGCTACGCTTACTGGCTGCTGTATGGACACTGGCTCCGTTTTGCTCCTCTTATTAGTGCCTATGCACCAACACTTGATGCACAGGACGAGGTTAAGGAGGCCTTCTACGCCGACCTAGACAAAGTCCTATCGGAAGTCCCCAAGGAGGATAATTTAATCCTGCTTGGAGACTTCAACGCCAGAGTGGGACAAAACCACCACCTATGGAGGGGTACGCTGGGAAGAGAAGGGGTTGGAAACACAAACTCTAATGGCACATCACTAGTAACCAAGTGCTCAGAACACAACCTGGTAATCACCAACCTTTTCCGTCAAAAAAACAAGTTCAAAACATCCTGGATGCATCCTCGCTCAAAACTGTGGCATCTCATAGACTATGTCATTGTCCGCTCTAAAGACCGCCGCGATGTCCTAAACACCAGAGCAATGACCAGTGCAGACGACTGCTGGACCGACCATCGCCTCATTCACTCAATCATGTCCATCCGCCTAATGCGGAAAAAACGAATGCAGAAAAGACAATGCCAAGAATAAACATCGAGCTGTTGAATGACACAGCAACCAACAACAGCTGCAGGAGGTTCTTAGTGCAGCGCTGCCCAACCACTACCCAGAGGATACTGAAACACACTGGAGCACACTTTCGACTACCAAAATGAACACCTGCAAAAAAATCCTCGGGCACAAAAAGCGGACGCATCAAGACTGGTTTGCTGACGATGACACTGAGATCCAGCAGCTAAATAACAACAAGCAGCAAGCTTTCATCACCTGGCAAAATGACATCCACTGCAAGATGAAAAGAGTAGCCCATGCCAAAGCGAGGACAGCCGTCCAAACACAGGTTAGGAAACTGAAGAACCAATGGTGGACAAAGAAGGCTCTGGAGATCGAGCAGCTTGCTGACTCTGGAGACACGAGAGGCTTCTTTGATGCCACAAGAGCGGTGTATGGTCCCAGCCACCGCTGCCTAACCCCCCTTCGCTCAAAGGATGGTCTGCTGCTGAAGGACAAGGAGGCAATTGCAAACAGGTGGGAAGAACACTACGAGGACCTCTTAAACAGGGACACTATACCTGGGATGGAGGCTCTTGATCAACTACCACAACAGCCCACAGCTGAAAGCATGGGAGAGCCACCCAGCCTGAACGAGTTGCAGGATGCCATTGGGAAGATGAGGAACAACAAGGCTGCTGGGCCCGATGGAATTCCAGCAGAGGTCTTGAAGAAAGGCGGACCCGACCTTCTCAGGCACATCCATGCCCTGCTTCTTAAGATCTGGGAAGAAGAGGAAATCCCTGTGCAGCTCAGAGATGCCTTAATCGTCTCCGTATTCAAGACAGGAGACAAGGCAGATTGCGGGAATTACCGTGGCATTTCTCTCCTCTCCACCATAGGAAAAGCCCTCGCTCGGGTTGTGGCCAACAGACTCACCCCCTGTCAGAAAGCATCCTTCCTGAGTCTCAGAGTGGATTTTGCCCAAGCAGAGGCACCACAGACATGGTTTTCATTGCTCGACAACTGCAAGAAAAATGCCGGGAACAAAATCAACCACTATACATGGCCTTCATAGACTTCACCAAAGGCTTCGATTCAGTTAATCGTCAGGCCCTTTGGCTGGTTCTATCCAAGATTGGCTGCCCAGACAAATACATCAGAGTACTGAGACTACTGCATGATAAGATGTCAGCCACAGTGCTCAGCGGCAGTGGACGAGACGGAACCCTTCAGGGTTGACACAGGTGTCAAACAGGGATGCGTCATCGCTCCAACACTATTTTCCATCTTTATTGCTGCTATCCTCCGCCATACAAGCAAGCATCTGCCCCACAGAGTCAAAATCATGTACAGAACTGACGCTCAACTTCTCAACATCAACCGACTCAGGGCTAAAGGTCAAACCACCACCATATCCATCGTGGAGCTGCAATATGCGGACGACAATGCCTTTGTAGCCCTGTCGGAAGAAGACCTACAGAGTATTCTGTCTGCCTTTGCGAAGGCATACAAACAGCTTGGTCTCGCCATTAATATAAAAAAGACCCAAATCCTCCACCAACCACTACCAAACTGCAGTTTGCTTGTCCGCCCCTCAAACATCTCTATTGATAACACCCGACTGGAAAAGGTTGACCACTTCCCCTATCTTGGCAGCCTTCTGTCATCTAAAGCCACCATTGATGATGAAATTGACCATCGCCTGAGCTGTGCCAGTGGGCCTTTCTCAAGGCTACGGAAGCGAGTCTTCGAGAATCGTGACCTCCAAGCAAAGACCAAAATCCTGGTCTACAAAGCTGTGGTCCTCCCCACCCTTCTGTATGGGTCAGAAGCCTGGACCACATACAGCAGGCACTTAAGGGCACTGGAGACCTACCATCAGAGATGCCTCCGGAAAATCCTCAGGATCAGCTGGAAGGACCGACGCACCAACACCAGCGTCCTGGAGGAGGCTGGCTTGCCTACCATCACTGCCACCATTGCTCAAAACCAACTGAGATGGATTGGCCGTGTAATCCGCATGCTTGACTCTCGCCTCCCAAAACAAGTTCTTTATTCCCAGCTCGCTGAAGGAAAGCGGGGGGAGGTCAGAAGAAGAGGTTCAAGGACAACATAAAAGCAAACCTGAAGAAGTGTCACATAAACCTTAAAACTTGGGAAGACAAGGCCGCAGCCAGGACGACGTGGAGAAACCTTGTCCGTGACGGCGCAGCTCAATATAACGTTGACCTCCACCATGCCGCTCAAGACGAACGCAGACGCAAAAAGGAGTGAGCCCCCACCAAGCAGGCCCAACCCAAACCCACCACCATTACATTCCCCTGTCCACACTGCACCAGAGTTATCGGGTCCAGGATCGGCCTCTTCAACAACCTGAAGACCCACAAAGACCAAGAAGGAGGACCGTCATACTCGACTACGAGTGACCGCCGATGATGATGATGATGATGATGATGATATTGTGTACTTTGTCTTGTCACCGTGGGATAGTGGGAACGTAATTTCGATTCCTTTGTGTGTCTTGGGTTAGAGTTGTGAGTTTATTGTTTAGCACATATTATTGTGGCAATAACAGTGCAAGGAGGGAGACGAAGCCTAGGGCTTGTAGAGCTCCACTCCTGTACAAACAAAGTGCAAAACAAACAAAGCAAACACAGTGCTGTGTTGTCAAATGTCATTCAAGTGTTTAAAAAAAAAAAAAAAAACACAATACACATATATAATAGGGGTGGAACGATTCATCGATACACATCAATTAATTGATATAATGCTCTACGATTTATTGGCATCGATGCTGAACGTAAACATTGATTTATATCGCCGTGTTTGACCTCGGACATTAGACTTTATTTTGAAATCCAGTTCATTGTTGCTTGCTTTCTCTTTCCGGGAGCAGTGAGCGGCGTGTTGTGTTGTGAGCAGAGCAGGCACGTGAAAGGGGAGTAGACAACTAGTACGCGGCGCCTGGGCTGGTGCTATGGCTAGTGTCCAAAAAGACGAGGAAATTTGCTCCCCTTTAGGCTTCAAGTCATTCGTTTGGAAGCACTTTGGATTCCAAAGAAAAGATGGCTCAACGGGCAAGACACGTGCAGCTCGTAAATCCTGCCATGCGGTATTCAAATATTCAGGGACCACAAATCTCTATATTTATATTTAAAGAAAAAACACGACATCAAATTGATATGATACGTATGAATTGTTATAAATCAGGATATTGTTCTGTATTTATTTAAAAATATATATATATCGATCGTAGAGCACTATATCGCGATGTATCGTGAATGAATCACAGCAGGCTTTAAGATATCGGCAAATATCGTATCGTGATTCTTTGTATCGATATGATATCGTATCGTGACAAAACCCGCGATTTACACCCCTAATATATAATATACACATACTATATATATATATATATATATATATAAAAATTCCCCTCTCACCCTCCGCGGGTGGTCTCCCACTCCAAGCTCGGGTCCTCTACCAGAGGCCTGGGAGCTTGAGGGTTCTGCGCAGTATTTTGGCTGTTCCTAGCACTGCACTCTTCTGGACTGAGATGTCTGATGTTGTTCCTGGAATCTGCTGTAGCCACTCCTCCAGTTTGGGGGTCACTGCCCCAAGTGCCCCAATGACCACGGGCACCACCGAGGCCTTCACTTTCCAGGCCTTCTCAAGCTCTTCTTTGAGGCCCTGGTATTTCTCTAGCTTCTCAAGTTCTTTGTTCCTGATGTTGCCATCGCTTGGTATTGCTATATCCACTACAACGGCTATATATATATATATATGTATGTATATATATATATATATATATATATATATATATATATATGTATGTATATATATATATATATATATATATATATATATATATATATATATATATATATATATATATATATACGTATATATATACACATACATATATAAGTAAATAAACAAAAGCATAACAAGCTATGTATTAATTTGTCATATTTATACATGCATATATACTACAAATGTACATGTGTACATACATAAACAAATACACTACAAAATGAGAAACAAGAGAAACAAAATAGACACTTAGCGATGTTGAAGCAATCAAAGAGACACCAGGTAGGAATAACTTAGAGGGGACAGAAGAACTGCAAGCAGAAAATAACAAAACAATCAGAGTATAAATTGTGGTTTAAGTTGATTTTCTTAGTATGAATCAGCTTAGTGCAGTGGAGTAATTATGGACTGGTAGGATCATGAGTAGAGAAGGTGGTGTTTCAGGTGCTTTCTAAAAGCAGCCTGTGAAGATATGGATCGGATATGGATTGGTAGCTCATTCCAGAGTGAGGGCCCTCTAAAGTGGATATTATATTGATGGCGTGATGTTCGACAGGAAGGTGGGTGGAGATTGTCCCTCTGTCTTGTTGGATAAGAATGAAGATCAGATACAAATGTGAGGAAATTATGAAAAGTGGCTGGAAGACAGTGTATTAGGGGTGTAAATCGCGGGTTTTGTCACGATACGATATCATATCGATACAAATAACTACGATACGATATTTGCCGATATCTTAAAGCCTGCTGCGATTCATTCACGATATATCGCGATATAGTGCTCGACGATCGATTTTTTTTAAAATAAAAAATATAGAACAATATCCTGATTTATAACAATGCATACGCAAAATCAACAAGGTACTGCAAAGTCTTTATTTAGGAAATTACAAGAGTATTGCAGTATACAAAGTGCTTATTTTAACACTGAACTTTGATGTCGTGTTTTTTCTTTAAATGTGCGGCGAGATTCGTGGTCCCTGAATATTTGATCACCGCACGGCAGGATTTACAAACTGCACGTGTCTTGTCCGTTGAGCCATATTTTCTTTGGAATCCAAAGTGCTTCCAAACGAATGACTTGAAGCCTAAAGGGGAGGTGATTTCCTCGTCTTTTTGGACACTAGCCATAGCACCAGCCCAGGAGCCGCGTACTAGTTGTCGACTCCCCTTTCACGTGCCTGCTCTGCTCACAACACAACAACGCCGCGGCGCGCACTGCTCCCGGAAAGAGGAAGCAAGCAACAATGAACTGGATTTCAAAATAAAGTCGCGTCTATTGTCCGAGGTCAAACACGGCGATATAAATCGATGTTTACGTTTAGCATCGATGCCAATAAATCGTAGAGCATTATATCGATTAATCGATGTGTATCGATGAATCGTTACACCCCTACTATATATATATATTTATTGATGAGTAGACAGGTTTGATGAATATTTTCTTTATCAATTGGCAGTAGTGAATCATTTCTAAACAGTGGTGCCGATGGTTCATATCTATTCGAGAAAGCGATCATTCTTAGGAACTTGTTTTGTATGATGAGTAATTTGTTGAGGTATGTTGGATATGTGGCTGCCCAGACTATGTGGCAGTAATTGAGAAAAGGAAACAGGAAGCTATAATACAGAGTGAGATGAGCAGAAGGATGGACCAAGGGACAAACTTTTCGTAAAATACCTAGCATTTTCATAGATCTTTTTCAAACCAAATCAATGTGTTCAGACCAGTTTAAGTGTTTGTCTACTATAACTCCTAGGAATTTGGTGCTAGTAACTTGATGGATTTCGTTATTGTTTATGTGAATTTTGGTCTGTTCTTTGGGGTAAGATTTATTTATATTGCAGAAGATCATGAAGTTACATTTTTTTATATTGAGTGACAACTTAGTTATTTTGAACCATTTTGTAACAGCGTGCAATTTAGTATTCACACTTGCAATGAGGAAATTAAGATCATCGTGAGTGGCAATAAGGTTGGTATCGTCCGCAAATAACAAAGGGAGAAAATTTGAACAAGACATGGAAAAATCATTTATTTACACCAAAAATAATAGAGGACACAATATTGAGCCCTGTGGGACCGCAAATAGTATTTTAGATCTGTTGGAAGAACAACCATTTATATATACATATTGTTCTCTGTTGGCGAGATAGTTTGTGAACCATTTCAGGGCAGAATCGTTCACTCCATATCTCTCTAGCTTAGCGATAAGGATCTTATGGTCGACAGTATCACATGCTTTGCTTAAATCTAGGAAGACACCAAGAGCGAATTTCTTATCGTCAAGAGCTGTTGAGATGTGGTTGACAAGCTGAAGCAGGGCATGCTCAGTAGAAAACTTTTTGCGGAAACCATATTGATGTTTATAGGGAATATTGTTTGTTTCTAGGTGCTTTGCCAATCTTGAATAAACCATTTTTTCTAGAATCTTGGAGAAGCATGGAAGAATGGATATAGGTTGATAATTACCATATTCATTTGTCTCACCAGCTTTGAGAATAGGAATGACTTCAGCAATTTTTAGTTCTTGGGGTACAATGCCAAATTTTAAAGATAAGGAGAAAATGTGTGTGAGTGGAATTATTATTAAATGAATGATTTTCTTAATAAGTATGCTTCTGATCTCGTCATGGCCAGGGGCCGTGTTTTTCAAGCTCATGACGATGCTGTAAACTTCCTCAACACTAGGAGGGTCAAAAATAGAGAGTGAAGGAAACTGCCCTTTAATTAGGCAACAGGGGCTTGTATCAGATGTTGAGAAGCTAGATGCCAAGGTAGCGCCAACATTTACAAAGAAATCATTGAAACCGTTAGAAATATCTATTGGGTTAGAATGAGCTCCATTCTTCCCCAGCATCTCACTTGGGGTAGCTGTTTTAGTTTTTTTGCGATTTAATAGATGGTTGATAAGATTCCATGTTGGTTTGATGTCACCAGAGGCTTGTGTAAATTTATCAGCATAGTAAGTTTGTTTGGTTGTCCTTAGTAATACTGTAAAATTATTTTTATATTTTTTGTATGTTTCTATATTTATAGGGGTGGGATTTGCAATAGATTTTCTGTATACCGTATTTTCCGCCCTATAAGGCGCACCTAAAAACCTAAAATTTTATCAAAAGTCGACAGTGCGCCCCACAGTCCGGTCCGCCTTATATATGGATCAATTGATGAACTTGTTGATCCATACTGGTTGTACACAGTGCTCTGCCAAAATGTTTTAGTACGTTTTAGTACAACTAGTATAGGCTGCTCCGTTAGATCGAACTTTAGTCAGTTCCGATCATTTTATAGGAGATCGTTTGAGAAACGCGATTGTTTACACTTTGCTGAGGCTCATGGGAGATTGCGAGCTGAAGCTCATGGGTTTTTGCGGATGGCTAATGCTATAACGATAGCTGCTATACGCGCGAGGCTATTTCATGTCAAAATAGGCTGCTCTGTTCATGTTTCGAGTAAATCTACGGATCGATATGAAAGGGAATCATAGGTAAGTAGTACCAATGCGTTAGATCGAACTTTAATCAGTTCCGATCATTTTATAGGAGATCGTTTGAGAAACGCGATTGTTTACACTTTGCTGAGGCTCATGGGAGATTGCGAGCTGAGGCTCATGTTTTTTTGCGGATGGCTAATGCTATAACGATAGCTGCTATACGCAGCAAGCTATTTCATGTCAAAATAGGCTGCTCTGTTAATGTTTCGAGTAAATCTACGGATTGATATGGAAGGGAAACATAGGTAAGTAGTACCAATCCGTTAGATTGAACTTTAGTCAGTTCCGATCATTTTATCGGAGTTTGTTTGAGAAACGCGATTGTTTACAGAGGGCTCGTTGGTTATTGGCTAGTGGGTGCATACCGCAACCCTAGTCAACCTCAGTTTGTTGCAGTATAGCTTCTATTTTATGCGCCTTATAGTCCGGTGCGCCTTATATATGGACAAAGTTTTAAAATGGGCCGTTCATTGAAGGTGCGCTTTATAATCCGGTGCGCCTAATAGGGCGCAAAATACGGTAGTTTATTTTTTTTACGTGAAGATTTTTTAAGTTCATCCGTTATCCATGGTTTCCCCTTAGAGATATTTTTACGACTAGAAATTAAAGGAAATGAGTACTCTAATGCATTTGTGAGTATTGTTAGAAAGGAGTGATAGGCTTTGTTGACATCATGCAACAGAATAACCTCATTCCATGACACAGAACTGATGATAGATATAAAAGATACCATGTTTTTCTCAGTAAATTTGCGGAATTTCATTTGATCACCAATATGACCTTTAATTTTTGGACCACTATCACTGTGGATGAAATGAAAGACAGGAAGATGATCAGATACATCACAGATCAACAGGCCAGATGTTATCTTGTAGCCTAAAGAATTAAATAAAATGTTGTCAATGAGAGTGACTGTTGAGCTTGTTATCCTGGAGGGTTTGTTGATAAGAGGGAAAAAGTCTGCTGTATGTGACTGCTTAGTTTCAAGCAAATTAATATTATAGTCACCAAGTAGGACACACAATTTGTTTTCTTTGTTTATGATTTCTAGAGTAGAGTCGAGGGCTTCATTGAAGGTAATTTTATCAGAGTCTGGTGGTCTATATATACATCCAATTATCACATTTATGTTGTTTATAAGTGAGCAAGATGAGAGTTCTATAAACACAGATTCTGCTACAATCAAATCAAAGTTAACACTTAGATCCTTTCTAGGAGAGAAATTGAAGTTATCAATCACATACAGTGAGACTCCTCCACCTTGCTTGTTTGTTCTACAAGAGTGTATAGGAGTGTAGTGAGAGAGAGGGTAGCTAGATGTATTATCAACCATCCAGGTTTCAGTAAGAGCTATTACTGAAAAGGAATGTCTTAAGGTTGATAAATCGGTTTTAAGATCATCATAATTTTTTGAGATACTCCGTATATTGAAGTGCACAGTGGAGAATACATTTGTTTGGCAGTGGCCAGGAGGAGTATTGCACAATTTGTTAAACATATCTTCAGAAAAATTTTCACATGACAATTCAACAGATTTTAGGGGAGTGTAATTCGTATCTGGGTTAAAGAAGGACTCATAGATACCAGTATTAACATTCTCTAGGTCAAATGAATTAAGTAATAAAGAGTCTAGATTTGGTGGGACAGAAATTCCTGCATTTATGAGAATGTCACTGGATGGCATGAAGGGTGTAAGGTAACTGTCAACCTGAGATGGATGTCCTCCTCGCCAGTCTCTGTTTGCCATATTGTGCTCCGCTGTAATCCACCATTCTCGTCCGGAGGGTCCATAGGTGCCAGTTAATGGTCATCAGTTCAGCCATTGTAGATGTTGGGTTTCTCCACCACCAGGCCATATTTCTTCAGTTCCTCCAGTTCACTCACAACGAGAGTTTTGACATCTTCTGGTGTTGCTCCGTTCGTTTTAATCCATACCTTGCAGTTTCTGACCCACGTTGCGAGAATCTTGTTTTCCTTCTTCAGTTTGCGTGCGTTCCAGGCTATCTCAGCATTCTTCTTAGTGAGGTGCTCATTCAGGTAAACACCCGTTCCTTGTAGTTTCCTCCCTTGCTTCCAAAGATCCACTTTATGTTTCCTATTGACGAATCGAATGATAATTTTCGGAGCATCTTTTGGTCGTTTTTGGTTTCTTGGGAGTGTGTGACAAGCGGCAATGTTTCCTTTCTGGAGTTCCATATGTTTATGTTCCAAAAATTAAAACGTGCAAAAAAAACACAAAGATTCCATTAAATCTTCTTATCCTGCTGTCCTCCAGCCAACCAGCCCTTATAGTTTTATGTCCAATCATACACTGTCCATGGGTAACACAGCACAAAGGCAGAGTTGGTTACTGACACCTGTTAGAGCAATATCTGATAACCAATATGCAGGTTGTCAATTACAACGGAGAAACAGAATGTTGCATTCACCATCACTGGTCGATCCAATAAGTCCCAGGATTCTACTTACAGGACCCACGTATCCCAGTACGCCCCAGTTTCTTCCCTCAGTATAACCAAATCCCCTCTCGATGTCTGTCTGGAATTCACATACATTCCAAAAAATGCTGTTCAGACACCATACGAGGGCTTACACTCTATCCATAAAGGATGGATTTAACCCCGTGGACGTCTGACAGTAAGGCTACATTGGGCTAACCCAGTAAATCTTTCCAAAACTATTAGCAGCATTTTTTTTTAAAGAAGGTTAAAAGAGCATTAGCATGTTTGGTATAATATAGGAATGTCAGTTGATTGGAACAATTTTCTGGAAAGTTATTTATGTGAATAACTTCTGTCATTTACCGTATTTTCCACACCATAAAGCGGTTCGGGTTAAAAGGCGCAGACTCAATTACGGGGGCTTTTCTAACTTAATCCACACATAGGACGCACCGCATTATAGGGCCCATCTATGCCGGGGGAGGTCACATACGAACATACTAAGCAAATCTAATCTACCAAGCTAACTTTATACTAAGGAGGTCTGCTTGCATTTCCTCTTAAGGGACTAAATCAAATCAGTGTTTTCTTTCGCCATGTCAAAGACTATCAGCGTACCCGTCCAGAACAATCTTTTAAGGGAATGAGCCACTTTGATTGAGACGCCCTTTTTAAAGTGTAGCATGTTACACCGGCTTGCATGACTCATTGAAAATACCAAAACTTAATGCATTTCTTTCTTGAGCAGATTTACACTGCACCTCACATTAGAATTGCACTTGGAATGAAAATTGAGCTCGCCATATCAAGTTCTAATTGCTCTATTATATATCTTGATTCAATTACATGATAAAGCCTGTATAAAATACATAAAAGTGATTCAAGGCCCTATTTTTGTGCCCAGTGCAAGTCTATTGCAAAATGCAGTCTAAATCTGCGCATGCGGGCACTTTTTTTTATTCGTAAACTAAATAAAAATGGACTTGGCAAAATCATGAAGATGCGTTTGAGTTTACGCTGGGCGCACATGTGCCTGTCTATGTAAACAAAGCCCCGGGTTTCAAAATAATTTGCGTAAATTAAGATGTGTATCTTTTTTTGTTTCCTCTTCATGGTATTTGGTGGTATATAGGTTTCACTGGAGTAATCTAGATTGTGTGTCTGGCAGTGAAACCTTGGTTGTAATCAGGATGGGACAAGATAACCACAATTGCTTTATCCCGCTTCCCTTTTCGAAATGTCATGTAAACCATAATGTGAAATGAAGCTGTACTAAGTGGATTGTTTATGTACCGTATTTTGCGCCCTATTAGGCACACCGGGGTATAAGGCGCACCTTCAATGAACGGCCCATTTTAAAACTTTGTCCATATATAAGGCGCACCAGACTATAAGGCGCATAAAATAGAAGCTTTACTGCAACAAACTGAGATTGACTAGGGTTGCGGTACGCACCCACTAGCCAATAACCAACGAGCCCTCTGTAAAAAATCGCGTTTCTCAAACGATCTCCTATAAAATGATCGGAACTGACTAAAGTTCGATCTAACGCATTGGTACTACTTACCTATGTTTCCCTTCCATATCAATCCGTAGATTTACTCGATACTTATTTAATTCTTTAGGCTACAAGATAACATCTGGCCTGTTGATCTGTGATGTATCTGATCATCTTCCTGTCTTTCATTTCATCCACAGTGATAGTGGTCCAAAAATTAAAGGTCATATTGGTGATCAAATGAAATTCCGCAAATTTACTGAGAAAAACATGGTATCTTTTATATCTATCATCAGTTCTGTGTCATGGAATGAGGTTATTCTGTTGCATGATGTCAACAAAGCCTATCACTCCTTTCTAGCAATACTCACAAATGCATTAGAGTCCTCATTTCCTTTAATTTCTACTCGTAAAAATATCTCTAAGGGGAAACCATGGATAACGGATGAACTTAAAAAATCTTCACGTAAAAACAATAAACTACCGTATTTTGCGCCCTATTAGGCGCACCGGGTTATAAGGCGCACCTTCAATGAACGGCCCATTTTAAAACTTTGTCCATATATAAGGCGCACCGGACTATAAGGCGCATAAAATAGAAGCTATACTGCAACAAACTGAGGTTGACTAGGGTTGCGGTATGCACCCACTAGCCAATAACCAACGAGCCCTCTGTAAACAATCGCGTTTCTCAAACAAACTCCGATAAAATGATCGGAACTGACTAAAGTTCAATCTAACGCATTGGTACTACTTACCTATGTTTCCCTTCCATATCAATCCGTAGATTTACTCGAAACATTAACAGAGCAGCCTATTTTGACATGAAATAGCTTGCTGCGTATAGCAGCTATCGTTATAGCATTAGCCATCCGCAAAAAAACATGAGCCTCAGCTCGCAATCTCTCATGAGCCTCAACAAAGTGTAAACAATCGCGTTTCTCAAACGATCTCCTATAAAATGATCGGAACTGATTAAAGTTCGATCTAACGCATTGGTACTACTTATCTATGATTCACTTTCATATCGATGCGTAGATTTACTCGAAACATGAACAGAGCAGCCTATTTTGACATGAAATAGCCTCGCGCGTATAGCAGCTATCGTTATAGCATTAGCCATCCGCAAAAACCCATGAGCTTCAGCTCGCAATCTCCCATGAGCCTCAGCAAAGTGTAAACAATCGCATTTCTCAAACAATCTCCTATAAAATGATTGGAACTGATTAAAGTTCGATCTAACGCATTGGTACTACTTACCTATGTTTCCCTTCCATATCGGTCCGTAGATTTACTCGAAACATTAACGGAGCAGCCTATTTTTAAATGAAATAGCCTCGCGGGTACAACAGCTATTGACTACAGTTACCGTAATGTTGGGAAGCGATGCGACCTTGTAATTTACTAGTCGTACTAAAACGTACTAAAACATTTTGGCAGAGCACTGTGTACAACCACTATGGATCAACAAATTCATCACTTGAAGGACATTTACACCTCCCATCTCACCCGCAAGGCGACCACGATTGTGAGTGATGTGAGTCACCCCGCTCACTCTTTGTTCGAGCTTCTGCCCTCTGGGAAGAGGTACAGAATCCTGCGCTCCCGCACCACCAGACTCTCAAACAGCTTCACACTCCAGGCTGTTAGGATCCTGAACTCGCTCCCCCGTTCTGCGTAGCGTCCTGTACTTTTACTGTCTGTATGCACACTGGCTCTTATTTGTTGTGTTATCTGTTTATGTATTATTTATTATTACTCTTATTTATTGTTTGTGCCTTCTTGTTTTTTATATTGCGTCGTTTACTTGTATGTCTATCGTGTAATGTCTTGTCACTGTGGGATAGAGAAAACGTAATTTCAATCTCTTTGTATGTCTCGGCATGTGAAGACGTTGACAATAAAGCAAACTTTGACTTTGATATATAAGGCGCACCGGACTATAAGGCGCACTGTCGACTTTTGATAAAAATGTAGGTTTTTAGGTGCGCCTTATAGGGCGGAAAATACGGTACTAGCCGAGATAAACAAATCAAATCAAATTTTGTCATGATGTTGTTTTGGATGAATTTCTACAGGCCTGAGATCATGCAAGTCGAAGGTGCTGATTCTGATTTTGTGCTTTTTTTGATTTGCATCTGCATTTCAAGTGATCGATATGGAGTATTAGTGTTTACAATCACCCGAATTACCCGAAACAATCATTATATGCACCTCCCAATTCGCAGGTCAACATCTACCGTAAATTTCGTACTATAAATCGCACCGGAGTATAAATCGCACCAGCCATAAAATGCCCAAAAAAGTGAAAAAAAACATATATATGTATATAAGTCGCTCCCCCACCCAAACTATGAAAAAAAACGCGGCTTATAGTCCGAAAATTACGGTACCCAAGTGTCAACATCAGGAAGTGACAATGCGAAGGTAAACAATATTTATAATAAGAACAAAAATTCAATGTTAAATACCGTTTTTTTCCGTGTATAGTGCGCAATATTTTACTAATTTATTGTCCTAAAATCTGGGGTGCGTATTATACATGGGTACAAAGAAAAAAATTTTTTTAAATTTTTTTTTTTAAATTTTTTTTTTTTTTTTTTTTAAATAAAGTCATGGTACAACAAAACCAACAACAGGACTGACCGACAAAGTCGTGGAACAAAAATACAGGGTGACATTACCAAAGACAGGAACAGAATGACAGTAACACATGCAATGATCCAACGGTGAGCGAGGGGCAGACAGGACTTAAATACAAAACACGTTACATCGATTGAGGTGACACAGGAAGAGCGGGGTGACACGAACAGAAACTATGGCAACCTAGACACATAGCAAAACTGGGGACGAGACATGACAAATCTCCCCCGAAATAAAACTCACCTTTCTTCTTGTTTGTTGTCAATCGCGCATCGCATTCAGCCATCCTGCCCAACACACTTAGTAAAATTCATAATTGACGACACATCGTTTGATGCGATGGTGCAATCCTCGATGGTGTGTTATTGTCAAATATTGTTTGTTTTTTAATCTCCATCGCGGACCGGACGTCATACGGAGGCCGCCATTACAGATGCGCAGAACGGTTGCGCAAGACACGTCAGCTATATAAAGAGCGAGAGTTCAGTTCTCCACCTATTAGTTTCAATTCACAGTTTAATTAGCAGTTTCAATCAGCAAATAACAAAATGCGTATTACAGGTAATATTTTATTTCACAACACTTTGCCTTGTTCCTTTCGTCTCTGCTGTTCATTTCAAACACGCTCCATACGACCGCAATGCTCTTGTATCAGACGCTCGCTCGATCACCTGCTAGTTTGCCGTCTGTCACAATGTACCCTACACAAATCCGAAACATTTGTTGCGGCTCCGAGTCCCGACGAGGGGCAAGTTTTGGTTTCCAAGGGTGTTTTTATTCCTCTTCAACGTCTCTCCCATACAGAGCCGCCGTGTGCGCACGGAGCGCGGTGGTGCGTTTAGGGGCAGTCGGAGAAATCAACGCCAACAAAAAAAATGACCTCCAGCCTAGTTAAGACCATACCAAAGACTTTTAAAATGGGACCCATTGCCTCCCTGCGTGTGTGACGATCTTTGGGACTTAAAAAAAAAATAAAAAATAAATAAAATAAAAAAAAAATTCATAAAAATTGGGTGCGTATTATACATGGGTACAAGCTTTTTTCCAGCATCAGCATGCCATTGTTAGGGGTGCGTACTATACATGGGGGCGCACTATACACGGAAAAAAACGGTACTTTATAATTAAACTGAGGTGACTAGATCAAGTACAACGACACCAAAAATTTAATTTGTACAGTGTAGAATTTTCATGACAAAGCTATTGGTGCCATTGCATTAATATAAATAAAGGAATAAATAATAAAGGAACTCACTAATATGAAATGGTGCTAGTTAGTTAGTTGTTTAGCACATGTTATTATATCAATAACTGTGCAAGGAGGGAGACGAAACCTAGGGCTTGAAAAGAGCTCCACTCCTTCTAACCCCCAACTCCAACCCTTAATGCTGAGTGCCAAGCAGGGAGGCAATGGGTTTGAACCCACAACCTTCCAGTCTCAGGGCGGACACTCTAACCACTAGGCCGCTGAGCTCCGTGACTCATCTTTGAAACAGATTATAATGACACAAAATTATATTGAATATGGCTGGTCAAAACACGTACGCAGCGGAAACAGTTTACGTTTGCTGCTACCCAAATGACCTGTTGAGTTTTTGTTGTGGATTACTTGACTCAAAGAATCTTATCCGAGTGTCATTGTTTTTCACTGAATCCTTCCATTTCGGCAGAAGCATCATCACATTATAAGCTTGAGTTCACAGGGGTCACTTTTAACTTCAGCTGGGCAGAGGATATCCATTATATCTGTCTGTGTTCAGGTTACAGTGTGTTCCCGTAGTCGCTAATCCACATGTTGATCTGGAGCATGTCACATAATGTAGACTTTTAAGCAAAATCATTCTGCTTTGTTGAGGTCACGCTGATAGGCCACAGACGGTAAAAACTGCGTTGAAAAAAAAGTCGGTAAATATGTAATGCACAAATGTATAATACAGCTTAGTGAGCAGGACTCCAGTCATTCATTTCTAGCAGTGTATTTTTAGAAAGATGGTAAATCCTCTGCTCTCTCTGTGTAATAGTTATTTGGTGCTTTGATTTAGGTGGATTATTGGATGACGGTTAGCACCACCGTGTGTGTGTGTGTGTGTGTGTGCGTGTGTGCGCGACGGTGTGTGTGCGTGTACGTGTGGGTGCGTGTGTGTGTGTGTGTGGGAGTTTGCGTGCATGTGCATGTGTGTGTGTGTATTTGTGTGAACCGACTGCACTCTTTGTTGTTTTTGCAGTGGGGAAATTGAAAACCACAGTAATGTTTTTTTTTTATATTATTTTTTATGAATTGTAATTTCGTACAAAGCACAGATCATGCTGTCTAGACTCTGGTAGTCTTATAATGGGATTGCACCAGATTATCACGATTATACAGTACTTGTAATATAGGCTAGCCAACAAGCAATACAGCTCCACAATACAGCTCAAATTCACTGTTTTCCAAACTGTTTTCCACTGTTTGGATCACAGGTGTCAAACTCTAGTCCTCGAGGGCCACAATCCTGCAGATTTCAGAGGTTTCCTTCCTCCAACACAGCTGTTTCAAGTGATCAGATAAATTAGACCAGACAGGCAAACTATGGCCCGCGGGTCACATCCGTCCCACGGGGCCGTTTAACCTGGCCCACCAAACCTGAATAAATTGTATTATTAAAAAAATGTTGGGGTAATTTTCCCTGCAATGACTGCGCATTTACTCCTGGAAGCCATGTCAGAAAGCTCGGTGCACACTCACAAGTGCGTGTACGTACTCAGTAGTACGGACCCAGAGCATTCCGTGTTCTGTTTCTATCAGTGCCGAATTTAGAGTGTGGGCTGTGACGTCAGCATTCTCATAATTCGCGAGCTGAGCTTTTAGATACAGTTTTACGCTAAGGCCACCCACAAACATACCTCTGGAATCCTTCCATTAAAATGAGTGGCCCAAGGGAAAGAAAAGTGGACACTGAGTGCCGAGTGTTTAATAAAAAGAGTGGACAATTCGGCTTGACCTATGAGTGTAAGTAGACGTTCAGCCACATGAATATCAGCAAAGCCTGTCACACAGATCTAGGTTAATGGACCAACACCTCGAGTCTATCCTCAGAATTGCCACAACAAATTTCACTCCAGACTATGATGCACTAGCAAAAACAGGAGACCAACAACACTGTTCCCACAGAAACTGAAGGGTAGTTTCTCTAGTTTGTTGTAAAAAAAAAAGCATTTTCAAAATAATTGAAACTAGTGACCATTCTCATTTTCAAACAATGCAGGATGCTCAAGGACATTGATGCACCACCTGTTTGCGACTAATTATAACTTTTAAAGTTCTTAAGGCCGACTTTAAGGAAGTGTTTCCCGTTTCCTCACCTCTGTCACAAGGTATTTGTGAGTTAAACTCTGCTCTGATTTTCAGATATCCGTCACTGTGTTGCAGATATAATTTCTTTATTACTTTATTTAGATGTATTCTTACGCTGGAATACGTTTAATGTGATTTCACCTCATAAGATAAACATCTTTCATAAATCTGACCGGCAGGCGCTGAACTGATGGAAACTGTTATTCGTAAGAACAGTGTAATTTAATGAGAATCACTGATAGTAGTTTTTTGGTGAATTTTTTTTTTTAAATTCTGTTAATAAATGCATTTGTTTTCAAAAAGCTTTTTTTGAATTGCCATGCTTTACTACCTACTCATGGCCAAGACCTTTTATGCAATTACCTTTACATGTGATTTATATTACTTCACACAAACACTACATCCATCCGCTCCTAATTCGGCCCCCCGGTCAAAATTTAGAACCCAAATCGGCCCGCAAGTCAAAAGGTTTGCCCGCCCCTGAGCTAGACAATCGTGATCATTTGAATCAGGTGTGTTGGAGAAGGGTGAAACATCACAAACATGCAAGATAGCGGCCCCTGAGGCTGGAGTTTTACACCTGTAGTTTTGATCATTTTTAAAAGTATCAAATTTATTAGAATCACATTTTTATTGTTACCTTTTGTTACATAACAGTATATGCGTGAGTTTCAGGTGTTTTTGGGAGGGGGGTGTCGCTATTAGCATTATAGCAGTTGGATTTGTCATCTTTAGGAGGCCTGTAGGAGGCCTACAGGAGCGGCGACCGCGAGCTGTTCAGGCAGACCAGAAACACACTGAACCGAGAGGTCAGGAAAGCCAGGAGGTGTTACGGGGAGAACCTGAAGAGACACCTCTCTGCCAATCCTGATCCCTCAACGGTGTGGAAAGGTCTGCAGAGCATCACGGGCTACAAGAAACGAACCCCCCGTCCTGTAGAGAGCCCAAGGCTGGCTAACCAGCTAAACAAGTTCTACTGCAGGTTTGATCGGTCCTCCCACACAACGGGACCTCCTGCAACACAATCTACATACTCACCTCTCCCCACAACTGCTCTGTCCACACCTCTATCATCGTCGTCACCCACTCACTCTCTTGCAGAGGCCGCGCCCGCACTCCAGGTCCGCGAGGAGGAAGTGCGCCAGATGTTCCGGAGACAAAAGACCAGGAAGGCACCGGGCCCAGACGGCGTGTCACCCTCCTGCTTGAAAGTCTGCGCTGAGCAGGTGGCACCCACCTTTGCACGGATCTTCAACCGTTCTCTGGAGCTGTGTGAGGTGCCCTCGTGCTTCAAGAGCTCCACCATCGTTCCAGCGGCCAAGAAGCCCGCCATCACAGGTGTTAATGACTACAGACCCGTCGCACTGACATCTGTGGTCATGAAATCGTTCGAGAGGTTAGTGCTGAACCACCTGAAGGAGGTCACGGGCCCCCTGCTTGACCCCCTCCAGTTTGCCTACCGGGCAAACAGGTCAGTAGATGATGCGGTCAACATGGGACTGCACTATATCCTGCACCACCTGGACACCCCAGGAACGTACGCCAGGATCCTGTTCGTGGACTTCAGCTCGCCATTCAACACCATCGCCCCTGACATCCTCCAACAGAAGCTCATCCAGCTTGCGGTGCCTGCCTCCACCTGTCAGTGGATCACCAGCTTCCTGACCAACAGAAGACAGCGTGTGAGGCTGGGGGGCATCACATCTGACACCCGGACCACCAATACTGGAGCCCCTCAGGGGTGCGTCCTCTCCCCACTGCTCTTCTCTCTCTACACCAATGATTTCTCCTCAGGTGACTCTCCTGTGAAGCTCCTGAAGTATGCAGACGACACCACTCTCATCGGACTGATCCAGGACGGTGATGAGACTGCGTACAGACAGGAGGTGGAGCGGCTGGTCCACTGGTGCAGTCAAAACCATCTGGAGCTGAACCCGCTCAAGACCGTGGAGATGACAGTGGATTTCAGGCGAGACCCGTCACCACTTTTACCCCTCACTATCCGCAGTAATACTATTCTCTCCACAGACACCTTCAAGTTCCTGGGAACCACAATCTCTCGGGAACTGAAATGGACCGGCCACATAGACTCTGTCCGGAAGAAGGCCCAGCAGAGGTTGTACTTCCTGAGACAGCTCAAGAAGTTCAACCTGCCGCGAGAGCTTCTGAAGACCTTCTACACTGCCATCATCCAGTCTGTCCTCTGCACCTCCATCACTGTCTGGTTTGGATCGGCCTCCAAACAAGACAAGCACAGACTACAACGGACAATCAGAACTGCAGAAATGATCATTGGAATCAACCTCCCATCTATCCAAGACTTGTACCTGTCCAGGACCAGGAATCGGGCAAGGAACATCTCTACAGACCCTTCTCACCCAGGTTGCAGTCTGTTTGAACTACTCCCCTCCGAACGGCGTTATAGAGCTCGGTACGCCAAAACCAGCAGACACAGAGACAGCTTCTTCCCCCAGGCTGTTGCTCTGATTAACTCACACCACTCATAGAGTCTCAGAGACATTACTGTGCAATAACATCCTGCTCTTCACACCTTTTTGAATTTGTCTACACTGTTTTTGCCATTATTCACATGTCCTGTATGTTGTTAGTCACCTAAATGTTGAACAGAGGGTGTGCTTTTACCGAAGTCAAATTCCTTGTTTGGCACGCTCAAACATGGCGAATAAAAACTCTTGAATCTCTTTTCATTATCATATCAAGTCTGCCACGTAAGAGAGCGCACGACTGATTGACTGACAGGGTAGCGATCCAATCATGACAACGCCATTCTCAGCCTGGGCTCCTACCGTGTTATCGATATTACTTTTTTAAATGTATTATTAATTTTATCTTCAAACTGAAAACATAAATAACATTAAAGTCATTCAAGTCATCATGTCCCAAGTCATGTCAAGTCCCGAGTCTTTCACTTCCAAGTCGAGTCTCAAGTTTTTTTATTTTTGTCAAGTCACAAGTCATCAAAACAGCGACTCGAGTCGAATCGAGTCCAAGTCACAGTGACTCGAGTCCCCATCTCTGGCGATCAGCACTGATTAGTGTGCGCAGTTCCGCATTGGATCTGCGCGCCCCCGCGGACCAGCTCGAGGGCACAGTTGGCAGCGATCAGCACTGATTAGTACTGGTGGAAATCGCTAGTTTTGTCACGATACGATATCATATCGATACAAAGAACTACGATACGATATTTGCCGACATCTTAAAGCCTGCTGCGATTCATTCACGATACATCACAATATAGTGCTCTACGATCGATTGTTTGTTTTTTTAAATAAAAAATATAGAACAATATCCTGATTTATAACAATTCATACGCAAAATCAACAAGGTACTGCAAACTCTTTATTTAGGAAATTACAAGCGTATTGTAGTATACAAAGTGCTTATTTTAACACTGAACTTTGATGTCGTGTTTTTTCTTTAAATGTGCAGCGAGATTTGTGGTCCCTGAATATTTGATCACCGCTAGGGGTGTACATCGCGGGTTTTGTCACGATACGATATCATACCGATACAAAGAACTACGATACGATATTTGCCGATATCTTAAAGCCTGCTGCGATTCATTCACGATATATCGCGATATAGTGCTCTACGATCGATATATTTTTTTTAAAATAAAAAATATAGAACAATATCCTTATTTATAACAATTCATACGCAAAATCAATAAGGTACTGCAAACTCTTTATTTAGGAAATTACAAGAGTATTGTAGTATACAAAGTGCTTATTTTAACACTGAACTTTGATGTCGTGTTTTTTCTTTAAATGTGTGGCGAGATTTGTGCTCCCTGAATATTTGATCACCGCATGGCAGGATTTACAAACTGCACGTGTCTTGTCCGTTGAGCCATCTTTTCTTTGGAATCCAAAGTGCTTCCAAACGAATGACTTGAAGCCTAAAGGGGAGCAGATTTCCTCGGCTTTTTGGACATTAGCCATAGCACCAGCCCAGGAGCCGCGTACTAGTTGTCGACTCCCCTTTCACGTGCCTGCTCTGCTCTGCTCACAACAACGCCGCGCACTGCTCCTGGAAAGAGGAAGCAAGCAACAATGAACCGGATTTCAAAATAAAGTCGCGTCTAATGTCCGAGGTCAAACACGGCGATATAAATCGATGTTTACGTTTAGCATCGATGCCAATAAATCGTAGAGCATTATATCGATTAATCGATGTGTATCGATGAATCGTTACACCCCTACTGATTAGCGTCGCAGTTCCGCGTTGGATCTGCGCGCCCCCGCGGCGAGAGCAGAGCGGAGCCGTGATACGTTTACTGTAGTTTTGTCATGACTTTTGTTTTTGTGAGTGTTTTCTAAAAGCAAGTTTAACTTTAAAATGTTTGAAAAGTGTTTAGAAATACAATAGCGTTTAAAATTACGAATACCGTAAAAATATTGACTTCACAACCAAATTATCAACAAGAAATGAGGGATCATTGTACATTGTGTTATGGGGCTTAGCAGCTATGTGAAAGGGTTAGGGTTAGGGTTATCCCTGGTGATGGCCCCAAATTTTCTCACCCAATGCCAACTTCATTTCAATAAAGAAATTGTTATACAGTGGTTCCTTTACTTATGAACACCTATACTTACAAACATTTCGAGATACGAACCGGAACCTTTTTGCATCTGCCTATGAACCAATTTTTGACTTCCAAACAACTGCGTTGTTCGCGAGGTGCGTTCAATGGCCACTCACAGTCGCAAAAGTCATTAATTACACCAAAAAGTACCGTATTTTTGGACTATAAGTCGCTCCGGAGTATAAATTGCACCAGCCATAAAATACCCCAAAATGTGGAAAAAAAACATATATATGTCGCTCCGGAGTATAAGTCGCATTTTGGGGGGCAATTTATTCGACAAAATCCAACACCAAGAACAGACATGAACGAGCAACAACAGGCTAAACAATACGGTATGCTAACGTGACAAACACAAACGAGGAGCTGAGAACGGGCCTGACGTAACATTCAGTTATTTAAAAAAAGCTATTACATAAATAACACGTTTATAAAACCATCTGTGTCACTCCAATTCATTAAATCCATTGATCGTCCTTTGTCAACAATGCCGTGTGCCGCGCCGCAGTTCAAATTATTCCACAAGCCCATACAACGATATATAAACTATATTTTAAATAACTATTACATAAACAACAATATTACCAAACCATTTGTGTCACTCCAAATCATTAAATCCATCTATCCAATTTCTCATCTTTTGTGTCATCCTGGTGACAGAGGACATGTCCAGAGGATATGGCGCTTTAAAGTGTTAATTACTTTATTTTATTTTTTCTCTCTATTTTTCATGTTTTGAATATGTTCAAGATAAAGATATCAAAGCATGTGAAGTGATCAACTATACTAAAAATAACATGTGAAGTGGTCAACTATACTTGTAAGTGATGTGTTAATGATCAAATAAAAATATGTGAAAAAAAACATATATAAGTCGCTCCTGAGTATAAGTCGCCCCCCCACCCAAACTATGAAAAAAAACGCGACTTATAGTCCGAAAATTACAGTAATGAAGAGTATGTGAGCACATTGCAGAGAGTACGTGTAAGCATATTTATTAGCCTGACTTTTTCTGGGTCTTCTTTGAGGTATTTTTAGCAAATGTAGAAAATTAGAACAGGTTCCCTGTTCTTTCTTTACAACGTGAATGACGTATCTCATCACCATTGACCTATCTGAGACAGACACAATCATTCTGTTCCTTGTCAGCTTGTGTAAGTGAACATACTATATGTCAAAGTACCTTATTATATTTGTTACATCTCAGACAAAAGATCAATACAAAAGTAAGAGAGTTGATAGGGAAACTCCACGACCTCTATGTCTTTACCTCGTCAAAGTACCCTCGAGGAACCCATGCCCTCAGATGTGGCATACTAGAGATGCACCGATCCGACTTTTTCAGTTCCGATACCGATACCGATGCCGTGGCTTTGCGTATCGGTCGATACCCGATACCGATCCGATATTATGGTTGACTTAACAAGCTACATAACTCTACATGTGGAACAGAAAAGACCAAAGGCAATGGCATCAGGCAGACTACACAGTTCTTTGCTCTAAATTAGGGGTGTCCAAACTAACGGTCCAGTTTTTATTGGCCCGCAGCAAATTCTGAAAACATAATTGAATATGGCCCGCAGAAGAAGCTTGAGCTCAGCTTCTCAGTTTCCACACTAGATGGAGCCCGCCACCAAAAGCGTTTGACGTCCCATTGACACCCCCCCGGAAGAGAAGCGAACACGCAGCGTTTGACATCCGATTAGCCTCCGCCCCCCCCCCCCCCATTCGTGAGAGAAGCGAACGCGCAGCCTTTGACGTCCCATTAGCAACCCGAAGAGAAGCGAACGCGCAGGGTTTGACGTCCGCTTAGCAACCCGGGGAAGAGAAGCGAACGTTCGCTCCATGTTTGCGTTTGTTTAGAAAACTCTCGTGGCATGCGGCACACGTGCTGCTGACGTATGACGTAGCCCGCGTCCCAATAGATTAAGGAAAGTATCGGCTCACAGATCGGCTGTATTTTCCGATACCCGATCCATCTATTTTGTTGATATCGGGGCCGATATCCGATCCAGATATCGGATCGGTGCATCTCTATGGCATACACAGACTCCTTATTTCTTTCTCAAGCACCCTCTCGTCATATGTGATGCAGTTGCATTTGAATATTGCCTCCCTTTGTGCAAGCTTCAGGAGGCATGCTGAAATCCTCCACATGGATCGTACTTCAGATTGCAGAAAGATGTGCGAGAAAAGGAGTTTAATGACAAGATCTCACAGAAATAATTCAGACTCCCAGAAAGTTTGGTGTAAGACAAAAAACTTGGTATCCTAGTGTGGAGTAAGCATAGAGACAGTCAAGCATGGCACAATATTTCAAACTTGAATTACATCGCAAGGAAGATGTTGTGAATCATAAGTGAAAGTGAAGAAGCTGCAAGTCCCTTGCTCACGGGCACCTCGACAGTAGCCAGGGAGTAGAAATTCCTCCAAAAGCTAGTTTCAATTTTGACTTTGGTTCAGACACCGACCCTAGCCTTCTGTCTCAAAACCTTAAGTCCCCACAGATGAGCTACTGCCACCCAATATGATTGTTTAACTTATCATTGACCCCACTTCAATATGCTATAACTTTGAAACGCCTAGAAAATTCTCTTGACGTGACATCAGATCAAAGTGGGCGATGAAATTTCAAAGTAGTAAAGTAAAAGATGTGAAATGAAGGATTGCTGGTGAGCAATGTGAGCGAAAGATCAAGAGATTAAGAAGAGTTTATCCCTGTCCCCTCATCTTCTGCCCTTTTATTCTCTGAGGCTCAGACCAGTGATCTGTATCTAGATTGGGCCTGCATATTTTGCAATGATCCTTCCCCGGGGTTCCTCAAACTGCCCGTCTGTGTTTGGGCAAGCTTGAAAGCCAGCTGATAGTATTCAAAGTGCTATGACAAGGGACTGACGCACGCAGTCGCTGCATTTTATCTTTACATCGGCACCTGGGAATGCAACTTTAGCGCATGCCCATCGTTTCACATTTCTGAAAAAGCAATCCCAGGTGCAAAATGTATTATAAATGAGTTTTATTGGTTAGTGTCGTTGTGATTTAAAGGGGAAAAAATACAATGACAACACTTGATGTACTGGAGATTTTCAAATTTTATCAGCTGTATTTCCTGAGCTCATGCTCGACAAGCTATCTTTTAATTGCTAACTCTTGCAGAAATCCTTGAGAATCAGTCAGATGATAAATTGATTATTCTAGTGTGGAAATGCTGTTGGTCTAATTTCAAACAGATTGTAATGGCCAAAGGATACCAGGATGTGCAGTGTGTTTAATTAAACCCAAACAAAAAGGTTTTCTACATTACTGTCAAGGAAATGGCATGATCCACAACTGGAACGGATGTCACTGAGACAGCCTCAGGTGAACATACGTATTTGTTGTTTTCTCCATTCATCTTGTCAAGACATTTCATTTGATGACTGACTTTCCATCTCACCGTTTATTGATCGAGTATGGTTTAAAAAAAGCATTTTTTGTCAATCTGTCTCTTATTACAGTAAATGTACCGTATGTAGATGTAGAGAAAGTATTGCTATGCATATATGTAAGAGAATATGAAATGCTTCATAGGCCGCAAATAAAAAATACATCTTGATCAAAATGGTAAAGTGAGTGCACTTGTGTCATCATGTTTTAACTACACCATACAGTCTCCAAAGTGCTTTACAAAGCCTCATTCATTCACTTATTTGAAGAGGTATCTATGTCTTGAACCGGAATGTGCACTGTGTTGACTGACCAGCGTTAACCTCCGGAAGATTTTTCTGTGTTTGTTTAAAATTGCTTACTTCAACTTCTAGGATACCTCGTCGTACTCTGACCAATGATAGAATCCAGGGTGATCTTCTTGCTTTGGTCCAGTGAATCCATCCATTTTGTGTCATACCACCAAGCTAGCATTAAGCTAACCTGTTGTTTTCCGTCCAACGTCGAATCAGGATATTGTTCTATATTTTTTATTAAAAAATATATATATCTATCGTAGAGCACTATATCGCAATATATCGTGAATGAATTGCAGCAGGCTTTAAGATATCGGCAAATATCGTATCGTAGTTCTTTGTATCGATATGGTATCGTATCGTGACAAAACCCGCGATTTACACCGCTAGTATTTGTATATATACCGTTTTTTTCCGTGTATAGTGCGCCCCCATGTATAGTACGCACCCCTAACAATGGCATGCTGATGCTGGAAAAAAGCTTGTACCCATGTATAATACGCACCCAATTTTTATGAATTTTTTTTAATTTTTTTTTTAATTTTTTTTTTTTTTTTTTTAAGTCCCAAAGATCGTCACACACGCAGGGAGGCAATGGGTCCCATTTTAAAAGTCTTTGGTATGGTCTTAACTAGGCTGGATGTCATTTTTTTTGTTGGCGTTGATTTCTCCGACTGCCCCTAAACGCACCACCGCGCTCCGTGCGCACACGGCGGCTCTGTATGGGAGAGACGTTGAAGAGGAATAAAAACACCCTTGGAAACCAAAACTTGCCCCTCGTCGGGACTCGGAGCCGCAACAAATGTTTCGGATTTGTGTAGGGTACATTGTGACAGACGGCAAACTAGCAGGTGATCGAGCGAGCGTCTGATACAAGAGCATTGCGGTCGTATGGAGCGTGTTTGAAATGAACAGCAGAGACGAAAGGAACAAGGCAAAGTGTTGTGAAATAAAATATTACCTGTAATACGCATTTTGTTATTTGCTGATTGAAACTGCTAATTAAACTGTGAATTGAAACTAATAGGTGGAGAACTGAACTCTCGCTCTTTATATAGCTGACGTGTCTTGCGCAACCGTTCTGCGCATCTGTAATGGCGGCCTCCGTATGACGTCCGGTCCGCGATGGAGATTAAAAAACAAACAATATTTGACAATAACACACCATCGAGGATTGCACCATCGCATCAAACGATGTGTCGTCAATTATGAATTTTACTAAGTGTGTTGGGCAGGATGGCTGAATGCGATGCGCGATTGACAACAAACAAGAAGAAAGGTGAGTTTTATTTCGGGGGAGATTTGTCATGTCTCGTCCCCAGTTTTGCTATGTGTCTAGGTTGCCATAGTTTCTGTTCGTGTCACCCCGCTCTTCCTGTGTCACCTCAATCGATGTAACGTGTTTTGTATTTAAGTCCTGTCTGCCCCTCGCTCACCGTTGGATCATTGCATGTGTTACTGTCATTCTGTTCCTGTCTTTGGTAATGTCACCCTGTCTTTTTGTTCCACGACTTTGTCGGTCAGTCCTGTTGTTGGTTTTGTTGTACCATGACTTTATTTAAAAAAAAAAAAAAAATTAAAAAAAAAAAATAATACTTTTTTTTTTCTTTGTACCCATGTATAATACGCACCCCAGATTTTAGGACAATAAATTAGTAAAATATTGCGCACTATACACGGAAAAAAACGGTATATATATATATATATACGTATACATATATACCGTATTTTTCGAACTATAAGTCGTGTTTGGGTAGGGGGGCGACTTATACTCAGGAGCGACTTATATGTGTAATTATTCACAAATTTTTACTTGATCATTAACACATTACATACTTACTAGTTTAGTTGATCTCTTCACACGTTATTTTCACTTTAAAACACGTGAGAGCGCACTATGACTGTGGAATAATTGGAGCCTCACTCACAATGAGTTCCATTCACTGACTTCCGGAGTTAGGAGATTTAATGATTTGGAGTGACACAGATGGTTCGATAAACTTGTTATTTATGTCATAGTTATTTGACATATAGATTATTTAGAGTAGCAACATCTATGTTGTTAGACTTCAGTAGTTTCCGATTGTCTAGCAAGGCCGTGAAGGCAGCACGGAGAAGGAGACGGGAAGAGCGATCCAGGGCGCTTGCTTATAGCACTGTGTTGGCTCATATGTTGAGCTCTTGTTTTGTGAAATAAAGAGCCGGTTACCAAACGAACGTCTTGCCTGGTACTTTGGTAACGCTACAATATAGTTATATACGTAGAATAAGTATATATAATAAATAATATATCTGTGGAATAATTGGAGCTGCAACTGACAACGAGTTTGACGTCAGCAGCGCATGGAGTTCTGGAAACAACAGCTGTTTTTTTTGTTTTTTATTAAGTGACACAGAGGACGAAGATTTCGATGGATTTAATGATTTGGAGTGACACGGATGGTTCGATAAAATTGTTGTTTATATTATAGTTCGATATATAGTTTATATATAGTTATATGGGCCTGTGAAATAAGTTAAATTCCAACTGACGTCAGCGGTGCACCACACACACTTCCGGGGTTATAAGCGCTAATGTTTACAGAAAGGACGAAGATTCCAATGGATTTAATGATTTGGAGTGACACGGATGGTTCAATAAAATTGTTGTTTATATTATTGTTATAGATATATAGTTTATATCTAGTTATATGGGCCTGTGGAATAATTTGAACTGCAATTGACGACGAGTTCGACGTCAGCGGTGCGCCACACACGCGGCGTTGTTTACACAAAGGACAAAGTATTCAATGGATTTAATGATTTGGAGTGACACAGATGGTTTGATGAACGTGTTCTTTATGTTACAGTTATTTGAATCACTGTTAATGTTACGTCAGGCCTGTTCTCAGCTCAGTTTGTGTTTATGTCACGTTAGCATACCGTATCATTTAGCCTGTTGTTGCTGGTTCATGTCTCTTCTTGGTGTTGGATTTTGTCAAATAAATTTCCCCCAAAATGCGACTTAAACTATATATATATATATATATATATATATATATATATATATATATATATATATATATATATATATATATATATACACTGCTCAAAAAAATCAAAGAAACAGTTTTTTATCAAGGTATGGCATGAATTCAATTAGACTTTTCTGATAAGGTTTTGGTCAGGTATATGGCAGAAGGGGTTGTTAATCAGTTTCAGCTGCATTGGTGTTGATAGAATTAACAACAGGTGCACTAGAGGGGCAACAACGAGATGGTCCCTAAAACAGGACTGGTTTTGCAGGTGGAGGCCATTTCAAGTTCCTCCCTCTTGACCTTTTTAACTGTTTTTCCACAAGTGTTGGCTTTAGCTAGAGTCATTATCACGACTGGGAGCATGAGGCGATTTCTTAACCCTCCTGAAGTTGCGCAGATTGTCCAACTCCTCCAGGATGGCACATCCATGCGTGCTGTTGCAAGAAGATTTGATGTGTCTCCCAGTACAATCTCCAGAGCATGGAGGAGATTCCAGGAGACAAGCAGTTACTCTAGGAGAGCTGGACAGGGCCGTAGACGGTCCTCATTCCATCAGCAGGACCGATATCTGCTACTTTGTGCAAGGAGGAACAGGTTGAGCACTGCCCAAGCCTCCAACAGGCTACACGTTTACCCTGAGCACCTGTGATAGATGTGAAAGGGTTTGGAGAAGCCATGGAGAGCGCAATGCATGACCGGTTGGGTCAGTGATGGTCTGGGGAGGCATTTCCATGGAAGGACGAACAGATCTCTACAGGCTAGAGAACAGCAGTCTGACTGCCATTGGGTATCGGGATGAAATCCTTGCACACATGGTCAGACCCTACGCTGGTGCAGTAGGTCCTGGGTTCCTCCTGATCCACAACAATGCCCAGCCTCGTGTGGCAAGAGTATGCAGACAGCATCTGGAGGATGAAGGAATTGGCACAATTGAATGGCCCTCACACTCACCTGATCTAAACCCGATAGAATACCTCTGGGACATAATGTTTCGGTCCATCAGACGCCGCCAGGTTGCCCCTCAGACTTTACAGGAGCTTGCTGATGCCGTTAGACAGATCTGGGAGGACATCCCACAAGACACCATCCGTCGTCTCATTAGGAGCATGCCGTGATGTTGGCAAGCATGCATACAAGCTTGTAAAACTTTTATTTCCATCAAAAGATGTGGCATCCTTTTGTTCCTGAGACATTAAACTGTCCATATCATTATAGATATCCAATTTTTTTGTATATATATATATATATATATATATATATTTTTTTATATACGTATATATATTTATATATACTTAGATATGATATATACGTATATATATATATATATATATATATATATATATATTAGAGATGCACCGATCCGATATCTGGATCGGATATCGGCCCCGATATCAACAAAATAGATGGATCGGGTATCGGAAAATACAGCCGATCTGTGAGCCGATACTTTCCTTAATCTATTGGGACGCGGGCTACGTCATACGTCAGCAGCACGTGTGCCGCATGCCACGAGAGTTTTCTAAACAAATGCAAACATGGAGCGAACGTTCGCTTCTCTTCCCCGGGTTGCTAAGCGGACGTCAAACCATGCGCGTTCGCTTCTCTTCGGGTTGCTAATGGGACGTCAAAGGCTGCGCGTTCGCTTCTCGGATGTCAAACGCTGCGTGTTCGCTTCTCTTCCGGGGGGGTGTTAATGGGACGTCAAACGCTTTGTGTGGCGGGCTCCATCTAGTGTGGAAACTGAGAAGCTGAGCTCAAGCTTCTTGTGCGGGCCATATTCAATTATGTTTTCAGAATTTGCTGCGGGCCAATAAAAACTGGACCGTTAGTTTGGACACCCCTAATTTAGAGCAAAGAACTGTGTAGTCTGCCTGATGCCATTGCCTTTGGTCTTTTCTGTTCCACATGTAGAGTTATGTAGCTTGTTAAGTCAACCATAATATCGGATCGGTATCGGGTATCGACCGATACGCAAAGCCACGGCATCGGTATCGGTATCGGAACTGAAAAAGTCGGATCGGTGCATCTCTAATATATATTAAAAAAAAATTCCCCTCTCACCCTCCGCGGGTGGTCTCCCACTCCAAGCTCGGGTCCTCTACCAGAGGCCTGGGAGCTTGAGGGTTCTGCGCAGTATTTTGGCTGTTCCTAGCACTGCACTCTTCTGGACTGAGATGTCTGATGTTGTTCCTGGAATCTGCTGTAGCCACTCCTCCAGTTTGGGGGTCACTGCCCCAAGTGCCCCAATGACCACGGGCACCACCGAGGCCTTCACTTTCCAGGCCTTCTCAAGCTCTTCTTTGAGGCCCTGGTATTTCTCTAGCTTCTCAAGTTCTTTTTTCCTGATGTTGCCATCGCTTGGTATTGCTACATCCACTACAACGGCCTTCTTCTGTTGTTTATCCACCACCACAATGTCCGGTTGGTTCGCCATCACCTTCTTGTCAGTCTGGATCTGGAAGTCCCACAGGATCTTGGCTCGCCCATTCTCTGTCACCTTAGGGGGTGCTTCCCACTTTGAACTTGGGGCTTCCAGTCCATACTCTGCACAGATGTTCCTGTACACTATGCCAGCCACTTGGTTATGACGTTCCATGTATGCTTTCCCTGCTAGCATCTTACACCCTGCTGTTATGTGCTGGACTGTCTCAGGGGCCTCTTTGCACAGCCTGCACCTTGGGTCTTGTCTGGTGTGGTAGATCTTGACCTCTATTGCTCTGGTGTTCAGAGCCTGTTCCTGTGCAGCCAGGATGAGTGCCTCTGTGCTGTCCTTCAGTCCAGCTTTTTCCAGCCATTGGTAGGATTTCTTGATGTCAGCCACTTCACTTATCTGTCGATGGTACATCCCATGTAGGGGTTTGTCCTCCCATGATGGTGTCTCTAGCCACTCCTCCTCTGTTTGCCATTGTCTGAGACATTCACTGAGCACGACATCCGTTCGGGCCTTTTCCTTGATGTACTCATGGATCTTGGCTGTTTCATCCCGAACAGTGGCTCTCACACTCAGTAGTCCTCGGCCTCCTTCTTTGCGGCTAGTGTACAGTCTCAGGGTGCTGGACTTAGGGTGGAACCCTCCGTGCATGGTTAGGAGCTTCCTTGTCTTGACATCTGTGGTCTGAGTCTCTTCCTTTGGCCATCTTATTATTCCTGCAGGGTATCTGATGACTGGCAGGGCGTAGCTGTTTATTGCCCGGATCTTGTTCTTGCCATTTAGCTGACTTCTGAGGACTTGCCTTACTCGTTGTAGGTATTTGGCTGTGGCTCCTCTCCTTGTGGCTTCATCGAGGTTGCCATTTGCTTGTTGGATACCAAGGTACTTGTAGCTGTCCTCAATGTCTGTTATTGTTCCTTCTGGGAGTGAGACCCCATCTGTATGGACTACCTTCCCTCTCTTTGTCACCATGCGACCGCACTTCTCTAGTCCGAATGACATTCCAATGTCTGTGCTGTAGATCCTGGTTGTGTGGATCAGTGAATCGATGTCTCGCTCGCTCTTGGCATACAACTTTATGTCATCCATGTATAGGAGGTGACTGATGGTGGCCCCATTTTTGAGTCGGTATCCGTAGCCAGTCTTGTTGATTATTTGGCTGAGGGGGTTCAGACCTATGCAGAACAGCAGTGGGGACAGAGCATCTCCTTGGTATATGCCACATTTGATGGAGACTTGTGCAATTGGCTTGTAATTGGCCTCAAGGGTTGTTTTCCACAGTCCCATCGAGTTTGCAATGAAGGCTCTCAGGTTCCTGATGATGTTGTACAGTTCCAAGCATTCAGTGATCCATGAGTGTGGCATGGAGTCGTAGGCTTTCTTGTAATCAATCCAGGCAGTGCACAGGTTGGTGTGTCGAGTCTTGCAGTCTCGGGCGACTGTTCCGTCAACCAGCAGCTGGTGTTTGGCTCCTCTGGTATTGCTGCCTATGCCTTTCTGTGTTGTGCTCATGTATTGAGCCATGTGCACACTTATCTTAGCTGCTATGATGCCTGACATGATCTTCCATGTTGTAGGGAGACAGGTTATTGGCCTATAGTTGGATGGGACTGTACCCTTCGTGGGATCCTTCAGGATCAGGATTGTGCGTCCTTCAGTTAACCATTCGGGGTGAGTTCCAACTTTTAGTAGCTGGTTCATTTGTTCTGCTAGGCGCTCATGGAGTGCAGTGAGCTTCTTAATCCAGTAGGCATGGATCATATCTGGCCCGGGTGCTGTCCAGTTCTTCATACCTGAGACTCTCTCTTGGATGTCTGTCACAGTGATGGTAACTGGGTTCTGCTCAGGGTGGTTGCTGTGGTCTTCTCTTAGAGAGACTAGCCATTGTGCCTCCCTGTTGTGTGATGTGTTCTTCTCCCATATGCCCTTCCAGTATTGCACAGTCTCCAGTCTTGGTGGGTCTGCTCTGCTGTTGTTACCCTGCCATTGAGAGTACACTTTTCCTGGTTGGGTTGTGAAGAGCCTGTTTATTCGCCTGGCTTCACTTTCTCTTGTGTATCTCTTTAGGCGGCTGGACAGGGCTAGGAGCCTCTGTTTGGCAGTCTCCAGTGCTTCAGGTATGTTCATCTGGCTGTACTTCTTGGGTGCTGGTTTCTTCATTGCACCTTTCTGGATCTCCGATAGTTGGCTCACGTCTCTCCGCACTGTCTTGATCTTAGCCTCCAACCTTGTTTTCCATGGTGGGTCTTGTATCTCATGCTTGATATTGCTCTTGTAACCAAGCATCTCCAGGATCACTGTTGCTGAAGTGTATATCAACTTATTGGTTTCAGTGATGGTGGTTGTAGGGATTGTTCTCAGTGCTGCATTCAGATCTTCAACCAGGCTTTCTGGTGGTGCTTCTCTTAGCCTTTGTAGTTGGCGTCGGGGTTGGCTGCTGTTCATTCGAGTCATGATCTTATTTTTCAGGTCAGTTGCTGACTTGTTCAGGCTTGCATATTCTCTTGGAGCTGTGTACCCAATTACTTGGGCAGTTGATGTTGACTCCTCTCTGACCTGGTATTCGGGTTCCTGTGTGACTTGGCATCTGTGTTGTACCTCGTCAATCTCAAGTTGTGATATCAATTGCCGTTTCTGGATATTGGAGCACTGAGTTACTAGTTGTTTTATATATATATATATATATATATATATATATATATATATATATATATATATATATATATATATATATATATATATATATATATATATATATACACACACGTATATATACATGGTTTTGTGGGTGCTCCATCATAAGAGGATTAGAATAGAACATATGCTTACAATTTCTGGTCTCAATGATGAAGTATGTTTAGTTTGTGGATGTAAAATTAAAAATAATAATTCAAAGAATTTCGCTGCGATTGATTGACGACCAGTGCTTCGCCCAAAGTCAGCTGGGCTAGAGTCATTCATTTGAAGACAAGTGGTATATCAAACAGATGGATGAATAACACCCAAAAATACAAAAGATAAAATTAACCAAAAGGAATATATCCTCAGCAATTCATTTATGGTAGTTTGGCAAATGGTTTAAGTCATTTAGGCCAGATCTGCTTCACACCCAAGTTTAATTTTCTTTAGGGTTTATTCGTGAAGTATGCACAGAAAGGTAATCATCAGAACCTGACTGAGTTGACATTGTAATCAACCATTTTATGTTCAAATGCCTTTCAAGACGAAATACCAAGACGAGAGTAAAGGGTTTACTTAATAAATTTGAACCATATCAACCTAACTTTCAAAAGTAAAAATATCATCAGAAAAGTATTGAAACATGGTTTGAGAAACTTGGAGTTGCAGATCACTGGTGCCTCCTAGTGTGGGCAAAAGGAAATCAGCTTCAGCACCCTGGGGGAAGTCAACTCAAACGAAAAAAGCTTATTCATCTTCTATCCAAAAGGAGTTGTGGCTTCAGCAGTAAAGTTTCGTCTAGTGTGTGATTTTTCTCTTTTAAACAACAGCAAGGTATACATTTAATGGATCATTTAGAGACATCACAGAAGCCTCCTTCCTCCCTTGAGACAGCCTGTTTACATGAGATTACATGGTCGAGTGTGAGTTGGTGTCTGAACTCTTACAGGCTGAGTTCCACACATTGATTTGACCAGAACTCCAGGCTGTGATTCAGTCAACTACAGCGCTACACTGGAAGTTGACTCAGTGAGCTGTGGCTGCCGTTGTAACGATTTGGATGCTTAGTTGTCTGACAAAGGCAGTATCTGCAGAAATCTGCGGTCAAAAGTCTGAGCCTTGTGTGGCCAGAAACTAATGTTCTCAGGGCCCACATAGGGGAGATCACAGAAAGTCTCCTAGTAAGTCATTCATCACTGCTTTGTCATCGGTCACATTGAGGGAAGTCTAATCAGCTCACCTGCCAGATTGTCAGGGCCAGAATAGGATCATTTCCTGATGACATCTCCCAAATGCTTAAACCGGATGTTGCAGGCAGGGTCCTTTGAGGTAGATCACGAGCCAGTGAATGAGGACGACGTTCTCCCTCCCCCTCTGTTGGTCCCCTCCCATGACTTTGAAGTGGTGGCAGATTGTGCACAAACATGAACCGCCCTGCTACAAACACTGTGATTTATCACCCAAGGCAAGGAAATGGCCACAAAGGCAGTTGTATTCATTTTATAGGGTTGTTTTGTCGCTTTCGTACCTCCGGATGGACACTTTTGTGCAAACTACTTTGAGAAGACTGCCTAGAAGGATTCCCAGAACAAATGTCAAAGCAGCTACAAGCACAATCAGAATTTTTTTATGCATCAAAAGATTAAAACCAAATAAGAAAAGGGGGGAAGTCCATTACTTCAATGATTTATGATATTATGATAGTATTATTGTATTGTATATATTGTTTTAGAACCTTTACTACATTGAAATTATCACACAATTATATTTGTTTTTTAACATTATGTTTTGTTAGTTTTATTACATATACTTACTGGCGCGCAGTTTCTGTCTTTGAGTTTTTATCATTTTGTACCCAATCTAAATTCGACAAATTATAATTCATACATTTTTCTCTGCTCATACAAATAGTCCCTCCAGCATGTCCAATGTGTAAGAGCTCTCAACACAGTTGGGCATGTCGTGAAAACCTTGCTAAGGAGGTGTCCAACTAGATTAACTTCCACAGGCTTCTGGGTGTAAAAGTACTGTGTACTGCAATCTGCGCCCATCAGTTTTACATAAGTTTTAAAACATATTATCATACGCTTTCTCATAATACCTCGTGGTGTAAACTTTTTAACTTCCTTTTCAACACTTGGTGAACACAGACATTTCTCCCCAACTTAGTGACTTTCTTCCTGTCCTTAGCAAGTATCCGGACTCATCTCGCAACTCTTTCTCCAAATGACGAGCAGAAAAAATATGCTAATATGTGTGTTATAGGAGACTTTCAGAAATTCTTGAAACGCTGCAGTCATCGAGAGCAGGAGATATTCATCCTTGTGAACACAATCGTTTTTTTAATGACGTCACCACCTATTCCACTACATGTGGAGACAGCTCAGTCACCTAGTGGTAGAGTGTCTACCCTGAGACTGGAAGGTTGTGGGTTCAAACCCCGGCCGGGTCATAGCAAAAATGGGACAAAATTAAAGGCACCATTCAGAAAATGTGCTCACCTCGTCGAGAAAATGCGATTTAAGCAATAAAATTAAAAATGCTAATCAAACATAATTGGGTACAAAATGATAATATACAAAAATGGGACCCATTGCCTCCCTGCTTGGCAATCATCATTAAGGGCTTAAAATTGGGAGGTTAGATCACCAAATGATTCCTGTGTGCGGCGCCGCTGCTGCTCACTGCTCCCTTCGGGGATGGGTTAAATGTAGAGACAAATTTCACCACACCCAGATGTGTGTGTGACGATCATTGGGACTTTAACTTTTGACATCACTTCATCATTGGTTACTTCAATTTGTATTCATTTGAAATGAAAGATTGCGTTCATGGGCGAATAATTGAAAACATATCTTCCCAATTTCGAGCACAAATGGAGACTTCAAATGTAAAGAGGTTGAAAGTTGAGGTTGAATGAGATTACTGTAAAGCACTCTGACACACGTAATACGTAATATCTTGACTACTCGTTAGAGGGCGCCAATCTACAAGGGACTGTAAAAGCTCCAACTGTCCAAACACCCAGCGACGCCGTCTCCTCATAGTTCAGGTGCCCACCTTGTAAAAGTGACGCAAAAGATACTTATAAAGGAAGAATATAAACGTACTGAATGCTTTTTTTCTTGCTTTACTGTATTTTGTATTTTTGCACTTTTTACATTTGCCATTTTTACTTTTATTCATGAATAATTTATTGTGTAAGAACATCACACATATCTGCAATAATTGATCTCTTTATTTAGCATAACCTGTTTTATTGATAATTTTGGGAATTTTATTGTGATATTGTAACGCAATAAAAGTCTTTAAAAAAACGTTCTGTGTTTAGTGTTCCAAAACACTACATATGTATATATATATATATGTGTGTGTATATATGTATGTATATACATACATATATATATATAACTGGCATATAAGGTATATATATATATATAGGTTCTCACATCTCGCCCATTTCCGCCTTGTTCCAGTAGCCCACTTTTCATCTAGGCGTTCTGGTCCCCCAACGCCTGACGCAGATCTTGTTTGACCGGGCGACGTCTGAGCCGGCATCTCATTTGATTCTTTATCTCTCACCATGTTTATGAGGTAGGCGATATCGTCAAGGGTCTTGCCCACAGACCCACACTGGATGATGGTATGGCTCCGCCCCGACCAGGTCTCGAACCCGGGTCCCGCTGGTTGATAGTCTGGCGACTATCCTACTGAGCTATCCAGCCGGATATACCAAGAGATGGCAACATCAGGAAAAAAGAACTTGAGAAGCTAGAGAAATACCAGGGCCTCAAAGAAGAGCTTGAGAAGGCCTGGAAAGTGAAGGCCTCGGTGGTGCCCGTGGTCATTGGGGCACTTGGGGCAGTGACCCCCAAACTGGAGGAGTGGCTACAGCAGATTCCAGGAACAACATCAGACATCTCAGTCCAGAAGAGTGCAGTGCTAGGAACAGCCAAAATACTGCGCAGAACCCTCAAGCTCCCAGGCCTCTGGTAGAGGACCCGAGCTTGGAGTGGGAGACCACCCGCGGAGGGTGAGAGGGGAATTTTTTTTTTTTATATACATATATATATATATACTTACATATATATATATACACACATATATATTTCCATTTCCAGCAACTATCATTCCAGTGTTCTAATGGTACAATGTGTTTGCTCATTGGCTCAGAAGGCTAATTGATGATTAGAAAACCCTTGTGCAATCAGGTTCACACATCTGAAAACAGTTTAGCTCTTTACAGAAGCTACAAAAATGACCTTCCTTTGAGCAGATTGAGTTTCTGAAGCATCACATTTGTGGGGTCAATGAAACGCTCAAAATGGCCAGAAAAAGAGAACTCTCATCTGAAACTCGACAGTCTATTCTTGTTCTTAGAGATGAAGGCTGTTCCATGCGAGAAATCGCTAAGAAATTGAAGATTTCCTACAACGGTGTGTACTACTCCCTTCAGAGGACAGCACAAACAGGCTCTAACCAGAGTAGAAAAAGAAGTGGGAGGCCGCGTTGCACAACTGAGCAAGAAGATAAGTACATTAGAGTCTCTAGTTTGAGAAACAGACGCCTCACAGGTCCCCAACTGGCACCTTCATTAAATAGTACCCGCAAAACACCAGTGTCAACATCTACAGTGAAGAGGCGGCTGCGGGAGTCTGGGCTTCAGGGCAGAGTGGCAAAGAAAAAGCCATATCTGAGACTGGCCAATAAAAGAAAAAGATTAAGATGGGCAAAAGAACACAGACATTGGACAGAGGAAGACTGGAAAAAAGTGTTGTGGACGGATGAATCCAAGTTTGAGGTTTGGATCACAAAGAAGAATGTTTGTGAGAAGCAGAACAACTGAAAAGATGCTGGAAGAATGCCTGACGCCATCTGTTAAGCATGGTGGAGGTAATGTGATGGTCTGGGGTTGTTTTGGTGCTGGTAAGGTGGGAGATTTGTACAGGGTAAAAGGGATTCTGAATAAGGAAGGCTATCACTCAATATCACAGCCAATTTCATCCTAGAACAGGACAATGACCCAAAACACACCTCCAAATTGTGCAAGAACTATTTAGAGAAGAAGCAGGCAGCTGGTATTCTATCGGTAATGGAGTGGCCAGCGCAGTCACCAGATTTGAACCCCATTGAGCTGTTGTGGGAGCAGCTTGACCGTATGGTACGCAAGAAGTGCCCATCCAACTAATCCAACTTGTGGGAGCTGCTTCTAGAAGCGTGGGGTGCAATTTCTCCAGATTACCTCGACAAATTAACAGCTAGAATGCCAAAGGTCTATAATGCTGTAATTGCTGCAAATGGAGGATTCTTTGACAAAAGCAAAGTTTGATGTAAAAAAAATCTTATTTCAAATACAAATCATTATTTCTAACCCTGTCAATGTCTTGGCTCTATTTTCTATTCATTTTACAACGTATGGTGGTGAATAAGTGTGACTTTTCATGGAAAACACAAAATTGTTTGGGTGACCCCAAACTTTTGAAAGGTAGTGTATGTATATATATTAGGGGTGTAAATCGCGGGTTTTTTCACGATACGATATAATATCGATATAAAGAACTACGATACGATATTTGCCGATATCTTAAAGCCTGCTGCGATTCATTCACGATATATCGCGATATAGTGCTCTACGATCGATTTTTTTTTTTAATAAAAAATATAGAACAATATCCTGATTTATAACAATTCATACGCAAAATCAACAAGGTACTGCAAACTCTGACAAGAGTATTGTAGTATACAAAGTGCTTATTTTAACACTGAACTTTGATGTCGTGTTTTTTCTTTAAATGTGCGGCGAGATTTGTGCTCCCTGTATATTTGATCACCGCATGGCAGGATTTACAAACTGCACGTGTCTTGTCGGTTGAGCCATCTTTTCTTTGGAATCCAAAGTGCTTCCAAACGAATGACTTGAAGCCTAAAGGGGAGCAAATTTCCTCGTCTCTTTGGACACTAGCCATAGCACCAGCCCAGGAGCCGCGTACTAGTTGTCGCCTCCCCTTTCACGCGCGTGCTCTGCTCACAACACAACAACGCCGGGCGCACTGCTCCCGGAGAGAGGAAGCAAGCAACAATGAACTGGATTTCAAAATAAAGTCGCGTCTAATGTCCGAGGTCAAACACGGCGATATAAATCGATGTTTACCTTTAGCATCGATGCCAATAAATCGTAGAGCATTATATCGATTAATCGATGCGTATCGATGTATCGTTACACCCCTAATATATATATATATATATAATATATATATATATATATATATATATATATATATATACGTGTGTGTGTGTGTGTGTGTGTGTGTGGTAGGGCGCTACATGCGTAAATTACTATATCTCATGTCACACAATTTATCTAAATAATAAAATCAAATTATAAATTATTGTAAATTATGTACCTTCTGTCATCTAGTACAGTGGTTCTCAACCAATTTGTAAAAGATTCTACAGCCAAATACATCTAAACCAGCACAAAGCATTTTTTGGATGGGAGAAAAAAGACTTAGAACTGAGTGCGATACTATCAGTTTCTGATTTAGAAAATGTTGGAATTCTATTTGTGGTGGTATAAAATAACAAGAACTATCTAGAAAATAAAATTATATCTAAAGAAAAAGCTATAATTATCTTAATTACAAATAAAGATTTGTACACGTAAAAATAATTAACACCATGAAGTGGAGTGTCCTGTTTTCTTGAGTTTATGGTATAGAAATCAGTAGTAACTTAATTTGAAATAAAAGCAAACATTTGCTAAAAAGAATCCTTAGATATTAATTTTATAATTAAAAAGAAGACTCATTATCAACACAGTATTTTTGCATTTAGTGCGACACTTTCTAATCAATTGATCAGAATTTTCATGCTTTTAAAATTATGACAAGAACTCGGACTGTTCAGTCTTTATATGCGGTACATTTAATATCAATGCTTTAAAGAATATACATATTTTAAAAAAGATAATTTACTCAGCAGGGACATTTCAGCAATGCACACACGCATATATTTTTAAATTAATGCAAGGTCTCAAACATTTTAAGTCTAATGGCTATTTTGTTGTGGACATTTTCTAGGAACAAATACAAAAATAAAAAATCACTCACCGGTGTCCGAGCCCTCTGCATGTTATTGCACAGTAATGTCTCTGAGACTCTATGAGTGGTGTGAGTTCATCAGAGCAACAGCCTGGGGGAAGAAGCTGTCTCTGTGTCTGCTGGTTTTGGCGTACCGAGCTCTATAACGCCGTCCGGAGGGGAGTAGTTCAAACAGACTGCAACCTGGGTGAGAAGGGTCTGTAGAGATGTTCCTTGCCCGATTCCTGGTCCTGGTTTTGTTTATTCAATTCACATTGCATATGACAGTGAAGTTTATTTTCATGTCTAGTATGTGGAGCGATTTATTATTTTTTTGACTTATTATAAATAATTGTATTTTATTATTTTTTGCAGGACTGCAAGGAACTGAAGCAAGGTTTTATTAAAAAATATGTCAAATTTGTGAATGAACATTGTTTTTGTGTATCAAATGAACACCTTTTATTTATTCAATTCACATTGCATATGACAGTGAAGTTTATTTTCATGTCTAGTATCAAAGCTAAATTGATTTTGAAAAACTCAGCTTTAGCGTAATTTTAGAAATCTATTAATCCACTTTTGTTTTGTTTTAGCATTAACTTTTGTCTAGTTAATAGTATTAACTAATACTAACAATGACAAAAAATAAAAGTGCCTTTACTTTGAGCAGCTGTGTCCAGATTTTATTCTCCTCTTACCTCATTTTCTTCATGCGCTGCCTTTGTGAGCACTTACTGCTGTGATGTGGCTCATGCAAACTGTCGGCGATTAATTGACAATTAGGATGGGGTGTCTCGAGTTGACTCGTCTCTATTGCATGGGCATCGGCGGCAGTGCCTCTGGATTGGCAGACTGGGATGGTGGTCCCCTCTATAAAGAAGGGTGTGTTCCAACTACAGAAGAATCACATTTGTTAGCCTCTCTGACAAAGTTTATTCAGGGGTGTTGGAGAGGAGGGTCCTTTGGGAGGTCAAATCTCGGATTCAGGAGGAGCTATGTTATTTTCGTCCCGGCCGTGGAACAGTGGACCAGGTCTACACCCAGGATCCGCGAGGGTGCAGATTGCCCGACCAGTCTTCATGTGTTTTGTAGACGAGGAAAAGGCGTTCGACCGTGTCCCTCGGGAAGTTCTCTGGGGGGTGCTTTGGGAGTAGTCCGGTCCCTGTATCACCAATGCCAGAATTTGGTCGGCATTGCCGGCAGTCCGTCGGATTCATTTCCGGTGAGGGTTAGACTCCGCCAAGGTTGCCCTTTGTCATAGATTCTGTTCATAACTTTTCCGGACAGAATTTCTAGGCTCAGCTGAGGCATTGAGGAGGTCCGGTTTGGAAATGTCGGTATTGCATCTTTGCTTTTGCAGGTGATGTTGTGTTGTTGGCTTCTTCAAGCCGTGATCTTCAACTCTCTCTGCTCTCGATTCACCAGTCGATCGACGTTTCTACCCTCACCTATGGTCACCAGCCTGGGTGTCGTGACCGGAAGAATAAGATCCCAGATACAAGCAGCCAAAATGGGTTTCCACCGCAGAGATAGGGTGAGAAGTTCGGTCATCCAGGAGGGACTCGGAGTCGTGCCACTGGTCTGCGTTGAGAGGAGCTAAATGAGGTGGCTCAGTCATCTTATTGGGGTGCCTCCTGGACGCCTCCCTGGTGAGGTGTCCCAGGAATGTCCAACCAGCATGGGACCCCGGACATGACCCAGGACACGCTGGAAAAAACGCTGACCTGGAAACGCCTCGGAATCCCAGGGATAAGCTGGACGAAGTCTGGGCTTCGTGCCTGAAGCTACTGCACCGGGACCCGACTCCAGATAGGCGATAGAAGATGGATGGATGGACGGGCAGACAGACAGATGGACGAATGGACTAATGAACAATTCATCTTGTGACAAACCTGGCCAATTGACATGCAAAATTTGTTTAGCTAGACCTTTAAGAGGGACGTCAGGACACGGACATTCATCCCAGCATGCCAAGGTACAACGCTAGTGCCAAATGTGCATTTCAACTACATGAATGTGGACTTAGTGGGACCTCTTCTTTACCTCCTTTGGCTTTGGTGGACATACCACCATAGATTACCCACAAGGATGTACTCTCTGAGAAGAGATGTGTCTGGTAGAAGCAATTAAGGGTCTGGCAAATGGTGTAAATTTATAGACATTTTGTGCTTTGGATTACAGTATTGAAAATTAGAACAAAATGAACTTCTGATACATTAGACCAGGGGTGTCAAACTCGTTTTTTTTGCGAGCCGCTTTGTAGTCATAGCTTCTTTCGGAGGGCCATTATGACTGTCAACCCAAATAAATGTATGAGCACCTCATATTATATACAGTAAAAGCTACAAAACAAACTGACAAATAACTCGTTTTCAAATCAGATGAGTAAAAACTGGTCAAATATAAAAATATATATATTATTAAAAGTGAAGACAATTTGCAATTCTATTAATGACATGAATTTGATGCACAATTTGTCTTCACGGGCCACATAAAATGATGTGGCGGGCCGTATCTGGGCTCCTGGGCCTTGAGTTTGACACCAGTGCATTAGACAATGGGTTACACAATCAACATTGTATGTAACAAAATGCACAAAATAATTTGATCAAGCCATGTGCTCATGGTCTGAATTGTCAACCCTGAGTCACTGCCATGTTTTCTCCTGCCGTTTTCCCATACTATATCTCAACTGATTGATTTATAATGTCCTCTGTTTTCCATCTTTGCCGAAACTCTCTCTTTTATTAATAAGAACGCTCCAACAAACTCATTAAAATTCCTTCTCATGAGTGTGTGGTTGCATGGGTGAGAGGGCCAGTGGGTTTGACACCGTCATTCACCCTCTTTTGAGGACATGCACAAGCACAGAGACACAGGGCGCAATGGAGGCCATTCATGTGCACAGGCTTGTTTTGAAAATGTGCACTCAAGCGTGATGCAACCACAGCGAAAGACAATAGGTGGCAGCACCTCTTGTCGTGACACCAACCAAGTTGCCGTTCACCAATTCAAACTCTTCATTTGCTCCACTTTTTTTTGCCTCCTCATGTCCATGCCAACTTTGCATGTACTTTACACACGTTCAAGTTTTTTTCACTGCATATGAAAGACGAGTGGGGTCACTTCATTCTGCACTTATTCTTCATTTTAATTTCACTTGCACTTCAACGTAATTCAGTCAGGGTCAGTGTGACACATGACAAGTGTAGCTATGTTTTTTGTTCATCCAGTGCATTTTTTTGCTGACTTTCACCACCTACCCCAACTTTAGGGAGTACTTACCCTGTGGTTTGAATGTTTTGTACTTCACACCATAATTGGGCACAACTACTTTTCCCAAACTTTACATTATGATATTACTAAATTTAATATGGTACATATTTTCATCGCTTGAGATAATCATTCTATTATTGTAGAGTTGCTTTTATATTTTCTAAATAAACAACTGCAAATACATCACCTTGTCACCAAAACGAGATGGTTCATTTTGATTCATGATCAGCTAGGTCAGAGTTAATATCGCCAGTGAGTACTGCTATATAGCAACAAAATAGAGTCCACTTCTTGCATGCATCAGCTGTGTGGTAATGCACTGAAGTCCGGTGAAATCCAATGTTCCGTGTCAGAGCTGTCAACACCATTGGGCCTCAAATGAGCTGCTCTGCCATTTCAACTGTTCCATTTACAAAGACACTGATATGGTGGTGTTACTTTCTCTGTAGTCACCTAATTGCCGTTACATTCTGTTACGCCTTTCCGTCTATGTGCTGTTTACACAGAGTGACAAAGCCTTGTGTAAATAGGGTGAATAGTACCTACAATAAAAACAACAAAGATGTTTGAAAACCGACACATGAAAGACGATTTTGTGCCTCTTGATATTTTGCTCATGCATAATCACAACATACACCCATACCAAATTATTGGTATCCCTCTGTTAATGAAAGGAAATCTACAGTCATCATAAAAATAATATGTAATAATAATACGTAATACGTAATAATAGACGCGTACCAATAATTCTGTCCATGTGTGTGCAAGTACATATAAGTGCATCATTGATAACTTTAAATACAATAATTTAGATGTGGCAACCAGGTAGCCCTCAAGGACGAGAGATGTATACACGCGCGCACACACACACACAATACAAACACACACACATACACACACACACACACACATACTATAATCCCCAGTCGTCACTCATGGCAACATCAGCGACAGGTACCTGATGGCCAGCTGATTTTGGCGGTTGCTGAGGCAAAAACACGGACGTGGGAGGAATTCGACAAGGCCATGGAAAACGACTTCCGAGTTGCATTGAGGAAATTCTCATCCACCATCTGAAGTCTCAGGAGGGGGATGCAGTGTACCGTTAAGTATAGTGGAGACCTCGGGACGCTGTGAATCGGTGGGGAGAATACTTTGAAGCCCTTCAATTCCATCGATATGTGTTCCATTGTGGAAGCAGAGCCACTATCCAGCCTGTTTTAGGTGCAGGACACCTGTATAAAATGATGAGCTCATCAGCAAGCTTCGCAAAAGCCCGATGATTTGTATACAGTATAGTCTACACCACAAACTGATAACTAATTTTGAAATTAGAAACCAGTAAAAACAGTTAAGAAAAAAAGAATGGTAATAAAACTTGCTAGCAAGATCTCTATTAATGAAGACAATTTGCAATTTTAGTATTGACACATAAAGTCAATGCAGAATTTGTCGTGGCGGGCCAAATATAATTACACTGTGGGCCAAATTTGGCCCGCAGGTCAGAGTTTGACAGGCCTCCTCTTAATGTTGTGGGGCTATCCTGATTGACACGCCTCTACATGGTGTGGACATTGGGGACAGTACCTATGGTCAGTTCTAAGTCAGTCCTTTTTTTTAACTTTGTCAGGCTTGATCTGCAAAGTGGGTGTCCGTCCAGGACCGACGAACCATTCAGTCCTTGGGACGGAATGCACAGCTCTGAAATGACCAAATGACCAGGCAACCATGGGCGCTGCAATTAATTCTGTTCTCGCAGTTCTCAGGATGCCCTTTTTCTGGATATTTACATTACAAAAATGACAACCATCACAAAACACCATGATGCTACTACTCTAAAGATATCAGCTGGTCAAAACAAGGCGCATTCCGGTGACGATATTATCATCCGTTGTCAAAACAAAAGTTTGGTAGAGGTAGTATCACTCAATCAGCTCAAATTATTGTACCTTATGTCATACCTTTCCCTGGCCTAGCAGAAGAACTATTAACCCGTGGGGACTATTTAGAGTTTCCAGTCAACCTACCATGCATGTTTTTTTAATATGGGAGGAAGCCACAGTAGAAAGCCCTCACAGATATGAAGAGATGTAAATTCCTCACAGGAAGGCGAGAGCTGGATTTGAACCACTGCGAGGCTAATGTGCTAACCAGTCAACCACTGTTTCTTGTGGTTCTTCGACAGGTCTTTAGAAAGTAAAATTGAAAAAGTGGGAGTTTTTTTCATTTATACAATATCGTTTAAAGAGATGGTGGGTGTAGAATAATTTTCCATTATTTGTTTATTTAGTGGAGGCACTCCGGCTGCTTCCTACAGTCTAAAAACATATACGTACACGTTGAGTCTATATTGTCACTGCCACACGTGAATGTGAATAATTATCTACTATGTGCCCTGCAGGTGTATCCCGACCGCCTCTCCCCCAAAATCAGGTGGGAAAGGCCCCAGCTCACCTGTCACCCTAATGAATGGATGTATGTTCTCTCGTTTATGGGTCTGAGCAGAGCATAAAAATAAAACACTGATCCACTTGTCCTCATTAAGGTGAGCACTTGCAGATGAGTAGGAGCCTACTGACTTTGACCACAAGTTAATCGGAGGGCAAAAATAACTGACTCAACAAATAACCTAAAAAGCTGATTTTCAGGACCTAGGAGGAAAGCTGAGTGCAGGAAATCTACCTCTTTGAATCCCGTGAGCTGACCAACTTACGACACAAGATAATTGTCAATGTTACGTGGACATTCTCTGAAATTAAATGAGTTAGTGCGCACAATAAGACAACCTCCTTATAAAAATTTGTATACTGAAAATAGAGTATGCATATGTGTGTGTGTATACGTATGTGTGTGTATGTGTGTGTGTATATATATATATATATATATATACTAGGGGTGTAACGATACATCGATACACGTCGATTAATCGATATTATGCTCTACGATTTATTGGCATCGATGCTAAAGGTAAACATCGATTTATATCGCCGTGTTTGACCTCGGACATTAGACGCGACTTTATTTTGAAATCCAGTTCATTGTTGCTTGCTTCCTCTTTCCGGGAGCAGGGAGCAGTGCGCGGCGTTGCTGCACGTGAAAGGGGAGTCGACAACTAGTACGCGGCTCCTGGGCTGGTGCTATGGCTAGTGTCCAAAAAGACGAGGAAATTGGCTCCCCTTTAGGCTTCAAGTCATTCGTTTGGAAGCACTTTGGATTCCAAAGAAAAGATGGCTCAACGGACAAGACACGTGCAGTTTGTAAATCCTGCCATGCGGTGATCAAATATTCAGGGAGCACAAATCTCGCCGCACATTTAAAGAAAAAACACGACATCAAAGTTCAGTGTTAAAGTAAGCAATTTGTATACTACAATACTCTTGTAATTTCCTAAATAAAGAGTTTGCAGTACCTTGTTGATTTTGCGTATGAATTGTTGTAAATCAGGATATTGTTCTATATTTTTTATTAAAAAAAAAAAAAATCGATCGTAGAGCACTATATCGCGATATATCGTGAATGAATCGCAGCAGGCTTTAAGATATCGGCAAATATCGTATCGTAGTTCTTTATATCGATATTATATCGTATCGTGACAAAACCCGCGATTTACACCCCTAATATATACATATATTTATATATGTATATATATATATTTATATATTAAGATATATATATAATATATATATATATATATATATATACATACCTTATGTTTTTTTGCCTTATGTTTTTTTGCATTGAAATAAGACTGAAAAAGTGGAGGTCGCCTTACATTCGGGGTCTAGACATTATACCCATTTTTACTTGTGCGCAGCGGTAAGTTAAAGGTGGTTGGTATCGACTGAGTATGTTGCTGTGATCGTGTTGTCCGATCGGGGTTTGCTTCCTGTGCTCGCCGTTTGATTGACACTTCCAGTGTGCTCATAATCGAATAGCCGTTACGCAGAGCCATGGCGACTAACGTTCGCCAGCAAATGTATTTTGTTGTCTCGATCGATGACTTATGTTTGGTGTGTTGCAGAGAGTATTTCATTTATGGTTATTCATTATTACTTTTTGCCAATAATTCAGTAAAGCAATCAAAACTGAACCACATCTTCCCTCCTGTGTTCTGACCGACACCCGGGGGCGAAAAGAGCATAATCATCCGAGCCAACCCCCGAAACAGTCCTCAGGTTCCCCAACAATAGCGGGAGCAGTTTGCATTATTTTATTGCAATGTTTTTCCTTATCCAGATTTGTTTCAAGACTACAGTTACAGTTAGACTTCACTTTGATGGTTAATGCAGTTGTTGCAATTTTGTTGTTTTATCACAGTAGATTGGTTTATTTACATTTCAAAAACCAGAAGCCATTCTTTTACAAATGGTATTGCACTTTAGTTTACATATTTAAATGTTCAGATATTAAGATGTGATAGACAGTTTTTGTATGATTTGAATGAGGCAAAATATCATGCTTTTTCACTGGAATATATTGTGTATATTGTGTTCAAAAAGTATTTTTTCAAACTTGAGTCAAAAGTACTTGAGTACTTGAGTCTTGAAAAAGAGGGGGTCGTCTTATAATAGGGGTTGGCTTATATTCGGGCCAATACGGTATATATATATATATATATATATATATATATATATATATATACACTATACACACACACACACACTTCATGTCCATATATATAATACCGTTTTTTTCCATGTATAATGCGCAAAATGTAACAATTTAAATGTATTGTCCTAAAATTGGGGTGCGCATTATACATGGGTACAATTTTATTTATTTTTTTATCCGGATATCATACGGAGGCCGCCATTACAGATGCGCTTTCTTCTCTGCTGTTCACTTCTTCACTTCAAACACGCTCCATACAAACACATTGCTCTCGTACCAGACGCTTGCTCGATCACCTGCTCGTTTGCTGTCACAATAGCAAACCTATTACTACAGTACACAAATCCGAAACATTTCTTCGCTATTGAGTTTGCTAGCGCATGCACAGTGATACTGACCGGCATAATAACATCCGGTTGTTCCCAAAGATGATCTTTTTTCTGAAATAATTTTACGTTTACGGACTTAGGTAGGAGTCAAAATTTGGGTGCGTATTATACATGGGTACAGACTTTTTTCCAGCATCAACATGCCATTTTTAGGGTGCGTATTATACATGGGGGCACATTATTCATGGAAAAAAACGGTATCCTATGTGTCACGTCTCGTCCCCAGCCGTTCGACTATGTGTCTGTTGTCATGGTTTCTGTCTGTGTGCTCGCCCCTCCCCTCCTGTGGGCCCATGATTAGTTTGATTATTCTCACCTGCCTCTTGTTACCTGTCGTGTATATACTACCGTTTTTTTCCGTGTATAGTGCGCAATATTTTACTAATTTATTGTCCTAAAATCTGGGGTGCGTATTATACATGGGTACAAAGAAAAAAAAATTTAATTTTTTTTTTTTTAAATAAAGTCATGGTACAACAAAACCAACAACAGGACTGACCGACAAAGTCGTGGAACAAAAAGACAGGGTGACATTACCAAAGACAGGAACAGAATGACAGTAACACATGCAATGATCCAACGGTGAGCGAGGGGCAGACAGGACTTAAATACAAAACACGTTACATCGATTGAGGTGACACAGGAAGAGCGGGGTGACACGAACAGAAACTATGGCAACCTAGACACATAGCAAAACTGGGGACGAGACATGACAAATCTCCCCCGAAATAAAACTCACCTTTCTTCTTGTTTGTTGTCAATCGCGCATCGCATTCAGCCATCCTGCCCAACACACTTAGTAAAATTCATAATTGACGACACATCGTTTGATGCGATGGTGCAATCCTCGATGGTGTGTTATTGTCAAATATTGTTTGTTTTTTAATCTCCATCGCGGACCGGACGTCATACGGAGGCCGCCATTACAGATGCGCAGAACGGTTGCGCAAGACACGTCAGCTATATAAAGAGCGAGAGTTCAGTTCTCCACCTATTAGTTTCAATTCACAGTTTAATTAGCAGTTTCAATCAGCAAATAACAAAATGCGTATTACAGGTAATATTTTATTTCACAACACTTTGCCTTGTTCCTTTCGTCTCTGCTGTTCATTTCAAACACGCTCCATACGACCGCAATGCTCTTGTATCAGACGCTCGCTCGATCACCTGCTAGTTTGCCGTCTGTCACAATGTACCCTACACAAATCCGAAACATTTGTTGCGGCTCCGAGTCACGACGAGGGGCAAGTTTTGGTTTCCAAGGTTGTTTTTATTCCTCTTCAACGTATCTCCCATACAGAGCCGCCTCATTCCCCTGCGCACGGAGCGCGGTGGTGCGTTTAGGGGCAGTCGGAGAAATCAACGCCAACAAAAAAAATGACATCCAGCCTAGTTAAGACCATACCAAAGACTTTAAAAATGGGACCCATTGCCTCCCTGCGTGTGTGACGATCTTTGGGACTTAAAAAAAAAAAAATTTAAAAAAAATTTAAATTTTTTTTTTAAAAATTCATAAAAATTGGGTGCGTATTATACATGGGTACAAGCTTTTTTCCAGCATCAGCATGCCATTGTTAGGGGTGCGTACTATACATGGGGGCGCACTATACACGGAAAAAAACGGTAAGTCCTGTCTGCCTCTCACACCCTGTCGGATCATGGTTGTCTTGATGTCTTTTTGGTTCCTGTCTTTACCGAGTCTGTTTCTGTTTGCCATCCCTGTCGGTCAGTCTGTGATGTTATCAGTTTGCCTTTTGAGTTCCCTTCAATAAACCCTGGTCCAAGCTGCATTTGGTCGCCCTGCTCCATCCGATCCGTGACATTATGTATATGTAGTCCCTCGTTTATCGCGGATAATTGGTTCCAGGCGATGTAGAGAAAATATATTGTTACAATATCTATAAAAGACTTTTATGAACCTTTATTGTATTTTATTGTATTTTTAAACACAGTATATTGTACTTTTAAATGCTTTTTGTATTCTTAAACAATTTAGTAAACATTTTAAAGTCAAACTGATTTTCATAAGAATTCTTTATTTAAATAAATAGACATAAGTCATAAGACATAAACATAAGTCATCGATCGAGACAACAAAATACATTTGCTGGTGACCGTTAGTCGCCGTGGTGCTGCGTAACGGCTACTCGTACGATGCGAGGCAAACTTAAAGGAGCGCGCCGGAGCTGTCAATCAAACGGCGCGCACACAAAGCAAACCGCGATCGGACAAACGGCACAACAGTGGACAGTGGTAACAATGAAATGTAGTATATACTCACTTTGTGTCAAAGACGCACACGATCACAGCAACATACTCAGTCGATTATGAGCGCGCCGGAGGTGTCAATCAAACGGCGAGCACACTAAGCAAACCGCGATCGGACAACACGATCGCAGCAATATACTCAGTCGATACCAGCAACCTTTAACTTACCGCTGCGCAAAAGTGAAAATGGGAATACGGTGCGTGTATGTATGCGTTTTTTATATATATATATATATATATATATATATATATATATATATATATATATATATATATATATATATATATATATATATATATATATATATATATATATATATATATATATATATATATATATATATATATATATATATATATATATATATATATATATATATATATATATATTGTATTTTCAGCAACCATTTCAATATCAGTGATAATTGGATCGGAATTACTTTACAACGTGCATTTAGTGTCTACTTTGCAATTTCTGATATAACCAAGCGAGGCGCTTTTAAAAATTTTAACAATATGTAACTTTATCTAACTCGTTCCTTGTCAAGTCTGCAACTGCTTGGTTGAATTAGCCCGGCCCATCTGGTGCAGCAAATGTCCCAACTCACCAGGGAGCATGGGGAGGGAGAGGAGAAGAGGAGTAGGAGGAAGAGGAGAAGGAGGAGGTAGCCGAAGCGGAGGGAGCGAAGGGGGTCGGATTGAAAACAGACCAGCAGCCCTGATGATCTCAACACCACCGCATGTCCTCGCAGCAACTGTCCGCAAAACCCCATCTAAGTTAATTTTGCTCCTGCTAACTTTGACCAAAACGCTCGCGACTGTTGGCGGAAAGGAGCAAAGAGCGAGGGCATCTTTTTGGTGAGGGGAGAGGATGGCTTGGAAGAAAAAGTTGAACACGACTTCTTCTGTTCCGCTTTGAGGAAGGCTGCACATTTTTGCTGTGGTTAAAAACTTCTCCGAAACTTTGTACATGGAGTTTGGCGTCACACTCGAAGACGCCAGTTAGCGCCGTGTTTATTCTTTCAGCTGTGGGACTGGATTCCCGGAGCAATCGGACAGTCAAAGTTAACATCGGACAAAAAGAAGAGGGAGCGCAACAGCTTCAAAGTGAAAAGATAACGACGGTGGAGGTAAGGAAAAGTTTGTAGTGATGCTGACAGCAGCATATCTTGAAATGAAGTCACTTTCACGTTGCTTTCTTTTGTCGCGATTACGTCTTTTGCGCATGTATTCACATTTCAAATAGTTAGAAAGTGTTCTGCTGCTAGGTGCCATCCTCATACACTCTATACACCATAATACTCGTTCTTTTTCGTCTCGACGGCAGATGGGGAATGCAGCTTCACATCTTTTTTTTTTTTTTGCACTTTGAACTTATCTGACACCGGAATCCCACAAACATTTCGTTTGCAACTTGATCCATATGAGAAAAGATGTGATCAGAAATGTCGGCGCCAATGCCCGCATGTAGTGTAATTTAAATTACAAAAATGAAAACGGTTACACTTGTTTCCACTCAAATGGGAACGTTTACTGCAAGTTTTCATCATCTATGTTATAATATTAAAGCCTCCTAAAAGAAGAAGTGTCATTCAAAGTTTTTTAGTAAGTTGGCATGAAAAAGAATAAGAGTAATAATATTATCACAGTCCCTAATCCCAACGCTACTAAGCCAAAAATAAATAAACATCAGTGTGTGGGGAATGCAGTAGCAGCAACACATACTGCATCACAGAGCTGTAGGATATGTACTTACTTATTGTTGAAAGATTCAAAGTTTACTGTTTGCTCTTCAGCCTGAGCAGTCAACAAACACTTGACGTCTTTGTGGGCCCCTTTAGCACCTTATATTTGCTGTTGGCTTTACTATTATCTCTTAGGCACTGCTTAATGACCTTCAAACTCATCTTTGGGCTTATGGCTTTCAGTTTTTATCTAGATGTAAATGTCAAGTTATTTAATATTTAAAATGTATTTTAAGGCATTTAACATATGGGTTTCAATCAGACTGCTCACATATAAAGAAACCATCTGAACACGATTGGCTACATCGTACTGAAAATAATTTCCTTGTGTTCTCAAGACATTTCTCATAAAGTTTGGAAGTAGTTTCTGGGAAAAAAAAGTATTTTTTACTGTTTTCCATACGCAGCTGTACCATTCCCCTCAAGAAAACCAGCTTTGGCACAACATTTCCAGCTAATACTAGTAATAATAATTAAATAAACAGTCAATGGAAATGCAATTAAAAAAACGTAACCTACCATTACATAACTTAGTATATGCGACTTTTTTTAAATCAAGAGAATGTGTGTTTTCCACTTCACATGATGACATCCCTAGTCAGGGCCGAGGTGATTTGCATGAGTGAAAAAAAGAGTTTTAGTGCATTTGCCTATTGTGAGGAATGAAGGGTTCCAGCAGTTAAAGCCTACTGGGAGTGAAAGGAGTAAAGAATGGCTGAGCCTATTCAGCTCATTCAGTCTCAGTTTGGGGGCTCTGCTCTGCAGCGTTCAGAGGCCTATAGTGGTCATGTCACTTTCATCTTTGCAGGCCAGCCTTTTTATGTGTGTGTGTGTGTGTGTGTGTGCGTGTGTGCGTGCGTGCGCATTGGATGTGTATGTACTGTATGTTGCCGTAGCCCCTATTTTCACACATCAGTGCTTTACACATATCACGCTGTATTGATCAACTCCATTTTCTTGTCTATTTTGGGGGAAAAAGGTATGGAGGCTCTGCTTGTTATGAGCCTATGTGCCAGTTGAAGACAAGTGAGAGGAGGCGGAACCACTTTTTTTTTAAAGCAAATACCGATGAAGTCTAGCGTACAGGGATAGAGAGGAGGGTTAGAGGAGCGGGTGAACACTATGTGACTCTAGGTGGGGGAGGAGCACCCTCTTTTACTACAACCACCCACTCCTGCTGAGTGACCTCAAAAGGAGAAGGAAGGAGAAGGCGTTCAAACCCAACCCATGTCTATCTTCTACTTACCTCATTGAGTTAAGTCACGGTGCTCTACCAATGAAGCCATTCAGTGACCATTGCATAAAAATACAGCTCATGTAGAGTTGTTGAGGCCTCCGTGGTTTGTTGTAAAATTATTTGCAGTGACATTTTACGCATAGAAATGCAGGTCATTTCCACCTTTTTCCCTCCAACTTCAGTTTTACAGAGGTAAAGTCTGTTGTTCGTTTTTTTTAGTAGTTGTAGGGTGGAAACATTTGGTATAGAATCGTTTTTCTAGTTTCCTTTATTTGTTTAAATTACAAAAGTTTAAACATTAGTTGTTGCCTTGAAGGTTAATGCAACTGGCTGAGTTCTATATTCAGAGCACAAGTTAATTAGGAAGCGCCTTTGTGTGAAAATCTAACATTTGGGCATTTGTGAGCTACAGTTTCATTTTTACAAACCATGATGACTGATATAAAACATTCATTGAGAATCTTTCATCATCATTCATTGAGAAAAACTAAAGCCACATAGTTAGTAAACATTTTATGAGTTTAAAATACAGTATAGACAAGACGGAGCACCACATGTATATACATGTACAGGAGCAAACCAACGAGCCTGGGATGACCACAAGGAGAGTGACAAGAAGAATCCATCACAGTCGACTCTTAAGTCTGGAGTTAAGCTAGGGAGGAAAGTGGAAGAGTGAGCAGGAGATTGTTGCTTACATTCATCTGTAGAGCACTTCACTGAATTCTGTCCCCTTTGCTTTTGGCATGTGGACAGCAATGGACAAGCCTTGCTTGTTTTAGCGCCTGTTGTTTCACTCTCCTCAAGAAGTGCTTCTCATTCTTCCTCAAGTGTGAAGTTAAATAGACACCCATCATATCCTGGATGGGGAGACTTGAGGTAGAGAGTGAGGTTGAACACATTTAACCCTCTCCTACTTCCACCTCATTACCCTAGAGCAGTGATGAGAGAGCACTCCAGCCCCGGAAGAGAAACTGAGATCCGACAGCATTGTACCACTGCCAGGAAAATAGCAATAATGGGTGAAAAAAGGTCCTTGGAATACATTGTCTCTAACTGAAGGGTAGTGTGCATTTGACAAGCTAAGCTGTGTACTTAATTCAAAACCACCACAAAAAAGGTAATCAGGAAAAATGTCATGACGATAACGTTTTTTTTTTTTATACAGCATATGAAGCATTGTGTCATCACAATAAACTAAAAGGGTCTGAACCGCAGGTGCTGACCAAAATTTGCGCAAACTCTCTGTACTTGCGTGTTGAATTAACGCAATTTCATCAGCAACCTCATCATTGTCTATTGGCTTACAAAAGAACAATGATGACTGCAGCTCTAAAAGTCTTTTGGGGAAATCCTGCCCAGGTCATGGGAGGTCAGGTAGTTCGTCAAAGGGGGATGGTAAGACACATTTCATTATCTCAACACAAGATTAACTCTTCGGACAATGGACAATGGAAAGTGTTCTTAGGTCCTTGTCCTCTTTCAAAATAGGGGGTAAATCTAATCAATAACATTTATATGTATTGTTCAGATTTTATATCTCAATTGTTTTGTTCCCGCAAGTTAAAAAGAAGCATTTGCTCAATAAAAGCAAACAAGAAAGCTTGATGTCATGGAACATAAATATGTTGCTGATTTCATAACATGAGTTGAATTCCGGTTAGCAGACTTTTTTTCATAATCTGTTGGATGTGAATTAATAGTTTACCATCTACTAATTAAGTGAACTTGTTAGTCATTTTCTCCCACAAAGTTAGTCACTGTGGCTCTACTCTGCTAATGTTAGTCTTACACTGACAGCATAGAAAATTCATTACACACCGGCCAGACTTTGCATTGTCCTCACAATTCATATTTTACGTACAAATTAGGGTTGCATGATATTGGAAAAACATGTGATATGCAATATGGATGTTAAATACAGTGCTAGATACCAGGGCTGTGGACTCGGACTCGGGGACTCGGACTCGGTCGGACTCGGTCATTTTTGCCGGACTCGGATTCGGTGCTGATTTTGACCGAGTCCACCGAGTCCAACGATAAAAAAAAATACGTTCAATTTTATTTACATGATGCTGCTGAGAATGCGCATAGGAATACTGTCCACAGCCCTGCTTGCTTGTTATGAAGACAAATTTAGTTGTTGCGTGCGCGCCCGCCTGCCTGCGTGCGTGCACGTACAAGACCCACAATGCCCCGCGCGCAGCCAAGATGGAAGAACCCGGGAGCAGCGAGAGAACAATGTTTTGCCTCTAGATTTGGGGGGGAAACGGAGCGTAAGTTCCGATCAATGCGGCCACGTTGAGTTGCACTTCGGCTAATGTTTACATTATGTACCAATGTCGAGGACGATTATGTCACACAGCTTATATCATTGATGTGTTTCGATAGTTGTGGGGTTGTCACTAATTATTTGTGTTTAGATAAATGTCTGAGCTATAATGGTGTAATTAATGATTAAAACTTGAATTTATCTGTTTATTGTATTTGTTTATATGTTTAATAAAGACAAAGCCATCACAAAACTGTTGTAATTATTTAGATTTTGATCTAAATTAGCCTTGAATAAAGACTAAGCAGTCACATGAATTAACAGAAAAAATGGACAGTCGGACTCGGACTCGTGGTCAAGAGGCCGGACTCGGACTCGGTGCAAAAATCCGACCGAGTCCACAGCCCTGCTAGATACTATTTTTGTGATATTTGTTGTTGGCAAGGAATTTGTTTATTCTTTATTTATTCTTTATATTGACCAATTTATTTGACTTTTCCATAGTTGTGTTGTATTATATGTTAAAATAAAATAAATCAATGATCAAATGAGCAAAAGTTAGCCTTATTTGTCAATCATTAATTAAAAAATCAATATCTATCGGCCAATATGAAATACTTATATCGTGATGTACTTTTCTGTCATATCGCCGAGCCCTAGTCGATGTCTGATGTGGGAATATTCTGAAATGAAATCGGTTCATGTGTGATGTGTACATATTAGTCACACACAAACACACTATTGTGTGGCGCCTCCAACATATTCACTCATACTCAATCTGATGCAGTAGAAGAGACTGGGGCCTTTCCTTAAGTGTTTGACAACAAAATGCCAAAAGCCATATGCATGAGTTATGATTTATACTGAGGCCTTTCATTGAAACAGCCAGAATGCAGCCTTAGGAGCTGTACAGATGGGATTTATTTCTGTAGTGCATCTATATGTTGGGAGAGACTATATTCAAATTTTTACTGATGACGTGCCAGGCCACAGACGCCTCTTGGATGGATGCTCGAGACTAGAGATGAGAGAGCTATAGTTACACTTGGATGTACAGTAGACATGTGGTTGTCTTTAGCGACCAAGTCCTCAGACTTTAGCTTCCATCCTAAAAACATGACTGTTGCTGGAGTTATCTTGTCTCCCTGCTTCGAGGCAAATGAGATTTGCTTATGTGAGGCTAGAACAAGGGTGGGCAAACTTTTTGACTCGCGGGCCGAACCGGGTTCTAAATTTGGACCGGAGGGCCGAACCAGAAGCAGATGGACGTAGTGTTTGTGTGAAGTAATATAAGCGACCTGTAAAGGTCATTGCATAAAATATTTTGGCCTTTAGTAGGTAGTAAAGCATGGCAATTCAAAAAAAGCTTTTTGAAAACAAATGCATTTATTAACAGAATTAAAAAAAAAATGTCACCAAAAAACTACTATCAGTGATTCTCATTAAATCACACTGTTATTACGAATAATTTAAAAATATTTACGAATTTCCATCAGTTCAGCGCCTGCCAGTCAGATTTATGAAAGATGTTTATCTTATGAGATCACATCAAACGGCAAACATTCTGACCAAATATCATCTTGAAGAATCGGTGAAAGCATACATCCAAATAAAGTACCGGTAATCAAAACGGCAACACGGTGAGGGGTATCTGAAAATCAGAGCAGAGTTTTAACTCACAAACACCTGGTAACAGAGGTGAGGAAACGGGAAACACTTCCTTAAAGTAACCCTTAAGAATTTTACAGTTTAAGATTAGTCGCAAACAGGTGGTGCATCAATATTCTTGAGCATACTGCATTGTTTGAAAATGAGAATGGTCGCTAGTTTCAATCCCTGCTATGTGTACAAATCATATTCAAAATGCATTTTTTTACAACAAACTTGAGAGCCTCCCCTTCATTTTCAGTGGGAACAGTGTTGTTGGTCTCCCTTTTTTGCTAGTGCGTCATAGTCTGGAGTAAAATTTGTTGTGGCAATCCTTAGGAGAGATCCGATCTGTGACGGGTTGATGTTGATGTTCATGTGGCTGAACGTCACGTCGCGTACGTCGAGCCAAATTGGCCACTCTTTTTTAACCACTCGGCACTGTGTCCACCTTGCTTTTCCTTGGACGACTCATTTTAATAGAAAGATTACAGGGGAAGGTTTGTGGGTGGCTTTAGCGTAAAACTGTATTTGAAGGCTCAGCGCGCGAATTACAAGAATGCTGTCGTCACAGCCCACGCTCTAAAGTCGGAACTGATACAAATAGAGCGCGAGTGCGCCATGTCCGTACTACTGAGTACGTACACACACTTGTGAGAGTGCACCGAGCTTTCTGACACGGCTTCCGGTAGTAAATCTTCCCCATCTACTGGGGAAACGCAGTCATTGCACGCAAAATGACCAAAAGAAAAGTTTAATAATACAATTTATTCAGGGTTGGCGGGCCGGATTAAACGGTCCCGTGGGCCGGATGTGGCCCGCGGGCCGTAGTTTGCCCACCACTGGGCTAGAACTTCATTGGGAGATGTTGAATGAATGTTACATGATTTATCTCTGTTGTTTCACATGTAAGAATTTCTGGCACAACTTAGAAGTGACAAAAATTGATCTCAAAGAACATTCCAAGGAAAACATGGACAATGGTAGACCTAAATGCTGTCTTTTGCTCAGAGGTGAATGGTGTCTTTATTTTATTTATGTGTATTTATTGTTTTCAAACAGCTCTATTAAAGGAAAAAATCTAACTTGCAAAAAGGCTAAATTAAATTATGCTTATTTTAAATTATGCGTCTTATTTCGTATTAATTCAATGAATCAAGAAACTTTGTCATACTGCACATTTAAACATGAGATGGCACAAAATTATTATCTGAGGTCCCAGATTTAGCCCAATAAATTGCAGAAAGAGGCCCGTGAATAAAAAACCCCATCAGAATTAAAGTAAATAATTATAGCTGTGATCCTGCAAAAAGGAAAATAAAACTACACATTACAGCCAAACCAAATAAAAGCCTAGATCCAAAATACATATTAGACATTGCTCAAGACATAATTCAAGTGTCAAAGCCAGCTACTATGTGTAGTTTTTTGTATCTTTGAATTACCTTATTGGCCCGAATATAAGAGGACCCTGATTATAAGACGACCTCCTCTTTTTCAAGACTCAAGTTTGAAAAAATACTTTTTGAACACCAAAATTAATTTTTATACAGAAAATAATTACAGTACATCTGAAACAAATTAATATAACGATATATTTAAGGAAGGCGGCTCGGTGGGGCACTGGGTAGCACGTCCGCCTCACAGTTAGGAGGGTGCGGGTTCGATTCCACCTCCGGCCCTCCCTGTGTGGAGTTTGCATGTTCTCCCCGGGCCCGCGTGGGTTTTCTCTGGGCACTCCGGTTTCCTCCCACATCCCAAAAACATGCTTGGTAGGCTGATTGAAGACTCCAAATTGTCCCTAGGTATGAGTGTGAGTGCAAATGGTTGTTTGTCTCTGTGTGCCCTGCGATTGGCTGGCAACCGGTTCAGGGTGTCCCCCGCCTACTGCCCGATGACGGCTGGGATAGGCTCCAGCGCCCCCGCGACCCCCGTGGGGCCTAAGCGGTTCAGAAAATGGATGGATGGATGGAATATATTTAAGAGAAAAAGCATGTTATGGCTTCTGGTTTTTGAAATGTAATTAAACCAATCTACTGTGATAAAACAACAAAATTGCAATAACTGCATTAACCATCAAAGTGAAGTCTAACTGTAACTGTTGTCTTGAAGTAAATCTGAATAAGGAAAAACATTGCAATAAAATAATGCAAACTGCTACCGCTATTATTGGGGAGCCTGAGGAGTGTATAGGGGGTTGGCTCGGAAGGTTATGCTCTTTTTGCCCCCGGGTGTCGGTCAGTACACAGGAAGGAAGACGTGGTTCAGTTTTGATTGCTTTACTGAATTATTGACAAAAAAGTAACAGGCACTGTGGCTCATAGGGCCTTACAGGCAAACTGGCAAAAGGGTATATTGGTTGTAAGGATGTGAGAGCAGGTGTGTGTAGTGTACATGGGTGAGTCTTTGGGTGTGTGAATGTGATTCTTGTGGGTGTGATTATTGTATGAAGGGTGGGGGGGGGGGGGCGTGTGCGCGTGTGTGTGTGCGTGCGTGCGTGTGTGTGTGTGTGGGGTGTGTGGTTCTGCAACAGACAGAAACCTCTGACGTCACACAACAGGACAGCACACATTACATAACTGACTGGACGTAACGGTTCCACTATACAAAATAACCATAAATGAAATACTCTCGGCAACACACCAAACATAAGTCATCGAGACAACAAAATACATTTGCAGGCGACCGTTAGTCGCCGTGCCGCTGCGTAACGGCTACTCGTACAATGACGTAAAGGAGCGCGCCGAAGCTATAAATCAAACGGTGGACGCACAAAACAAACCGCGATCGGACAAACGGCACAACAGTAGACAGTAGCAACAATGAAATGTATATACTCACTTTGTGTCTAAGATGCAAACGATCACAGCAACACACTCAGTCGATACCAGCTACTTTTAACTTACCGCTGCGCACAAGCTCCAACAACCGCGATAAGCTGAGGTAACTCACACGAGACTTAAGGCACGGGGACGTAACTGTCCAACATTTTAACATCTACATAGGAACCATTCTAACAGTTTCTCCATTTTCTGTTATCTCTTCTCTTATTTTCTTCTCTTTTATTTCTTACCGCTATTTTTTATTTGTCTTCTTTGTGCTACCGCTATTTTTATTCTTCCTGACAGGGGTACGCCTGGAAAGTTCAGCATTCACGTTAAATATATCTGGCGCCATCTAGCGTTGTGAATGGGTATAATGTCTAGTCCCCGAATGTAAGACGACCCCCACTTTTTCAGTCTTATTTCAATGCAAAAAACACCGTCTTATATTCGGGCCGATACGGTAATAAGGATTAATAGAGTTTTCAACAAGATGGCTGGTATGTACACTGTGTTGATACCTTGTCACCAACAAATACGAAAACATCCTGAACTTACAGTCCACGCAAATCAAACATCACATTTTCACCTAATGTGAATATTTTGAAATTTGCACATCTGTGCTCTTTGAATGTGAACCAGTTTTTCATACAATGACAATAAAGTTAACATGTACTGTATTGCTGTGATCAAAGTATTTTTAAACTATATTCTTTTCATTTTGTTGTAAAAAAGAACTTGGTGTATATCAAGCCAGCTCAGCATGATACTCGTCTAAATGAGTTAAAATGACTGCAGTCGATTCCACCTGGTGGCCTCACAGTTACTGTTGTCACAGATGACCACCAATACAATACCAAAAACTTTAAAATGTCTCTGTCAGCAAACTCCTCAGATCTGACTTGGGAGTGGAAACAGCTGAGCCAAAGCTCTCACAAGAATTCCTAACTGAGTGATAAATTCACTGCAATAACAAGGGTAAATACTAAAGTGATACATGAGAGAGAAATTGTCTGGTGTCAGGCATTCTAAAAATATAGCTTTCTGACATCTAGAAAAGATTTTTACACAAAGAAGATTTTGCTTTTGTTTTTTAACAGCTGAGAAAGTTTGGGATTGAGTGTGAACTACACTCAATCAAGATGAATGACTAGGGCCAAATGTTTCAGCAAGCTTGAGTCAGTAGTGTGCAATGTAGCACCAGTGACAGATGTAACTGTTAACACGCAACCAAAGGGTTATTTAAGTGTTAAGTCAGCTGTTACATTCTTTAGAGCATGTTCACTTTGTTAAACCTCATACAAATTTGTGGATACAGTTTTGTTAAGGGCATTTTCTGCTCCAGTTTGGACTCAGTTTACTTTGATTCGGTCTTAGCACTTTCTTCGAAGAGTACACCTCTTTGTTAATGTACTGCAATTATTTTCCATGAACCACCAACAACAGTTGCCAATAGGTTATTGCCAATTTCGGTGTAAAATCATTGTCAAGAGACTGACATGTTCGGGCTCTCCTGTCAGACATGTTTTGACCTGAATGTAGTATACGCGTGCCAGAACGCAGACACGTACGTTTGTACTTCTCACGCAATACCGTAATTTGACATCCAATTTGTATAATTTGTAAAAAGAAAATCAATACGGGTTAATGTAAGTAGATGGTATCATATGGAACAGCTCGAGAAATAATATAAGTTCATATCATAGTTGTATTGACTACAATTACCATGGAGTAAAAATAAACAAATAATGGCTTTATAATTTGTTTCAATGGACTAAAAGTGCAATTCTAGGAATATGATTTGAAGCTGCACCTTGTGCTGCCGGTATTCACAAGCTTCTAACTCATAAATTGAAGAAGTCTATAGTCAAGATTTCGTCAATTCAAACATTTTATGCCGACGTCAAGGTTTCAGACTGTAATTGAGAATGAAGGAAGCTCTTTTTTGTTACTTAACAGTTGAATTCAGTTTTTTTCCTGGACTTCACAGCTAATGTCCTATTTATATAAAATAATATTTATAAAATAATACTGACTGTTTGACTTGGTAAACCATAAATGGTTTTATTCAGGTGTACAGTGCCATCGTGCTTACTGACGGCTGCTGCACTTTGGCATTTCCAAGTTATGATTTTTAGTTCCACAGGCAACGGTTATCAATCACTGAAATTTGTGACTTGATTCAGAATCGTTTACATCTGCATCTCTGTGCATCCTTGTCCATTCTTTGTGCGGTAGAATACTATGAGTTACACATCTGTTTTCAGTTGGTTCAGGGAGACAAAGAGATCAACTACAGGATATTGCTTTGCAGGAAAGGTTAGACTCAAGGGTGGGGTGAGAACTCATCCGTGGGGGACTTTTCGCTGCTGTTTTAGATGCCTATTACATTACATCATTACCTGCTCATTGGACTTTACACTCATCTGATTGGCTACATCGGATGGGCCGATGTTTTACAATTTATGCACATTTTGTGACTAGCTGTAATGTAAAATATCATGATATAAGTCTGAGAATCGATATTAGTAATGTCAGTCATCGAAAGCTCAAATCATGTCGCTTGCGCACTCCACTCCTGCAGACGTAATTGCAGTGTCGTCACTGTCATAGCACATGCGGTGCTGTTTTTGTGGTTTGTGTATTTTTGCTTGGAAACATCACTCAATGTTGGTTTGAGCCAGTGCTTCTCAATTATTTTGTGTAATGCCCCCCCTCCAAAAGGAGAAAATATTTCGCACCTCCCCACCTCTCCCCAGGGACTATAATATATAGTTTATAATTTCTCTGTAAAATTGTAATAAGTACATCTCTGCATAACATTGTATCCTAATTAATACGTTTTGTGGAGTCACACACGCGCCCAGTATTTGAGAAGGACAGGGCAAAGCCCACATACAGTCGTCAGAATCTACAGTTTTGATGTATGATAGCTTTTTTCCCTTGCATATTTCAGTGTAACTCAGTTGTCCACATTCATTCATTCATTCATTCATTCATTCATTCATTCATTCATTCATTTGATTAGGACAATGCACATTGATCAATACGTCAGTAAATACATCAATATAAATATGCCGGCGTTAGCATAGTTGTAAAATTTCATCCGTTGTCCTAAGGCAGGTTTGCTATCATAAAAACAAACAATAAAACATCATCAGAAAAACCAACAACAATAAAACAAACAATAAAACATAATTGAAAGTGCACACATTATAACCATACATCACAAGCACAAAATACATACAAAAGTACTTATAGTTGTGTGATTTATGTACATTTGTGAAACAAAATAAGATATACATGCAGCTGTCACTTAATGTGACTACCTCTCACTGCCATCAAAGATATGCATGCCCACGTCTTCCCATACAGGATAAGAGAACCATTAAACCTAAGAATTTTAATTAACTTCATTCTGCCATGCAAGAGTTACAGGTTGTTCTTCATTAAAATAATTCCAACTATTGTATTTAGTTGTTTATTTTTTCTATTGCATGTTTTAAAAGCAGCCACAAAAAACACCTACTCACTTATACTTGCTGATCATTGATCGGCTCCAATCCTGATCGTGTAAAGCCTACTGCTCATTGCACTGCATTCGCTAGAATTTACGAATAAGTCATCAAAGAGAGATAGCTGTACAGCGGGACTGTTTGAATCACTAATTTTAGCTAAAAAAAAGTGTCGTTGAATCACGTTGGTAGCCGGTACGAATACAATTTACAACGTGGTAAACCTTCCAACAAAGTTTTTGATTGTGGTTTTCAAATTGGTTACCAGCTTAGAACTGTCATGGCAAATATTAAACATGAACTAAAGAAGGAAGAACAAATGTAAGGTAAATTAAAGGGCTTTCATAAAATGACTATGCAGCTTTAGGCAAGGCATTCATTCTGGTCAGAGTTAGTAATTTGAGGGTATATAGTACATAAACAGCTCTATTTTGTCTAAAACATACAAGCAACACTGTGGATTCAGATATACAAGGGCGACAACTTTATCACAGTGCAATGTGGAGCTTGGTAATGGTAGAGTATTGAGTAGGATTACAATTCAGATCACAATCAACAAATTAAAATAAAATTCTGAATTCTGACTAACCAACAATCTTTTCAAAAGTCAAAAAGTCAGCTTTATTGTCAATCTCTCCACATGTCACAACACACAAAGAGACCGAAATTACGTTTTTCTCTATCCCACGGTGACGAGACACATAACACGATAGACATACATGTACGCGACACAATATAAAAACAAGAAGGCAAAAATTCTAACAATCAATAGTAAGAGTGATGAATAAATAATAAATAAACAGATAACACAATAAATAACGGAGCCAGCAAGCATAGCGCAAAAGTAAAAAACATCATAAACAAAAAGGCACAAACAATAAATAAGAGTAATAACAAATAATAAATAATAAGAGCCAGTGTGCATTCAGACAGTTCAGACAGTGAAAGTACAGGACGCTACGCAGAACGGGGGAGCGAGTTCAGGATCCTAACAGCCTGGAGTATGAAGCTGTTTGAGAGTCTGGAGGTGCGGGAGCGCAGGCTTCTGTACCTCTTCCCAGAGGGCAGAAGCTCGAACAAAGAGTGAGCGGGGTGACTCGCATCACTCACAATCGTGGTCGCCTTGCGGGTGAGATGGGAGGTGTAAATGTCCTTCAAGGAGGGGAGCGAAGCACCAGCAATCTTACCAGCCGTGTTCACTATGCGCTGCAGGGCCTTCAAGTTGTAGTCAGTGCAGCCGCCACCCCAAACAGCAATACAGCTGGAGAGGACGCTCTCAATGGTGCCGCGGTAAAATGCAGTCACGACGGCCGGAGGAGCGCTCGCTCGCCTAAGTTTCCGCAGGAAGTACAGGCGGCGCTGGGCTTTCTTTGCCAGTGATGCGGTGTTGGTGGACCAGGAGAGATCCTCACTGATGTGCACCCCCAGGAACTTGGCGCTGCTCACTCGCTCCACCACAGCACCGTCGATGGTCAGCGGCAGGTGTTGGGTGTGACCCTTCCGGAAGTCCACAACAATCTCCTTGGTCTTGTCGACGTTCAGCAGGAGGTTGTTGTCCCTGCACCACGTGGTCAGAAGGTCAACCTCCAGCCTGTATTGAGTCTCGTCTCCCTTGGTGATGAGACCCACCAGAGTCGTGTCGTCAGCAAACACAGTGGGTGATGCAGAATTAATTTATGTACGTACGTACATATATATGTGTATGTGTGTGTGTGTGTGTGTGTGTGTGTGTGTGCATGTGCATGTGTGTTTGTGTGTGTATGTATGTGTTTATTTATTTATTTGTTTGTTTGTCTATTTATCAATCAATCAATCAATCAATCAATCAATATTCTTGGTATAAGCGAAGCGAGACTAGCAAATTGAAAATGTTATTGCTCAGCACTACTGTTGCTTTTACTGTGTATATGACACCTTGAATCTGGAATTTAGCCAGTGATTGAAGAACCAGGAAATAATAAGGCTGTGTGGCAGTCTGGCAGATGTATGAGACCTAATTCACAGAACCCTGTTACTGCGACGTTTGATATTCAGAAAAGAGAATATTTAAAGAAAAATACATAAATTACATATGTTGGTGACAATGATACATACCAAATTTAATGCAAGTAAACAGCTACTAAAGTTTTTGGTAACAGCTTTAAAAGTTAGATAGTAGGTCTGGTCAGATTTCCTGATGTACACAGTATTGAGTATCAGGGCCTCGGGTAGGAACTGGATCTTGAAAAATACTTGTTCAGGGCTCTACTCAATAGTATTGACACCTGTCTGCCTGTAAATTACATGTGTCGGTTGAGGCATTCGAGGCATTCCTTTTTCACATTTAAGTGTAACCCAGAAAATGTCTCAGTTCATAGGCTGTAACGTTTGATGTGAAAGGACCATTTGAGAGCTGTCTAAAGCTATTATTCGCTATCAGCAACCCTCCTGTGAGTAGCTTGGCTTGCAAAAGAACGAGTCTATCCTCCATTTCGTGGGTTGTCACATACCAACAGCTGACACTGGGTTCTTTCAGTCGTGACCAAAACACTCCTTAACCAAGCTCAAGGTTGATCAAACCTAAACCATAGATGCAGTGAGTCTTATTCAAAGGTAAATTACAATGGCTTATCATGACTAATCCATTTGAACGGGTGCTAGGGAGCTTGGAATGTTTGACCCATCGAAAAAAGTTTTAATAATACAAAGTGCAGTCAATTCTATAATACAAAGTGCAGTCAATTCTTTGCATTATTATTAATCGGAAACAATTTGCTTTAAAACCTCAATTAAATCACCAATTAATGAAAAAGCTCAATTAAAACACAAAAACTAAAACGTAAAGTCCGTTTTGCAACAGAGGACATAAGCGCTTCTCATTCTTCAGTTTGAGTAGAAGCCAATATGATAAAGACATAAAACTATGCAAAGCAAAATATAGCTTTGTTTTGGCTTTTGGGTTTTGTTTTGATAACCTGCATACTTGTCACCTTCAGAAACCTGAGTGGAGAGGTCTGCAGGTGCTAGACCTTTGCTATTCATCTCCTGTGTTTGCCAATTGAGCAGACTGTGTAGCAGCAGTTAGCGAGTGCGTGTGTAAGATGAAATGTGTTTGTGTGTGCTGTCAGGAAAGAGTCTACCAGCATGTGGATCGCACTGACTGAAAGATAGGCAGGAAGAAAGTAAGAAGCCTGGATATCTTCAAAATGATAGCGCCTCTTTTGATCTGTGTTTTCATTCCTTTCAGTGTTGGTGAAAGGTGAGTTGGTGAACGGTAGTAGAGAGGTACACTTGAAACTGAACGAGGCTCTAAGAAAACACAGCATGTTTTGACACTAGTCTTAGGCAAAGGTGATAGGAAGTGAAAAGAAAGCAAACAAAAAGTGGAAAGAAAAAAAATTGAGATGACAATCCTCGATAAATAATCAAATGTTAGAAGGGGTTTATGAATTGTAAATTACCTGACAGTGAGTCAAGCTGGCTTTCTCATATCCACGCCAGTGAATTTCTGTTTTTTTTGGGGGGGGGGGTGCTTGACATGGGCAGGGGTGTCAAACTCAAATTCACAGTGGGCCAAAATTTTAAATTGAACAAAGCCGCGGGCCAAGGTTGAACAACTTTTTAATATGGAATCAAACAAGTTTTGATTTTACCATGAATATTGAACAAGCAAGGCTTATATAACTTAAAAGTGCAGGTGTGCAAAATCAAGTTGATAATAACACTAATAATACTAATACTACTACTACTACTACTACTACTACTACTAATAATAATAATAAAACACATCAATGGCATATTAAATCAAATTTAAATAAAAATGGAATGCCTCCTTTCTGTTTGCAGCCTTCTGAGGTAAATGTCAAAATTAGCTTTTTACACAGGCTAATAAATTTGAAAATAAAATAACATAACAACTATGAATAAATTAACCATTCAGGCCTTGGAGTAGCAAGAAAAAGTGCATAAATGTATTTACTGCTCATTTTGCGACACGCTGATCTACTCTGATGCGGCCAAGCCAGATACCTGGCATCTTTTCTTGGATGCCAGTTCATCAATGTCGGGGCTTAGGGTTTGAGCAGAGGAAACCGTCATGATCGAACAAAGGTGTTTGTCAGTCAGACGTCTCCTGTGAGAAGTTTTCGTCATCTTCATTGAGGGAAAAAGTTGCTCACATAAGTAAGTGCTACCAAACATGCAGAGCAATTTCAGTGCGAAGCTGAGGCATCGTGTCAGGGATGAACTGTGGAAACTCTGCGGCCCCAACAGCATCAAACTTTGACTTCAGCGTTTCATCACACTGGAGTTCAATCAGCTCCATTTGGAGGTTGGTTGGTGCTTTCTCCACATCAACTGCGAAGGGATTACTAAGCAGTTCAAATCTAAGTTTCTGGACATCAAAGTCGCCAAACCGCCGGCTAAACACTGAGTTTTTCAGCAAACTGTGCGCATAAGGCGATAGAGATCTGCGTTTTATTGGTTTGTGGACTGCTGCTCGGAAGCCAATAGTATCGAATCTAGGCAGCGCCATCTTGAAAATTTCAGGTGCATTCTGGGAAAAAATGAACACGGATTCTACTTACATGGGGATGAGGCGGAGTCATGAACGGACGTATGGGCGCCAAAGCAACAGCAGAGTATTATGGGATTTGTAGTACAAGCGATGAATGCGGTGTTACAGCGCTGCCGCCAGCTCTAATATTAATTTGAAATTGCCTTGCAGGGCAAATATAATTACACTGCGGGCCAAATTTGGTCCGCGGGCCAGAGTTTGACACCTATGACAGGGAGATGACATACAGATGACATAAAAGGATTACCGCTCTCACTGTGTTCCAGTGGAATTGGAATGAATCTCACTTACAACCAAATTGATTCATTACTCATTATATATAAAACTGCAGCTGTAAAATGTAACCATTCCAATCGTCATAATTGATTCATTGATTGGCGGAAATCTTATCAAATGTGTGTAATCAATCCAATAATTCAATCTTGAAGCAATTGAGAACAAATGGCTTGTGACCAGTGGCATTGCTCATTCAATCTCTTTTGTGATTTAAGAACATGACATCAGCAAGAGGCAGATGAACTACATTCACAAGGACCTCTGCAATGGCAGCTCCTCCGGGCAACACTATAATCATAAGCACTGAGACTAATGTTGTATTCAGACCTGACTGTTTGGTCCACTTTAAAAAGACCAGGGTTCGATTGTAACGCTGGTCCGGACCTTTTGTGCAGGTGTGAATACATGCAAACGAATCCTGGTGCGGATTAAAGAAATGGACCCAGACACACTTTTTAAAGTGGTCTCGGTTCACTTCCAAACAAACTCCGGTGCAGTTCGCTTCAGGTGTGAATACAAACAGCGTAGATCCAACCCAACAGCACAAATATGCAGAGCAGGAATGCAGTGCGTAGGACTCGCGTTTTCCTCCATTTCCGAGTCTGTGCTCTGTGTGCCGCCCTGATCATTGCTGTCCAATGGGAGCACAGATTGTCACAAGCGTGGGTGTGTTTACAAAACATACTTCGCTTGCAAAATGTACAGTCTGAATAGAAACCGCACTAAAGGAAAGGACCGCTTTTGGTCCGAACTAAACAAGCAGACTAAAAGACTTTTCTGGTCTGAATACACCTTAAAACATTCCTCCTAAAAATACATACAATTCATCATTGAACTCATTTTAATAATAGTGAATATTCGGTGCTTTGTTAGTCAAATACCCATATATTAAACAACGGAATGTAGATAAACACAAAGAGGTTAAATTGCAAGTTTTAGACGTTCATCTTTGGATATTCTATCATATTGACATTTGCAGTTAAAATAAAACAATAAGCCTCAAATAATATTTTGGCCTTGCATTGTTTTTTCTCATTCTTAGGTTTATTGTCAGAGTAATCAAACCCTATTGCACTTTTTAATGTTTCCTTTAATGTTGCTCAAGTTTGTGGCTGTGGTGCAGGACCAGGAAAAATAACTACCGTGTTGGCCTGAATATAAGATGAGGTTTTCTGCATTGAAATAAGACTGAAAAAGTGGGGGTCGTCTTACATTCGGGGTCTAGACATTAAAATATAAAATATATAAAATACTTTTTCTCTCAACTATATTGTTATAATCATTTGTTTCAGATGTACCGTGTTTTTCCATGCATAATGCGCACCCTAAAAATGGCATGTCGATGCTGGAAAAAAGCCTGTACCCATGTATAATACGCACCCAAATTTTGACTCTTACTTAAGTCCGTAAACGTAAAATTATTTCAGAAAAACAATCATCTTTGGGAACAACCGGATGTTATTCTGCCGGTCAGTATCACTGCGCATGCGCTAGCAAACTCGATAGCGAAGAAATGTTGGATTTGTGTAGGGTACATTGTGACAGCAAACGAGCAGGTGATCAAGAAAGCGTCTGATACGAGAGCATTGTGTTTGTATGGAGCGTGTTTGAAGTGAACAGCAGAGAAGAAAGGAACAACGCAAAGTGTTGTGAAATAAAATATTACCTGTAATACACATTTAGGTAGAGAACTGAACTCTCGCTCTTTATATACCTGACGTGTCTTGCGCATCCGTTCTGCGCATCTGTAATGGCGGCCTCCGTATGATATCCGGTTTGCGATGGAGATTAAAAAACAAACAATATTTGACAATAACACACCATCAAGGATTGCACCATCGCATCCAATGATGTGTCGTCAATTATGAATTTTACTGACTGTGTTGGGCAGGATGGCTGAATGCGATGCGCGATTGACAACAAACAAGAAAGGTGCGATTTCAAGTTTTATTTCGAGGGAGATTTTCTCCAAAAATTGTTGTACCCATGCATAATGCGCACCCCAGATTTTAGGACAATAAATTTGTTAGATTTTGCGCATTATGCATGGTAAAACACGGTAATCATTTTCTGTATAAAAATTAAATTTGGTGTTCAAAAAGTCTTTCTTCAAACTTGAGTCTTGAAAAAGAGGGGGTCGTCTTATAATCAAGGTTGTTTTATTATTATTATACTATATACCGTATTTTCCGCACTATTAGGCGCACTTAAAAACTTACATTTTACTCAAAAAAACACAGTGCGCCTTATAATGCAGAGTGCCTTATATATGGATCAATTGATGAATTTGTTGATCCATACTGGTTGTACACAGTGCTCTGCCAAAATGTTTCAGTACGTTTTAGTACGACTAGTAAATTACAAGGTCGCATCGTTTCCCAACATTACGGCAACTGCCATCAGGGGGCATCACCGAATAGCTGTTGTACCCGCGAGGCTATTTCATTTCAAAATAGGCTGCTCCGTTAATGTTTCGAGTAAATGTACGGATTGATATGGAAGGGAAACATAGGTAAGCAGTACCAATGTGTTAGATCGAACTTTAGTCAGTTCCGATCATTTTATAGGAGATCGTTTGAGAAACGCGATCGTTTACACTTTGCTGAGGCTCATGGGGGTCTGCGAGCTGAGGCCTTTGGGAGTTTGCGGGTGGCTAATGCTATAATAATAGCTGCTATACGCACAAGGCTATTTCATGTCAAAATAGCCTGCTTTGTTAATGTTTTGAGTAAATTTACGGATCGATATGGAAGGGAAACATAGGTAAGCAGTACCAGTGTTAGATCGAACTTTAGTCAGTTCTGATCATTTTATAGGAGATTGTTTGAGAAACACGATTGTTCACAGAGGGCTCATTAGTTATTGTCTAGTGGATGCATACCGCAACCCTAGTCAACCTCAGTTTGTTGCAGTATAGCTTCTATTTTATGCGCCTTTTAACCCGGTGTGCCCTATATATGAAATAATCTCCCAAATAAAAAATTCAATGATGGTGCACCTTATAATCCAGTGCGCCTTTTGGTGCGAAAAATACAGTATTTACTTACTTACTATATTCGAGCCAATATGGTAAATACTGTAGGACAAAATTTGACACCGGTGGCATGTGGGCTCTATTTGTGCCGCTTTGTGATGGACAGCCAACCAGAAAATAAGAAAAGAACTGTCCCCTTATTTTTTGGCCTCTGCCACCTGTCCAATTTTTGTTGTTTTTTGACACCTGTACCAGGCCGTCAGAGCTGGTCTTACCTGTCATTGCTGGTGACAGGGCACTAGCCTGTGACACAGGGAATATGGGGGACTAATCATACTGACTTTAAATAACAAATTATACACATTAGAATTAGACTACTGTGCCCTGCGACTCACTGGAGAACAGTTCCGGCTGCCGTCAGCCTTTTGCTTGATGGCAGATGAGATAGGCTCCAAACCCCCGTAACCCTGAACAGGATAAGCGGTGTTGGAAATGAATGGATAAAATGGATATTAGACTACTTGCTGTAGACGAGTGCTTCTCAATCATTTTCTGTGATGCCCCCCCTCGGGAAAAGAAAACATTTCCAGCTCAGTGGCCTAGTGGTAGAGTGTCCGCCCTGAGACTGGAAGATTGTGGGTTCAAACCCTGGCCGGGTCATACCAAAGACTATAAAATTGGGACCCATTGCCTCCCTGCTTGGCACTCAGCATTAAGGGTTGGAATTGGCGGGTTAGATCACCAAATGATTCCCGAGCGCGGCACTGCTGCTGCTCACTGCTGCTGCTCACTGCTCCCCTCTACCCTGCATCCATTTCAACCTGGTGATCCTGAAAGGGGGATCCTTCCATCTGTGGTCCCTTCTCAAGGTTTCTCATTTTCCCCCGGTAGGGTTTTTTTTAGTTTTTCCTTGCCCTTTTGGGAGCTTAAGATCAGGGGATGCTTTGAGAATAATTGTCAATTTTTGTCTATGTGAACCCCTTTGAGACTGCTTGTGATTTAGGGCTATACAAATAAACTTGACTTGACTTGACTACCCCAGGGGATGGATTAAAATCACACGGGGATGGGTTAAATGCAGAGGACAAATTTCACCACACCCAGATGTGTGTGTGACAATCATTGGGACTTTAATCTTTAATTTCGCGTACCCCATGTTATTAACATTGTTGGCAATATTCAGCCCGTTTTTGCTGAAAAACCTCAAGCATCTTATCAGCGTGATTGGTGTGCAATGACTTTATAAGTGCTGCCTTAATTTATTTGGCTTCATACTGTCCGCTGCCAACTTTGTAAGGCACAGTAAACACACCGGTCTTTCCTCGTCTCCCATCGTAGTCACCCTGAAGCCGAGTACTACGTACCTACGCTTCGTCATATTTCCTTGTCTTAGCTTTCGTGTGACTCTCAATTCTCTTATCTCCGTCTCTCTCCGCCGATCTTTTCAACCCTGTTAAATATTTTTCCATGGTGTCCCACTGCACTTTTTAGACTTCACTTAAGACTTTCTACAGTGTAGACTCAAACATCTCAGCTAATTGTAGGAAGAACATTATGTGTGTTTATTTACTCTTTTTGCTCTTAAGTTGGTAAAATATTCAGAGCCCAACAAAATGAAGATATATTCTGTAGATACCAACTGTTATGGGAACGTCGTTTGTTATTTAGCCTTTTTGAGAGGCTGCTTGAAAAAATCATGAAGAGGCTTCCCTCCCAAAATTAAATTGTATCATAAAGTAGAAAAGGGTATAAAGTCTGAATTGCTTTAGTTGAAACAAAATAACTCACTGGCTGGTTCCGGGACTTTTTGGTAGCAGGAAAAAAAGAAAGAAACAGATGCAGTGTAAACCTACATTTGAGCAGACCCTCATATTGGAACCTAATTGCTTCGTTGATCAACTTTCATGGTAATTATAGCATATGTAACATAAAGTACATCATGAATATTTAGTATATGTTGGTTGTTTGATACATTGTGGTTGTGTACGGACATGCATTTTAGTCATGTTTTGAAACTTCATGTGATAGAATCTCCAAACATTATTTTCCAGATTACTGTATCCATTGTTAAAAGAGGCTGACCCAGCAGTATTCAATTAAGGCAGTGCTTCTCAATTATTTTCTGTTACGCCCCCCCTTAGCAAGAAGAAAACTATTCGCGCCCCCCCCTCCCCACCGTGACTATCCTAACTTGTCTTGTAAGTCGTAAAATGTTGCACTGTCGCAAACGTCACAGAAGTAACAATGAGAGCGCCACTGCCCCCTGCTGGGAAGATGCGCAATTACACTTTATTCTAGTACTGCAAAAAAAAAAGCCTGTTCCCCAGGGTCACACGCGCCCCCCCAGGTATAGCACGGCGCCCCCCAAGGGGGGCGCGCCCCACTATTTGAGAAGCACTGAATTAAGGCTACATTTGGACTACCGTAATTTTTTGGACTATAAGTCGCGTTTTTTTTTTTCATAGTTTGGGTGGGGGGGGGGGGCGACTTATACTCAGGAGCGACTTATATATGTTTTTTTTCACTAATTTTTACTTGATCATTAACACATCACTTACTTACAAGTATAGTTGACCACTTCACATGTTATTTTTAGTATAGTTGATCACTTCACATGCTTTGATATCTTTATCTTGAACATATTCAAAACATGAAAATTAGAGAGAAAAAATCAAATAAAGTAATTAACACTTTAAAGCGCCATATCCTCTGGACATGTCCTCTGTCACCAGGATGACATAAAGGACGAGAAATTTGATCGATGGATTTAATGATTTGGAGTGACACAAATGGTTTGATAATATTGTTGTTTATGTGATAGTTATTTAAAATATAGTTTATATATCGTTGTATGGGCCTGTGGAATAATTTGAACTGCGGCGCGGTACACGGCATTGTTGACAAAGGACGATCGATAAAAGACGAGAAATTTGATCGATGGGTTTAATGATTTGGAGTGACACAAATGGTCTGATAATATTGTTGTTTATGTGATAGTTATTTAAAATAAAGTTTATATATCATGTATGGGCCTGTGGAATAATTTGAACTGCGGCGCGGCACACGGCAATGTTGACAATGGACGATCGATGGATTTAATGAATTGGAGTGACACAGATGGTTTTATAAACGTGTTATTTATGTAATAGTTTTTTTTTAATAACTGACTGTTACGTCAGGCCCGTTCTCAGCTCCTCGTTTGTGTTCGTCACGTTAGCATACCGTATCGTTTAGCCTGTTGTTGCTCGTTCATGTCTGTTCTTGGTGTTGGATTTTGTCGAATAAATTGCCCCCCAAAATGCGACATACTCCGGAGCGACTTATATATGTTTTTTTTTTACATTTTTGGGCATTTTATGGCTGGTGCGACTTATACTCCGGAGCGACTTATAGTCCGAAAATTACGGTATATTAACCATCCGTGGACGAACCGGGTGAAATACAACAAGCAAACATGACAAGTCTGTATTGTCGTGGATGCCCACCATTTTAATTTGTCAAAGTGTTTGCCTATGCACTCAAGATGTGGATGAGAAACCTAAATAGCCGTAGTAAAAAGTGGTGAATTCACTAAACTAGGGCGTATCAAAACTTGGAGATGGTCTGTAGTGGGTCAGAAATGTGGATGAGTGAACTAGTTGTTGACAGAAATGAATACTAACAAACAGTTATTGAGCAACAATATGTGCTATCCTGTGCTGACGCCGACTCTGGAGCTTGGCCCAGCATAAGAGTTTGACTCCACACTGCCAGGGCCACAAACATGCCCCAATCTGGTTGTTGTCCATGTTTCATCAATAGAAAGCCTTGAAAGAATGTGAAAAGTGTGAGTGACCACATCAGAACGTGACAGACTGGCATCCGTGGAAAACTGTGGGTCGACTTGGTGTGCGCCTTTGTGCTTCTGGAACTCAGCAGCCCTTGGTGCCGTGATAGTTCATGTGAAAACAGCACGACTTAAGTAAAAAAAAAAAAAAAGCCACATTCTTTACTGCGCACAGCTACCGGCTGCTACAAAGACCAGTTATACTTTATTTTATATGTTTTTGCTGCTCCACTCGCTTGTCTGTACATCTAAACTTCCTGTTGTTTACGTTTTTGTAATCCATAAAAGAAGGGATTGACATTATATGATTGGTTATTTGTATTTTATACATTTGCTGTGACCAAACAAAACAAACAGATTTGATCCATAAAAAAAAGAACTACATATTTACTTTATATGTATTCATTTCTTTATTTTGTTCAATTCCATAGCACGCCTCATTGAAATTTTCTGGCTTTAACAACAATGTGTCAAAGTGTGCGGACATTTTCGCACAAGAGTCTGAAAATGAATGATGACCACCAGTTTGCATGAGTGTGTGGATTGCTTTACTCACAGGACTGGACCGAGTCATGTTTGTCCTCAGCAGAGAATGATCCTACCAAGTCAAACAAGTGGCACGTTGCCACGTCAGCAGTCCATTCATACACACATGAGGAGGTATTGACACAGTGTGTGGCTAAAACCTCAGCACTAAGGGCCACTCACATTTACAATTGGAACAGAGGGAGCACTGTGAACTCATTACATCAAACTGAGAAACCCGTGTGTGTTTAGGGGTTGACCTGACATTATTTACACTGACAGAATAAATATGTCGACAACCATAATGAAATAACCATGTAAACATTGAATTATATTTGCTCTTGCGTTCTCAATTATGTAAGAAAAACAGAAAAAAAAATTATCACTAATTTATGCAGATAACACATAATAGGTAATGTGTAAAAGTGAGTTTTAAATAAGATACTAATAGGACGCGCTCCCCAAGTTACAATATTACTGCCACATTTATGTTACAACTTTCAGCTTGTCCCGTTACCACGGGGAGTTACTAGCCTGATCTGTTTGGGATAGTTTTGACATTGAATGCAACCCACACTGTTTTTTTTTCCTGGGCTTGGGACGAGGCTGGGAATCAAACCCGTGTCATCTGCATGAAAGGAAACAGCATGTAACATTACACTACCAGTGTTTACATCTGTAAATATAAAATGTATTATTTCTTCCACATTCGAGAACCAACCAGAATTGTGTTTCCCTCTGTCCAGATTGTCGAACATTAAAAGTGCAGCATGGAGACATCAGCTCCAGCTGCCACTGAGAAGAAGGAGTGCAAAGGTACTGGTTTGGATGGAAGCAGCTTCTCAGAAATTCCAAAGAAGCCCTCCCCCACCTCCAGAGGTACAACAGTTATCTAAAATTCCATTTTTATTAAGCCTTTAGTTTAAAAACTGCAAACTGCAATCTTTTTGGTCCGATAATAGTTGCAAAATCAGACTGTTGGACTGCATTTACTTCACACACGCATATTTTAGATCTAGTTTATATTTGCTGTAGGGTCATGTTCCACTGTGCATAATGTAAAACACGATGACTCGCATAAGCAATTGGGTGATACATGAAAAAAGATGGGGGCTGCATCATTTGGGGATGTCAGAGAGGAGATGATGAAAAAATCCTATAATGAGGTCCAAAGACCTTGTTCTCACCTCCCGAGTGTACATTTCATGAATTACTAAAAAAGGCTGGCATAGCACTGGACGACATGGTGTATCAGAGGCCTCGGATGAAGTCAGAGAAAAAGGAAGGGCCTTTGAAATGCAAACAAGATGTCATATGATATTGTGGTATTAGCGATTTTTTGTTCTTAATGATGAACTTGGTGGCCTGCTACAAGATGAGCCATGAGCATTAATTGTTGAGGGATGTGGGGTTGAAACTAGGACGTTTCAGTGCACCCACCCTGGCACGTCCACAAAGGGTCTACAAGTATTTTCAAGTCAGCAAAGAAAATATCTAACTAGCTTGAGATCAATTATTTATAGATATGACCACGTCATTTAGCTCTATCGGGGTTGACATCGCACCACAGACAAATAGTAATGCCAACTTATCAACAACTATTTGGGGATGTGACGTAACACAGAGGGTGCATGTTGGGTCAAAGTCACAAAATAAACATAAAAAGAGGAGCGCTCTTGTTTTCATTTGCAAATATATGACGAAAAGCGGGCTTAATGAGGTCACGGGACCTTGTTCGTGCCTCTGAGGTACCCATGAGATAAATTACTAAATTCTGGTGGTGGACTCAACTTGTAGACTTTGAAAACCCACAGAGACATCATCTGAGGGCTACTGCAGGACCATACCATCATCTAGCTGATTTAAACACTCGGGGGGAAAATGAAAAAATGAAACATTCGATTGTCCTTAGACACTTGCTCTGCTTTTGTTGTCGTTTAGTTTATTCATTATATGATCCAGTTTTTAAGCATGCATAAGCAAAGACAAATAGGGCAAATGTGGATACATCAAGAATCCTTTTTAAGATGGCAAACATTGTTCTTAAAGAGGCTCTATTTATTTAGGTTAGTTGTGTTTGGGAATAACCAAACCACAGAGACTACATTAAAGTCTCCAAGAAGTGAAACATTAAAATCTTATAAACACACTCAAATCCATTCTGTTTTTTTCCGCATTTGCAATCTTAAGGGGAGCCGCTTTGATCTTTTTGAACCATTCTTTGTCTTGGAGCGTTAAGACGCGTTGTACTACAATGTATGTATATAGTATGTGGCCTCTAAGGAAGAATGCGTGTTGGGACAAATATATATACTGTATAGTACAGGAAAGAGAGAGCTTTGAGTTGCAAGTATAAAAAGTGCAGGTTAGCCACAGTCTGTAAGATAAGAATCAAACTGCTTACTTAAAGCCTTGTTAATGGTTCTAAATGGGCCCCCGCATTTGGTGAGACAGCCTGCATCTTTCCCATAGCTACAGGGCTTGCTGCCACAGGCTTGTCACTTGCAACCTGACTCCAAAGCCCCAGGATTTACAAGCCTGCATTAACCTGAGCCTTAACTATGTCCGTGTAACATGTGTTCAGATAAGGTGCCTGCTTCCAGGACAGTAAAAGATCAAACCATTTCTAAAGGGAAAACTGTGATAGACATGCCTCTACTTCCATACTTTTTTAAAGTTAAAGTCCCAATGATCGTCACACACACATCTGGGTGTGGTGAAATTTGTCCTCTGCATTTAACCCATCCCCATGTGATTTTGGTCCATCCTCTGGGGGAGAGGGGAGCAGTGAGCAGCAGCGGTGCCGCGCTCAGGAATCATTTGGTGATCTAACCCCCCAATTCCAACCCTTAATGCCAAGCAGAGAGGCAATGGGTCCCATTTTTATAGTTGTTAGTATGACCTGGCTGGGGTTTGAACCCACAACCTTCCAGTCTCAAGGCGGACACTCTACCACTAGGCCACTGAGCATACTTAACAACAAATTTTGAATCATGTGTGCTACCGTGAGCACTGTTAAGTTACCTTTGAGGTCTGTTTCAATTGTAGACTTGTATGACTCGTTTTATAGTCTTATTATAGTCTCAGTCCGTACCAGGCCATTGGTGCAGATTGATTCACTGGTTACCGCCCAAGCGGTGCATATATGCATACATAGTAGATGACAATTACTAATGTCATTTAGCATAAAAGGATGTTGTAGTTTCTGTGTTGTTACTCATAGCTGTTTGCATCCATGGTGGTGCACCACAGCGCACCATTCAGCCCTTCATCTTGAGTTTACTCACAACAATGTGGGCCCTGATTGTATACGTATGCTGCTCCTTTTGAAAATAAGGCTGATGGATGAAGAAGAGAAGTCTTGTATAATGACTGCTGCTCAGAGTAGAGTGTGCCTTTGAGATAAAGAGTAGCATGTTTATCATGGCTATCACTGCTGCATTTCAGATGCTGCTCAGGCACCTAGTCGTGTTTCTCTGGAGGGCGCTCTGGAGCAGGTCATGGCCCCCTTGGCAGAGAGAAATGTCCCAGAGAAAGAAAAAAAAAACAACGCCCTCCTCCCTACTACTTGCTCTATCCAAAAGCCTACTCCAAAGGGACAGCCACTAATCTTCCTGAGAAAGGAGTTCTGCCTTTCTTTCTATACTCCTAAATGGGGCTCTTATGCTCCTCTAGTTTTCACAGACTGTGAAAGGTAGAGGAATGGGGTGAGGGCTCAGAGGTCAGCGTTATGCAGAGATGACCGCATGCTAGCCAGATACCTTTGCCCTCTTTGGTTTTAACTTCTTGGCCCTCATCCTTAGTTGAAAGAATCAGCAAATTCCTCTTTTGATGCAGGAGCATTCACTAAAAAATCAGGAAGGAAAATTGCTGTGGGGCACAGGATTCATTACGGAATTATTTTTTGGGCTCCGGCTAAATAAAACGTTAATTTTAAACAAAGGCATGACAAAGTGCTGTACAACTGGATTGGGTTCTAAAGATACCTAACATGTTGTGCAGTTCGTTTTTAGCCCATATTGACTATTCTAAGCAAAAAACGCGTAATCTCTAATTGCATTTAGTAATACCGTAATTTTCGGACTATAAATCGCTCCGGAGTATAAATCGCACCAGGCATAAAATTCCCAAAAAAGTGAAAAAAAAACATATATAAGTCGCTCCGGAGTATAAGTTGCATTTTGGGGGGCAATTTATTCGACAAAACCCAACACCAAGAACAGACATGAACGAGCAACAACAGGCTAAACGATACGGTATGCTAACGTGACGAACACAAACGAGGAGCTGAGAACGGGCCTGACGTAACAGTCAGTTATTAAAAAAAAACTATTACATAAATAACACGTTTATAAAACCATCTGTGTCACTCCAATTCATTACATCCATCGATTGTCCTTTGTCAACAATGCCGTGTGCCGCGCCGCAGTTCAAATTATTCCACAGGCCCATACAACGATATATAAACTATATTTTAAATAACTATCAAATAAACAACAATATTATCAAACCATTTGTGTCACTACAAATCATTAAATCCATCGATCAAATTTCTCATCTTTTATGTCATCCTGGTGACAGAGGATATGTCCAGAGGATATGGCGCTTTAAAGTGTTAATTACTTTATTTGATTTTTTCTCTCTATTTTTCATGTTTTGAATATGTTCAAGATAAAGATATCAAAGCATGTGAAGTGATCAACTATACTAAAAATAACATGTGAAGTGGTCAACTATACTTGTAAGTAAGTGATGTGTTAATGATCAAGTAAATATTTGTGAAAAAAAACATATATAAATTGATCCTGAGTATAAATTGCCCCCCCACCCAAACTATGAAAAAACCCGCGATTTATAGTCTGAAAATTACGGTAGTTCCTTGTTGTCCTTACAGAGGCATACTATCAACAATTTACTATTCTTCTAAAAGAACCTATCACAAGAAAGGTTGATTATTTCTGTCTTGCAATGTCTTTCTTTTTCTATAGCCATGCTGTACATGCACAAACCATTTGTGAAGTCAGTTTCTGCCTCTATTTGTTGGTGTTCTGCTCATGTATAGCCAGACTGCTATCAAATAGATTATTTGAATGCAGCAATCTAGGCTACATTTGTTAGATTATGTAGTCTGATATTTACTTCCATTCACTGGCTCTCTTTCCCCAAAATCCCAAAGAAGGATTCAAACTGTTTTTTGTTAAAGGAAAATATAATGTATTTGTTTGTTTGGGCAAGAGTATGATAAAGACTGAATGTGTCAGATAACTTAAAACAAACATAGCTTTGACAGTTGCAAATAAATCTGTGTACCAGATGGGTGTACAAACTCTCAGGGCCTAACGACAACATGTTACATTCCGTGCCTTTTTACAAGCAGTGGGAGAGAAGAAGGAGTGGTAAAGCAATATATGGATGCTTGAGGGGATTAACCAACACCCCAACAGGCAGCTTTTTCCTCCCCATCCCTTGAGTCTCACAATTCTCTTTGGTGTCTACTTCCCCTTTTCACGTTCTTTCCCAGTATGTGAAGTATAATCCATGTCCCTGCTTCTAAGACACTTCCTGCCTGTTTTGTTTGTAGAGCTGATGGGACTGAGCTCAATAAGGTGCTCATCTTTTTTCCCGCCTCCTAGGTGTTCCCTCAGGCCAAGAAATGTAATTGATAATAACATGTTGTGAACACCACTGTATATGAATTTGCTGCTTGCTTCTGACCCAGACTAACCTTTGCTCTGGGATAATCTAATTTACTCCCGTAAAGCTCACAGTAAGCGAGACAAAATAAACATCTCAAGAGTTTAAACATGGTAAAACAAAAATGTGTACTAACTCTAAACACAGGCAGGAGGCGCTTGTGTAAACTGACCCTATTCTTCAGTGGTGAGCTGATCTAGAGATGGACAGTATGTGGTCGGCCTTGTCACCCCCGCCACCAGCACTCCTCCACCCTCGCCTGGAGACACAGCTGTGGTTCACCCTTGTAGAAACATTGCTGGGGAAAAGAATTAACCACAGTGTTGCACTCTGCAGCTCCCTCAGCCATGTTACTCAGGGATCTTTTTGGCGCAAACAAAAAATATGCATCTTAAAATGTATACCGTTTTTTTCCGTGTATAGTGCGCAAAATTTTACTAATTTATTGTCCTAAAATCCGGGGTGCGCATTATACATGGGTACAAAAAAAAAAAAAAAAAGTTTTTTTTTTTTTTAATTTTTTTTTTTTTTTTAAGTCCCAATGATCGTCACACACGCAGGGATGCAATGGGTCCCATTTTTATAGTCTTTGGTATGGTCTTAACTAGGCTGGATGTAATTTTTTTTGTTGGCGTTGATTTCTCCGACTGCCCGTAAACGCACCACCGCGCTTCGTGCGCGCACGGGACAGCAAACGAGCAGGTGATCGAGCAAGCGTCTGATACGAGAGCATTGCGGTCGCATGGAGCGTGTTTGAAGTGAACAGCAGAGAAGAAAGGCAAAGTGTTGTGAAATAAAATGCACAGAACGGATGCGCAAGACACGTCAGCTATATAAAGAGCGAGAGTTGTTTTCTTCCTATTAGTTTCAATTCACAGTTTAATTAGCAGTTTCAATCAGCAAATAACAAAATGCGTATTACAGGTAATATTTTATTTCACAACACTTTGCCTTGTTCCTTTGGTCTCTGCTGTTCATCCTAAAACACAAAGGCGCTCTTTAAGCAATGCGACAGTGAGCGCCCGGCGCGCTGCGGTTGCGCGACCGCACCAAATTAAGCTCCCTGCGCAGTGCGCACTGAGGTCCACTTAAATTTTAGAAAGTACATCAGGACTTTAAAAATATCTTCTAAATTTCAGCGACGGCTCTGTCACAGCCCGGTGCAGTTGGGCGGTCGGCGGCGCGCTACGGTTGAGCGTTCTCTCGCACGCTCTCTCTCTCGCTCTCTCTCGCTCTCGCACACACGCAAACCGGATATCATACGGAGGCCGCCATTACAGATGCGCAGAACGGATGAGCAAGACACGTCAGCTATATAAAGAGCGAGAGTTCAGTTCTCTACCTAAATCCGTATTACAGGTAATATTTTATTTCACAACACTTTGCCTTGTTCCTTTCTTCTCTGCTGTTCACGTCAAACACGCTCCATGCGCACGGAGCGCGGTGGTGCGTTTACGGGCAGTCGGAGAAATCAACGCCAACAAAAAAAATTACATCCAGCCTAGTTAAGACTATACCAAAGACTATAAAAATGGGACCCATTGCCTCCCTGCGTGTGTGACGATAATTGGGACTTAAAAAAAAAAAAAAAAAAAAAAAATTAAATTTTTTTTTAAAAAAAATTCATAAAAATTGGGTGCGTATTATACATGGGTACAAGCTTTTTTCCAGAATCAGCATGCCATTTTTAGGGGTGCGTACTATACATGGGGGCGCACTATACACGGAAAAAAACGGTAATCATACATGTTGTATTTCTCAGGAGAATGATAGTGTATGTAATCCAACTATAGACTCCACTATCCACAATGACACCCGAAGTGATTAAGGTTTGTCTTTTATTGCAGGATGCTTGGTCTCCATATGTTGAAGCAGTTTTGAATGCTTCATTGCCTGGTTAGTTAGCCTGTCGCCACATATTAGCTTTGCGGGCTCGACTGGGGAAACATGTCACGTGACCGGGACGAGTGTCTTGACCTGAATTAATGATCGTCGATAAAAAAAAAAAAGATTCTGTGCGGCTTGGCGGCCCGGTACCAAGTGACCCACGGACCGGTACCGGTCCGCGGCCCGGTGGTTGGGGACCACTGCCTTATAGTATACAAAATGTTTGTATGAGTTCGAGATGTGTCAATGTCCACATTGTTTGCCAGGTGATATTATGCACAGATCGACCTCAACCTGTGAATTCTTGTCTCAAGCTTCAAAGAGAAGCGGGGTCGTCCCATCCTTGCAACAAATAGCCACATATTGAAAATGCACAAGAAGCGGGTATACAGGAATATTAATTTTAACCTCTCATGGGGACTGTTACAGCATTAGCTTAAAAAGATTCCATTCATAGTTTCAGTCAACTAAGAAATGTGATGATGATTAAAATGTTTTGATATTATATGTGTATAAAAACATTGGCTAATCACTAAATCTGGGCTGGAACAACAGTCACAAAAAGTCCTGAAATCATAATTTCTGGTTAGAATGTTGAATTTCTAAGTGCCCCATGCAGGGTTAAAATGCAATTTAGAATTACAGGTGGAAATAACATTGCCTCCATTATATTTGCTTTGGTAAAACGGGTTTGAAACACTCACAATAAAAGTAGAATAATATTGTATTTGTCTTTGAAAGCGCCTTTTGAGATACCGTTGTTTTCCGTGTATAATGCGCCCCCATGTATAATACGCACCCTAAAAATGGCATGTTGATGCTGGAAAAAAGCCTGTACCCATGTATAATACCATATAGTCCCAATGATCGTCACACACGCAGGGAGGCAATGGGTCCCATTTTTATAGTCTTTGGTATGGTCTTAACTAGGCTGGATGTAATTTTTTTTGTTGGCGTTGATTTCTCCGACTGCCCGTAAAGGCACCACCGCGCTCAGTGCGCACATGTGAAAAAGGCGTGCGGATGTGAAAAAGGCGGCTCTGTATGGGAGAGACGTTGAAGAGGAATAAAAACACCCTTGGAAACCAAAACTTGCCCCTCGTCGTGACTCGGAGCCGCAACAAATGTTTCGGATTTGTGTAGGGTACATTGTGACAGCAAACGAGCAGGTGATCGAGCAAGCGTCTGATACGAGAGCATTGCGGTCGTATGGAGCGTGTTTGAAGTGAACAGCAGAGACAAAAGGAACAAGGCAAACTGTTGTGAAATAAAATATTACCTGTAATACGCATTTTGTTATCTGCTGATTGAAACTGCGAAATAAACTGTGAATTGAAACTAATAGGAAGAAAACAACTCTCGCTCTTTATATAGCTGACGTGTCTTGCGCATCCGTTCTGCGCATCGGATCCATAGTGCGCATGCGCAGTCATACTGCCTCCGTATGACGTCCGGTCTGCGATGGAGATTAAAAAACAAACAATATTTGACAATAACACACCATCAAGGATTTCACCATCGCATCAAACAATGTGTCGTCAATTATGAATTTTACTGACTAAGTGTGTTGGGCAGGATGGCTGAATGCGATGCGCGATTGACAACAAACAAGAAGAAAGGTGATTTCAAGTTTTATTTCGAGGGAGATTTGTCATGTCTCGTCCCCAGTTTTGCTATGTGTCTAAGGTTGCCATAGTTTCTGTTCGCGTCGCCCCTCTCTTCCTGTGTCACCTCAATCAATGTAACGTGTTTTGTATTTAAGTCCTGTCTGCCCCTCGCTCACCGTCGGATGATGTCATGATGTCTGTTTGGTTTCTGTTCCTGTCTTTGGTAATGTCACCCTGTCTTTTTGTTCCACGTCTTTGTCGGTCAGTCCTGTTGTTGGTTTTGTTGTACCATGACTTTCTTAAAGAAAAATAATAATAAAAATAAAATTAAAAATGATATTTTTTTTACATTTTTGTACCCATGTATAATGCGCACCCCAGATTTTAGGACAATAAATTAGTTAAATTTTGCGCATTATACAAGGAAAAAAACGGTAATTTGGCCAATCTGAAATTTCCATGAAACAAAGGGTGGAGTTGACAGCGAGGGAGACGTTAAAAAAAGGGGCTATTGTTTATACAAAGAGTTTTCCACTGATTTCCAGGAAAAGCAGTAATTTGCATTGTAAAGTTTCAACATTTATTGTCTCTATTGTCTAAGGGATAACCAATAATTAAAGCCGAGGATGTTGCCTTAAGCCCTAAGAGGAAAAGGACTCACAGAACCTCATTACCACTTGGACCCGATCTCTTGTTTCCACTTTGCTAGATCTAAATCTCATTCTTTTTAATGTGGACATTTGCCTGTTCATTTACACTTGTATGTTGTTTGGTTGATTGCCAATTAGCACACTTACCCTGGCAAAATTCAAGTCAGGACTTTTTGTCATCTGTATTGACTGCAGATGGGAAAGGAGCCTGTATATTGGAATGTAGACTTTGCCCAAAAAAAACCCAAAAAAAAACATCATACCTTAATGAACAAATACTTCGCAGAGTAAAACTGATTGGACAGGTACCCATTCCATGTTGACTTAAAAAAATGACAATCAATCTTTTTATCTGTATTTGCATAAAATTTTGCGGGCCTATATGCAACGTCCGCAAAGTTTTGTATGGCGGAGGTAATTCATCTGACTTATTATTAAGAAATAGCCAGTTACAAGACATAAGTCTGTTTCATAATTCACATTTTTCAGCTATTCTACCAACAAAAAAACATTTTCCCAAGAAAATTATCACGTTACTTAAATCAATCCATTCAGAATACTGCCCCATTTAAAAATGTGTCCTTGTTTGCTTGCCAAAAATTAGTGGAAAAAGGTTTACGTGAACACTGGAGTCATGCTTTACAGTTTTATCTTAAAAGTTGTGGCATTTCTTGAACGGTGAGAAGCTCGAAGGAACCTTAAACTAAGCTGCCACTGTGCTGATTTTGTAGACAGTCAATTTGTGAATGAGTGTGTGCATGTTTTGGGGACTAAAATAAGTAAATGCAGTCAAGTTTGTGTGTGTGTGTGTGGGGGGGGGGGCTAACACACTGGCTCCAACGCACGCTCCAACATCCGTCAACAAAATACACAACACACACTGTTTTGTGTTTTGTCAAATGTGTTAGATACTTGGGTCAAGGTCTCCTGAGAAGGAAAAGTCACTGAAAATCCTTACAACGGCTGGCTTTGATTCCAGCATTGCCTGCTCTGACCCCCCCTCCCCTTCACTCCGTTCTGCTCTTAAAGGGGGACTCACCCTCCAATCAGACTCATGCGCCACCCCTTACTAATATTTGAAAACAGCATTCCAATTGGGCGTTGCCTGGAGGACCTTTGGACTTAAGATGGAGGACAGTGTTGGACGTTCTCTGGCTGGGATTGACAGCAGCAGACTAAGCTACAACCTAAATATTTTTTATACTACAACAAGCTGGGCCAAATAAGTTAAGCAAATCCTATTCTAATCAATCACGAACCTGATAATTGATAAAAAGATGTTTGTTTGCAAACGCTATTCTTCGAAGTCCGACTCACTAAAGAGGTGCGTACAAAACTGAGCTGCTTGTATACGGCACACTGACGTCAGGATTCCGTTAGTCCAATCAGAGGACAGAAAACCAAATTCACATTCAGTGCTGTGTGAATTTGGATACGTAGACAGCATTAGTAGGCACCCATTTACACAATTTGTTTGCTAAAAAAGATTTGGTGGTGAGTTAATTTTTAATGACCAGTCGAACTGCAGCCTTTGCAATTAGCAAGGCACGTTTTATCAAATTGCAGTTAATTTGCAAATGCAATTAATCGTTAAGCCCTACTTCCATCCATCCATCCATCCATTTTCTGAACCGCTTAGTCCCCACCGGGGTCGCGGGCGTGCTGGAGCCTATCCCAGCCGTCATCGGGCAGTAGGCGGGGGACACCCTGAATCGGTTGCCAGCCAATCGCAGGGCACACAGAGACAAACAAACATTTGCACTCGCACTCACACATAGGGACAATTTGGAGTTTTCAATCGGCCTACCAAGCATGTTTTTGGGATGTGGGAGGAAACCGAAGTGCCCGGAGAAAACCCACGCGGGCACGGGGAGAACATGAACAAACTCCGCACAGGGAGGTGGAATCGAACCCGCACCCTCCTAACTGTGAGGCTGACGTGCAACCCAGTGCTCCACCGAGCCGCCCTGCCCTACTTTATATTTGTCAATAATTTGTATAAAAAAACTACGAAAGCAACTAAATACATATTTGTGGTTTCAGCCTGATGCCAACGAAGGTGACAAAAAGTAAGACTACCGTATTTTCGCACCACAAGGTGCTTTGAGTTAAGATAAAATAAGATAAAATAATCCTTTATTATTATATGCACCCAGCTTCAATGGCAGAACGCAGATGAATTTAAAGACATCAAATGAGAATAATCCTTTATAAAAATTAAAATTGACTGACGCAAACGTGAGTTCTTCATGTTTTTATTGAAAACAACATAGTGCTGATGCCGTACGACATGGGTTTTTCGCTTTCCAAATAAGGGGTCGTCACTAATTATTTGTGTTTAGAGAAATGTCTGAGCTATAATGGTGTAATTAATGATTAAAACTTGAAAGTATCTGTTTATTGTATTCGTTTATATGTTTAATAAAGACATAGCCATCACAAAACTGTTGTAATTATTTAGATTTTGATCTAAATTAGCCTTGAATAAAGACTAAGCAGTCACATGAATTAACAGAAAAAATGGACAGCCGGACTCGGACTCGGACTCATGGTCAAGAGGCCGGACTCGGTGCAAAAATCCGACCGAGTCCACAGCCCTGATATACACAATACACAATATACAGTGGAGATAAAAAAGTATTAGGGGGATGGTTGGTGGGTTCAGTGGAGTTGAGAGTGGGCTGGGTTTTTTTGGAGGGGAGGTAGCAGGGGGCGGGGTTGAGGTGAGAGTCCTCGGAGCAGAAGAGGCTCCAGTCGGGGCAAGTTGCAGCAGGGCCGGAGTAGATGGTTGTTCAAACCGGTTGAAGAACCGGTTCAGGTCATTCACCCACTCCTGATCCCTGTCCAGCGCAGGTCTGGAGTTGCTACGTCCTGAGATGGTGTTCAGGCTCCTCCAGACCCCGCTGACGTCGTCCCGCTGCAGTTGGTCTTCCATCCTCCTCCTGTCGTTGCTCTTCCCCTCCCTGATCGTCTTCTTCAAGTCCCTCTGCACCGTCTTCAGCAGGTCCCTGTCTCCTGATTTAAAGACCCTCATTTTGTCCCTGAGCAGGTCTTTAATCTCAGGGGTGATCCAAGGTTTGCTGTTTGCAAAAACTCTGACTGTTTTGGTGGGTATGGTGGAGTCTACACAAAAGTTAATGTAGTCTGTGACACAGCTGGTGAGACCGTCGATGTCGTCCCCGTAGTCCTCACAGAACACGTCCCACACCGTGGTCTCAAAACAGTCCTGAAGAGTCTCCAGAGATTCTTCAGACCAGATCCGTCTGGTGTGGGTGACTGCTGGTTGCCTGTGCACCAGAGGCTGATACAGGGGGAGAAGGTGGATCAGATCGTGACCTGCGTTAAAAGGCGCAGACTCAATTGCGGGGTCTATTTTGTATTTAATCCACACATAAGGTGCAACGCATTATAGGGCGCATGCATGCCATGGCTTACGGTAAACAAATAAATGTCACGGGAGCAAGGCAGTCAGTTTCGTTGTACTTTATTCTACTATTTAGTTATGTACTGTATTGTACTCACATTGTTAATCGATATTAATACGCAAATCCATCAAAATCCTCATATACAAACTACTGTACAGATTTGCACAAACGATAGTATTTATTTACCAATGGTGGTGGAGGTAAGTACTCCTCTACTTGTTACGTCCAATCCTCTGATTATTTTTTTGCCCCAATCTACGTGAAACGTAATGTCCTCTGATTGGTTCATCGGATCTTCATGTAATATAAATGTATATTACGGAACCCACACAAAACAACTTTATAGATTTACACAAAGGGGACACCTTATTAAAAGGCACACTTTAGTTTTTTCAGAAAATTAAAGGCTTTTAAGTGGGCCTTATGGTGCGGAAAGTACGGTATAATGTGTTCTGAGCAAACATGTACTCTTGCAGACATTAAACCCCTTGCGAGGAAACAACACACAGTGTTGTCTGGAATTTATTTTGGTTAGCTGTTCAACAGACAGGGCGCACCAAAGAGATCGAATCATCAGTTCCCCAAACTCTGAGGCATAGCTTGCCAGCTAACTTATAGATGGACAAACTAATCCAAACACAAAGCTCTTTTGGTTTCACTTTATTTTTTAAATACTATTTAACCCCGATGGAGGTTATATAGCATACAACCTCAGTGGCCTTGTGGTATGAGTGTCCGCCCTGAGACTGGGAGGTCGTGGGTTCGATCCCCGGCTGAGTCATACCAAAAGACTCTAAAATGGAACCCGATGCCTCCCTGCTTGACACTCAGCATTAAGGGTTAGATTGGGGATGCTGTGAGGAGCTGCGCCCCACAGTCATTATTAGCGATGTATAGCTTCTACTATGGAAGCTCGTCTGAGGATGACCTAACTATTATGCATCCATCCATCACAGCTTTAGGAGGGACTCCCAGACTTCCCTCTCCCCAGCCACTTCATCCCGGGGATCCCAAGGCGTTCCCAGGCCAGCTGAGAGAAATAGTCTCTCCAGCGCGTCCTGGGTTGTCCACGGGGTCTCCTACGGATCGGACATGCCCGGAACACCTCCCCAGGGAGGCGTCCAGAAGGCATCCTGATGAGATGCCCGAGCCACCTCATCTGGCTCCTCTCAACGTGGAGGAGCAGCGGCTCTACTCCAAGTCTCTCCGGAATGACCAAGCTTCTCACCCTATCTCTAAGGAAGAGCCCGGACACCCTGCAGAGGAAACTCATTTCGGCCGCTTGTATCCGGGATCTCGTTCTTTCGGTCACGACCCATAACTCGTGACCATAGGTGTGGGTAGATCGACCGGTAAATTGAGAGCTTTGCTTTTTGGCTCAGCTCTCTCTTCACCACGACAGAGCGGTACAGAGTCCACATTACTGTTGCCGCTGCACCGATCCTTCTGTTGATCTCACGCTCCATCCTGCCCTCACTCGTGAACAAGACCGCAAGATACTTGAACTCCTTCACTTGGGGCAGGATCTCATCCCCGATCCAAAAAGGGCATTCCACCCTTTTCCAACCGAGGATCGTGGACTTGGATTCGGAGGTGCTGACCCTCATCCCGGCCGCTTCACACTTGGCTGCGAACCGCTCCAGTGAGAGCTGGAAATCACGACTTGAAGAAGCCAACAGCACCACGTCGTCTTCAAAAAGCAGAGACGCAATGCTGAGGTCCCCAAACCGAACACTCTCAACGCCTCGGCTGTGTCTAGAAATTCTGTCCATAAAAGTTATGAACAGAATTGGTGACAAAGGGCAGCCTTGGCGGAGTCCAACCCTCACTGGGAACGAATCCGACTAACTGCCGAAAATGCGGACCAAACTCTGGCATCGATGATACAGGTACCAAACCGCCATTATCAGTTGGCTCGGCACCCCCTACTCCCAAAGCACCCGCTACAGAACTTCCCGAGGGACACGGTCAAACACCTTCTCCAAATCCACAAAACACATGTGGACTGGTTGAGCGAACTCCCATTCCCCCTCACACAGCCAGGATGAAAGCCATACTGCTCCTCCTGAATCCGCGGTTTGACCTCCCAATGGACCCTCCTCTCCAGCACCCCTGAATAGACCTTACCAGGGAGGCTGAGGAGTGTGATTCCTCTGTAGTTGTAACACACCCCTTCTTAAAGAAGGGAACCACCACCCCAGACTGCCAATCCAGAGGCACCGTCCCCGATGTCCACGCAATGTTGCAGAGGCGTGTCAGCCAGGACAGCCCCAGAACATCCAGAGCCTTTAAGAACTCCGGGAGGATCTCATCCATCCATTTTTAACTGCCTCAGTGACTTCAACCCCAGAGATTGGAGAGTCCACCTCAGAGTCTCCAGGCCCTGCTTCCACTATGGAAAGCGTGTCGGTGGAATTGAGGAGGTCTTTGAAGTATTCTCTCCACCGACTCACGACGTCCCGAGTCGAGGTCAGCAGCACGCCATCTCCACTGTAAACAGTGTTGACGGAGCATCGCTTCCCCCTCCTGAGACGCCGGATGGTGGACCAGAATTTGCTCGAAGCCGTCCGGAAGTCATTTTCCATGGCCTCGCCAAACTCCTTCCACGCCCGGGATTTTGCCTCAGCAACCGCTGAAGCCACGTTCCGCTTGGCTATCGGGTACCTGTCGGCTGTCTCCGGAGTCCAACAGGCCAAAACGGCCCGATAAGACTCCTTCTTCAGCTTGACAGCATCCCTTACCGCCGGTGTCCAACAGTAGGTTTGGGGATTGCCGCCACGACAGGCACCAACCACGTTACGGCCACAGCTCCGGTCGGCTTTCTCAACAATGGAGGCACGGAACATGGTCCACACGGGCTCAATGTTACGCCCCACGGGACCGTTTAATCCGGCCCGCCAACGCTGAACAAATTGTATTATTAAACTTTTTTTGGGGTCATTTTGCCTGCAATGACTGCGTTTCCCCAGTAGATGGGGAAGCGCTCGCCTGCGCATTTACTACTGGAAGCCGTGTCAGAAAGCTTGGTGCACACTCACAAGTGCGTGTACGGACATGGCGCACTCGCGCTCTATTTGTATCAGTCCCGAATTTAGAGCGTGGGCTGTGACGACAGCATTCTTGTAATTCGCGCGCTGAGCTTTCAGATGCAGTTTTGCGCTAAAGCCACCCACAAACCTTCCCCTGGAATTCTTCCATTAAAATGTGTCCCCCAAGGAAAAGCAAGGTGGACACAGTGCAGAGCGTTTAAAAGAGAGTGGCCAATTTGGCTCGACGTACGCAACGTGACGTTCAGCCACATGAACGTCAACATCAACCCGTCACATATCGAGGTGAACGGACCAACACCTCGGATCTCGCCTAAGAATTGCCACAACAAATTTTACTCCAGACTATGACGTACTAGCAAACTTTAACATAAAAGACAGCGGTGTCTACAAGCCTACTGGAACCTACAAAAGGATTTTAAGGAAGGAACACAAGAACTTTAAGAGACTGCTCATATGTGTCAGAGAGATTCTGCTCTGACAACTGAGCTGAACTTTTATCTGTTAAGATTGTGCATGGCACAACAGAAAGTTAATGTTCCATGGCTTTTTTTTCTATGAAGAACCCAGAGAGAGTTATTTAGTTATTATTTATTTCCAGTTTTTTTCTGTGAAGAACTCAGAGAGGGTTATTTAGTTATTATTTATTTCATTAATAGTGTTATTATTTGTTTCCTGACTTTTTTTCTGTAAAGAACCTGGAAAGGGTTATTAAATAACCGTTATTTGGTTACGTGTGGCTTTCTGGAAAACAATAAAGATTTTAAGCTCCCCTACGATCGTCCCACTTTTTCTGTTACAAACTGACACCGGCCCCCCATCAGAGAAGGGAAAATTTATGTGGCCCTCACAGGAAAAAGTTTGGGGACCCCTGGTCTAAAACATGCAGCCGCAAATCGGATGACACGACTACAAAGTCGATCATCGAACTGCGGCCTAGGGTGTCCTGGTGCCAAGTGCACACATGGACACCCTTATGTTTGAACATGGTGTTCATTATTGACAATCCATCTCGAGCACAGAAGTCCGACAATAGAACACCGCTCGGGTTCAGATCGGGGGGGCAATTCCTCCCATTCACGCCCTTCCAGGTCTCAATGTCATTGCCCACGTGAACATTGAAGTCACCCAGTAGAACGATAGAGTCCCCAGAAGGAGCGCTCTCCAGCACTTCTTCTAAGGACCCCAAAAAGGGTGGGTACTCTGAGCTGCTGTTCGGTGCATAGGCACAAACAGCAGTCAGGACCCGTCCCCACACCCGAAGGCGGAGGGAGGCTACCCTCTCGTTGACCGGGGTGAACCCCAATGTGCAGGCGCCCAGCCGGGGGGCAATAAGTATGCCCACGCCTGCTCGACGCCTCTCACCGTGAACAACTCCAGAGTGGAAGAGAGTCCAGCCCCTCTCGAGAGGGCTTGTACCAGAGCCCAAACTATGTGTGGAGGTAAGTCCGACTATGTCTAGTTGGAACTTTTCTGCCTCACATACCAGCTCGGGCTCCTTTCTAGCCAGAGAGGTGACATTCCATGTCCCAAGAGCCAGCTTCTGCAGCCGGGGATTGGACCGCTAAGGTCGCTTTTCACCCGACCCATTTGGCCCCTCCTACAGGTGGTGAGCCCGTGGGAAGGGGTACCCACATTTTCTTTTCGGGCTGTTCCCGGCCGGGCCGATAGAATTATTAATTATACTTGTACATAATCATTATAACATCGCTAAAACAAATCTTTTGATGGCCCAAAAGCTTGAGAAATATACTGGCTATACGGTTCAGTTGTGCTGTGTTAAAAACGTTAAATATTTTGTGTTCATTTGTTCTAAAGTGTGTTAAATTTTCAAAATGTATTTATTTTAGCAAAAGTATTGTAATTAATACACTTGTAATTTTCCGAATAGCATCACTGCAGTATTTGTATCGGGATTCTCGAGGCAGATATAGTGTCAAAGTCAAAATCGTGATACTGTGATGAAGTAAGAATTATAATAAAGTAATAAGAAGCAGTCTTATTAGTGCTGAGCAAACTAACTGTCCCTGCTCGAGGCCATGGCAGCTAAAAAAGAAAATTACTTTGTAGTCTAGATTGATGAGTATCGAGTACTGTTTGGGTTATTTTAAACTCCAAGTGAAAAGCTGACGGGACCATCTAAACTGTAAAACTCAAGTCTTTAGCTGTGTGTGTGAAACAATGAAGCCTTGCTTGGGATTTTCTTTTTAACTATCCAAATGTATTTTAGAATTTTCCCATTATACCGCAAATGATACCACTACGTGAACACAAATGAAACAAGAGTATCAACTATAATTCAGCAGACCATTATGTTGTTTTGACAGTTTCACTTGCATCACATATAAGATCATAGTCAATGTCCAATTTGGTTGTTTTTCACCGCACAACTTTTGATCGTATTTAAAACATGGTAGTGTCAAAACACAGTCAACAAGGACCAAATGTTAAAAATGCATGTATCAAGAGTCAACATAGCCTTTGGCATTCTTAGACTGCGTCTCTAATTATTTGTTGCTTTAACAATTATATTACAACAATGTAAAAATGTTTTTCAAGTGAATAAATTAGCTTGCTCTTCCCCTACCCACCTGTGTTGCTGTTAAACACCCCCTTGCCCCTAAACCACAGCACGTAGTGCTGCCCTGCGTGGTGTTGCTGGTGAGTTCTTCATGTGGTACATTTAAAGAGATCATGAAGACTACTTCAGTGGTAGCATGTGCGTACCAGGCTTACTAAATGAATTATCATTATGAAGAGGCCAGGCAGGAATTCCTAAAACTTCAATCAGCTCTTAGATTAGAGCTTTGAAGAGGGGTGGAGAGTGGGGGCAGGGGGTGCTTTCTCATCCAGGCACTGAAATAACATAAACCGCAATGCCCAAACTCTTGAAAGCCTTCAGTGATTCAAGGAGACAGATGTTTTTGTTCATCTGTTGCTGTTGAAATGGAGAGCAATCTAAATAGTTAAGGACGTACTGTATTTCAAGGAATGCAAATCTAGCCTACATGGCTACATGCAGTAAATCAGAGTTCAAATCTCGGCACCTATCTCTATGGAGTTTGTGTGTTCTTGAGCCTAAATGTAGGTACTGCTGTTCCCGTCCATATTTAAAAAACATGATGCTAGTATCATGAAGAACTCCAAATTTACCATAGGTGTGAATCTTTTTTTTTTTTATTATTGTAATGTTTTACCAGGTAAGCCAATTGAGACCAATTTCTCATTTATCAAAGTCAAAGTCAAAGTCTGTTTTATTGTCAACATCTTCACATGCCGAGACACACAAAGAGATCGAAATTACGTTTTCCCTATCCCACGGTGACAAGACATATTACACGATAGACATACAAGTAAACGACGCAATATAAAAAACAAGAAGGCACAAACAATAAATAATAAGAGTAACAATAAATAATAAATAAATAGATAACACAACGAATAAAAGCCAGTGTGCATACAGACAGTAAAAGTACAGGACGCTACGCAGAACGGAGAAGCGAGTTCAGGATCCTGACAGCCTGGAGTATGAAGCTGTTTGAGAGTCTGGTGGTGCGGGAGCGCAGGCTTCTGTACCTCTTCCCAGAGGGCAGAAGCTCGAACAAAGAGTGAGCGGGGTGACTCACATCACTCACAATCGTGGTCGCCTTGCGGGTGAGATGGGAGGTGTAGATGTCCTTCAAGGAGGGGAGCAAAGCACCAATAATCTTACCAGCCGTGTTCACTATGCGCTGCAGGGCCTTCAAGTTGTAGTCAGTGCAGCCGCCACCCCAAACAGCACGACAGCTGGAGAGGACGCTCTCAATGGTGCCGCGGTAAAATGTAGTCATGACGGCCGGAGGGGCGCTCGCTCGCCTGAGTTTCCGCAGGAAGTACAGGCGGCGCTGGGCTTTCTTTGTCAGTGATGCGGTGTTGGTGGACCAGGAGAGATCCTCACTGATGTGCACCCCCAGGAACTTGGCGCTGCTCACTCTCTCCACCACAGCACCGTGGCACAATGGCGACCTGGAGGCAGGGTGTGTGAAGTGTCTTGCCCAAGGACACAACGACATGTGACAGAGCTGGGATGGAATCGCCAACCCTCTGGTTACTAAACAACCCACTCTACTGCCTGGGGGCACAGCCACCACGAATTTAAGTGTGAATTGTTGGTTGTGACTGACTGCCACCTAATCCCTGACATACATTGCATCGCCAAAAGTCAGCTTGGATAGACTCCGGTTTACTTGTGAAGAGTGGAAATTTGGTCAAACATAAACACTGCAACACACATTTCTCATACATATTTGATTTATAATGAGATTTGTTTTCCCCAAGTCACGTTGAACATGCTTATCTTAGAATTGCCCGACATTCTGAAGTTTGGCATCTACACTGTAATTGTTTCACAATGTAACTGTTTATTTTCAGTTACACTAAGACTAAGATAGCACATGGAACTGTGTTTACTCCTACTACTATTGTGTTTAATTTTGCTCCACAAATATGAAGGTCTCATAAGTACCCAATCCTGTTCCACTTATGGTCTCAGTTTTTTCAATGATTAAAAGCTATGTTGTGCAATATGAGTCATAGCAAGCAGAACTATCGTTGTTACTTTGATTGGACTTTAGGTTGTCTGACGCTTCACTTTAATTTAGCTCTTGGAAAAAAATCATTAGCCGATCGGTTCACATATGTTTCCCACCCTACACCCTTGAGGATGTTTATAATGCTATGTCCAATGACACAAATACATAATTTTGTTTGCATGGTAGTAGTTCAAAAATACTATATTTGTGACTGATGGATATCAGATTCTAGTTTATGACCATGACGACGTAATTCACAATGGTTCACGTACAATTTTTGGAACTGTCTATGTAAATCATGTTGGGCTTTGCTGAACATGGACTCGTGTTTCCAAGGAAGAAAAAAAAAACATAAGACAACAAAAGAAGCACAAAATATTCTGTGAAAGTGATGAAGTGGCCATTACGCCTGCAAGGGGGATTGATACTGTTTGATACCAAATGGTATATGGGCTGGTTCTGCATCTTGCTCAAAGATACTTTGACACTATATTGGCTGTGGATTGAACCCCCAATCTCCGGAATGAGTGACTATCACTTCGCCCCTATAACTGACTGGTTCCCAAACTTTAAACATCGATATGATTGTTACTTCAGCCATTGTAGCCACTTAATTTGCAGTATCATATAAAATAAATTGTAGTGTTATTGAATAGTAGACTCACACACACAGAGCAGCTTTCCGTACAGCAATGCAAGTTATTGCAAGAGTTACATATTAAAGTTAAAGTCCCAATGATCGTCACACATACATCTGGGTGTGGTAAAATTTGTCCTCTGCATTTAACCCATCCCCATGGGATTTTGATCCATCCCCTGGGGGAGAGGGAAGCAGTGAGCAGCAGCGGTGCCGCGCTTGGGAATCATTTGGTGATCTAACCCCCCAATTCCAACCCTTAATGCTGAGTGCCAAGCAGGAAGGCAATGGGTCCCATTTTTATAGTCTTTGGTATGACCCGGCCAGGGTTATATAATATATATTCATGACTGATTCGATTCATGACGTCATAATTGACAAATTAAAGACACTACGTAAATGGCTGATCACACATTTATTGCAAAATATCGCCTAATCCAATTTATTTCCACAACACTGTTGTCTAAAATGTAAAGAAAAAACTGTTGAGAACTTTCTTTTGTGACTTAAACTTTCACCACTGAATATATTCCTCCATTTGCCGTCTTAAAATTTAATGAAGACAGACATGTAAACTAACATGGAGCAAGTTCCCTGACTTCTATAAACACTTCAACGCTCAATGGCAATAAGGGACTGTTGAAATCAACATGTGTTACTCATTACAGCTTTGTTTATTTCATTTCCATACTTGCTTTAAGATCAAGTAAACATATCAACCCTTTTGGTTACAGAGCATCAAGCCAGAGGAAAGTTTTTGAATCTTCAATTCACTCTGCCAACCTCACCCCAAATAAGAGGTTTGCGAATTAAATCGGACATCCAAGGTAGGATGTCAGAGACAGAGGTATAGAGTACCCAAAAATGATGCCCAAGTAAGACTACACAAGAGTCTTAGTAAAAACCCAAAGTTGACCTCTGATTTATGTTTTTAAAGACTGCATGAACATCAAACAGAAATGTGCAAATTCAAATATTGTCCAACATTTTCGCATTAAATCAATACTGGTCTCAAATTAACTTTCACACATAAAAAGCACAGTAAGTTTACCAGGCAGAGATGATTAATTATACTGAGTATATTTTTATTTTATTGAACTTCAAAACGTGGATACACATATATTTATCACAAATGCTGATATCTGTTTTATTACTCAAAAACTATTGGAGTTTTACAAGCTTTTTCCCTGCTCCTTTTGAATGCGGACAATCTTTTCTAGCAAGGACCAGACAACTCCCACTCATTGAATTGCGTTGAATGAACCGCAATGTGCAATTGGGTGCTGTGGTTGACCTGCTTGTTTTGTTAGACACAATACACAGCATTACATTTTACAAACAGCCTATTGTACGTTCCCCGAGTACCAAGTAGCGCTTCTTGTAGGCTAAACACAGATGAGAACATGACACAGTTGTTTTTTTTCGTAGTCCATCCATTTTATTTTTTTCATTTTGCTTAACCTCACTCGGGCAACAGGTGAGCTGTATATAAATCTGTAAATATAGTTAACGTTGCTTCTTTGTGGGGCTGTCACCATTAGACATTTTGTGAGGTCACGTGACTTCCTGTCTCTATTTGATTGGTCGAATGGAGTCAAAAGTCACTGGGCGCGTTGGAAGTAAAAGTAGTAGCGTAATTTTTGGACTATAAACCGCACCTGAATATAAGCCACACCAGCTAAAATTCTGTGAAAACCCTGTTTTGTTCACATATAAACCGCAAGTGTTTTAATGTTTAATTTCCACACGTAAGAGAATATGCACAAATTGTACACTATCATTAAAATCATGAAAAATCTATAAATACTGACTATAAGACGCAGGGTTCAAAGCGTGCAAAAAGTAGTGACTTATTGTCCAGAAAAGACGTTAAATATACTGCATTAAAGTGATTCTGACAAGTACATTTCATCCTTTTAGTGTATATGAAAATCTTTAGGTATGTGCATCTCTCCAATAAAGGCCAATTCGATAGGTAACTCGATACATACAATTCAATCTCGGTAAAAGGAACGATTCAATTCAGTGGGATTACGATTCAATTCGATTTGGTACAGATGAGTTTGAGAGGGTGTGATGCAATGGGTTTCTGGACATTTTTTATAACAGTTTCTTTCCCTTCTTTCTATTTCTTTACCTTTTTTGTTATGAAGCGTCATCGCTTATTTTTTACCCTGCAGTAAGGATGTTCATTGGAATCACGAAAGACATGAATAAATGAGACACTTATCCTTTTTAAGTAGTAAAGGTTCAGCAACCTTCTAACTGGGTTTGCTATTTTCACCTATATCATTTAAAATAAAGTTTCTTGATACCAAAACCGTTACACAGTAAAAACAACGTTTTGACGATTCAAAGCTACTGTGGAAAATTTTGCATGACGTAACTGATATAGTTCTAGTTTGGTTTTAAAGAAGGCAAGCTCTCATGCTAAACAATAACAGGTCTTTAGCGTTATCACACATTTTCATTTCAGTGCACAACAGCACGAGTCTACTCAAACTGGTGATTTGAAGTTGCTTAAACTGGTGATTTGAAGTTGCCAATGACCGGGACACAACTATTTGTCTTACAAGCCAGCGTACTGACATTTTCAAATATTCTGGTAAAACTGTTGCTTTGAGTTAAAAATGTAACCTACAATCTATTCCCGATGCATCACTTTTTATTCATTAGACTGTTTGCAACTCCTTAGTCTTTTTTTCCTCAATTATGAATACTGGCTTCATTGTTTTGAAAAATCAAATACATGACTATGGTTCAATTAGTCCTTCTAAAATGGTTATAGTAATTACCGCTGTCTTACAATTACATATATGTTGCTTTTATTGGATTTTTCCAATTAGTTCCCTTCTGCAAGAGATTGTTCCTGCGATCCAATCTAGTTGTTCTGAGACCCTCTTGTCTCACAGCTGTTTCTTGTTAGCGCCTTAAAACAAATTCCCAGAGTGACTTGGTTTCCATACTGAAGCCTGCCCCCAAAAAAGAGGCTAGACAAGAAAAGGATTCATAAGGCCCCGCTGCTATGTGTATGGGTCTTTGGGGCTGTAAATGAGAGGTGTAGGTCTTGAAATTGTTTAAAATGATCAGGACTGCGGCGATCTGACGCACTGAGTAACAACACGCCTTTACCCGAACCTATATAATGAAATAAAAGTGTTGAAGTAATTTGGTTAAAATGTTTAAATTCCACTTTAATTCCACGGAGTATCTAGTAACAGCCATTGTTGACAATAGTCTGCTGCCCTTTGGACTAATGATGAAAGAAGGCTTTGCAAGGCACAGTATCTTCATACTGCCAATTGACATGCAGGTAACATGCGTGCCAGTCAGTCAACAAAGTTTAAAACTGTTGCTCTTTAACAAACTACATGTAGCAGCTTGATGAAGACCAGGCTACGTTTAGCATGTGGAACCTTCCCAGCCTCCCACTCAGTCATGGAGCAGTTTCCCCTCACCTCAGGGTGACCCCCAGCAGAGACGCTCTAGATTGATGTGCACTGCCTCCTTTTCACACACATTGTATTATGTTTGGGGTATTTCCCGTGCTTTCCCCAGTCTTTCCTTTTATAAAAAAAGCAGCCTTGTTTACGAGTTGAGGAGGAGGAGCGTGCTCAGCCAAGAATGTCACAATAAGGCAATTAGGACACTCTGTGTGAAATGACACCTTCTCAGTCAACTGTACGTAAAGTTAAAGGGCTCATGGAAGATGGAGAGAACTCTGGTCCCTGGGTTTGAAGTGAGTTGGTGTGATTAGTGATTTGGCCATAAACATTGAGAATTATCAACAGAAATCATGCAAAAACTTGGGATTGTGTCATGTGCATTGGAACTCATAATGTGGTGAGTCAATCTAACTGCGCGCATCTGATTTTACTCAACACATTTGTGAGTGAACGAGATCTGGTTTTCATCACCGTATTTGAGACTGAAAAATAGTTCATTCTTACTCTTGCCCCAAACAATGCCACGCCTCGTGTGTTCATTTCCTATTCAAGCTTATAGCTTGATGAAGTCCTAGGAACACTCGAGTTGCAGAATAAATACAGTAGGTGAGATGACCTAGCACCTTGCAGAAAAGGTGAGTTTGTAAGGTTGATGTGAGATTTGGACTCTGGCAAGTGTGTAGATTAGACAGAGACTGATCACAGAAGATAGAGGCCAGCTGGGTCTGTGTGAGTGGGATCTCTAAACATTAACTGGCCAGGGAAGCAGGGGCTATAGCTGCTATACTGCACATGTTCAACCCTATGAGCTGGTTGGATCATACAATGGATCTTTGATGAGTGCTACAGCTGAGTTGCTCTAATGATCACAGGAACACAACATGCAGCCACACAGTGTATTGTTTGAGCTCACAGAAAGCCAATACTTTTTATTTATGAAGGACAACAGGTTTATTGTGCTTTCTGCTATTGAGTTATTCTGCCTGTCATAATATGTTTCTTGCATAGACAGATGAACAAAGTACATTTGTAATTAAATAATTTTAGACAAAGTGAAGTTGGATAGTTTGCCGCAGGACCTTTGATGATCTCATTGCAAAGTAGGATTGGGGTGCCACATCATCCCCTCTAGGAATCACAGAGTTACATTGAAAAAAATGTCTAAGTAGACAATACATCTGTTACTAACTAATGGCCATTTTATTTTATATTACAATCAATTGCTAATATGTCTTCCAAAGCAACTGGGTATTTATTGTAAACATGGGAATATACAGTATAGTATGTCAACTCCAAGGATGTTCATGGGGACTCGTGAATTTCTGCTCAAATCACTGTGGAGAACACTGGACTAATCCACTTATCTTCTGTCCTTATCCTTCTATCGAGAAAAAAATATCATTTTACGTGGCTCTCATAAAAGTCTTGAGCCACTCTGTTAAGGTTTCCTCTTGGATTGCAGTTGCTACGTGCACTGCTGTAAACTCTTAATCCCTGTGTCGCCATTACTCACCCTGGCGCTGCCATGGAGGAAGCAATGTCTTGCAAAGTAAAGCTACAGGATTCATAATTTGTTTTGCAGTATTACATGGATCAACATATACATACAGTATCATTATGTTAATGTAGAGCACAAGATGTGTGTTTTTTTAGAAACACATGCAAAAACACATCACTATAAATTCAAAATTTACACATTCCTTTTAACTGCTTACTAAGAGTGAACGGCAGAACAAATCAGAACAAGTGTGTGTGTGTGTGTGTGTGTGCGTGCCTGTGTGTGTGCGTGCGTGTGTGCGTGCGTGCGTGTTTGTGAGAATTTGTGTATAGCCGTTGGCACTGCGCTGTGTAGTTAGGAACCTGGCCAAGTTTTCCTGCTGGAATTTCCTGTCTGAATTGAGCACCCCCACCTCGAGTACTACTTTTCTGCTCTTTGTGTCTCTCTTTCGTAGTTGTCTTCTCTTTCTCTCCCTGACTCTTGTTGTCATTGTTCCTTTCTTTCAAAGCACAACAAAGGATTTTTTTTTTTTTCAAATTTGCTCCTGGTCTGGCCTGTGAAGGTATTATTGTTGTTGAGTACTTCCTCAAATACATGAGCACTCTCCATGCTTCACTTCAGAACCGTCCTGTTCTGTAGCATCATAAGGAAAACAGATTTTCCTTTTCTCTCTGAGTCATGAGACTCAAATGGGAAGGTGCTGGCATTATCTTGAGTGGAAGATCAAACGTGAGGATCCACATAAAAAAGGAGGAGAATCTTAGCAGAATGTTTGGCACAATTGACAGAAGTAAAACCTTATGAGGGTGAGGGAGCAAATATAACTTTGATCTTTAATATGTAAATTAATTGACATTAATATACAGTATCAAATAGTTTCTTCAGTGAACGTACATGCAAAGGTTATCATTTAAAAGTTTGTCTTGCGGTAGTTTTGAAGCGAAATTTTCTTAAGTTTGCCAAATTTACTATTTAATAGGGGTGTAACGATACATCGATACACATCGATTAATCGATATAATGCTTTATGATTTATTGGCATCGATGCTAAACGTAAACATCGATTTATATCGCAGTGTTTGACCTCGGACATTAGACGCGACTTTATTTTGAAATCCAGTTCATTGTTGCTTGCTTCCTCTTTCCGGGAGCAGTGCGCGCCGCGGCGTTGTTGTGTTGTGAGCAGAGCAGGCACGTGAAAGGGGAGTCAACAACTAGTACGCGCCTCCTGGGCTGGTGCTATGGCTAGTGTCCAAAAAGACGAGGAAATTTGCTCCCCTTTAGGCTTCAAGTCATTCGTTTTGGAAGCACTTTGGATTCCAAAGAAAAGATGGCTCAACGGACAAGACACGTGCAGTTTGTAAATCCTGCCATGCGGTGATCAAATATTCAGGGAGCACAAATTTCGCCGCACATTTAAAGAAAAAAAAACGACATCAAAGTTCAGTGTTAGAATAAGCACTTTGTATACTACAATACTCTTGTAATTTCCTAAATAAAGAGTTTGCAGTACCTTGTTGATTTTGCGTATGAATTGTTATAAATCAGGTTATTGTTCTATATTTTTTATAAAAAAAAATAATAATAATTGATCGTAGAGCACTATATCGCGATATATCGTGAATGAATCGCAGCAGGCTTTAAGATATCGGCAAATATCGTATCGTAGTTCTTTGTATCGATATTATATCATATCGTGACAAAACCCGCGATTTACACCCCTACTATTTAACATTGACCCTTTATTTTGATAATTCACCGCATTAAAATGGTCTCACAAATTTGTCATTTTTAATTTCAATTTAGTTTTTAATTACTTGTGAGACCTTGTGGGATGAATCTTTTTGTGTGAGCACTCTGCTGGTTGTCGAAAATGGATAATAGAAAGCAAGTACTACACATGCAAAGGTTTCATACCATCAGCATTTGTCACCATGGGCTGTATTTTCAAAGACAGCGCATGCAGAGATGTCTTCCTCTACCAGGGTTCGGCAACCCAAAATGTTCAAAGAGCCATATTGGCCCAAAAAAAACATAAAACATACCTGTCTAGAGCCGCAAAAATCTAAAAGCCTTTTATAATGCAACATAGACTGTCCATACATAGGTTGTATGCCTACTATTAAAATAATTTAAAGAAAAATAGTGGTATCAATTTGATCATTTCTTCTTACGGCCCATTAGAGTTCACGTACCTGCATAGCAGAGCTGTCTGTTCGATTTTGGTCACGTCACACAACTCATCCATCACAGGCAATTGAGAAAGCTGGAGCTAAATTGATGTCCTTGATTGTTTGTGCGGAGAGGCATGTCTTTAATTTTCTGAATGATCTCGGTTTTGTTTTTGAAGTCCAAAAATAGGCACTCTGATATTTTATTGAATGAATCCTTCATGAACTCGCCATCGGTGAATAGTTTTCCGCGCTTTATTATCTCCCGGGCTGCAACAAAACTTGCAGCAGTAGTAGAGCTTGGCGATGCAATCCACTTCTTAAAACGTTTTATTCAGTCATCAAATTTCTCCACCAGCACTGCAATTGCACCTTTCCTCTCAGTTGCAACTGGGTGATCGGCAGCAAATTTAGCATGCTTTAGCTGAAAATGTCGCTCCAAATTGCTCTTCTTGTTATATTTGACTTCTCATTGCAAATCAAACTTTCAGGCAATCCTTCAGCATTGGCGATGAAAGCAAATAGTTGAGTCAATTCTTTCTTAAACCCTCTGTTCTCATCAGCAATCTTTCTCTTTTTTCCTTTTGAATCCATGGCACATCACTCACACAACTGTTTGTTTACAACTCACCTGTGCTGTGTCGCAGGCTTTGATGCAATTTTGCGTCATTCTTAAATTCTGTATTTTTAATATATTTACAACTACATAAATTTTTAAAGCATAAGAATTCTTGTGTCATGATAACCATCTAGAAACTACTGTTTTTTTCCGTGTATAATGCGCCCCCAGGTATAATACGCACCCTAAAAATGGCATGTTGATGCTGGAAAAAAGCCTGTACCCATGTATAATACGCACCCAATTTTCTTTTTTTTTTTTTTAAGTCCCAATGATCGTCACACACGCAGGGAGGCAATGGGTCCCATTTTTAGAGTCTTTGGTATGGTCTTAACTAGGCTGGATGTAATTTTTTTTGTTGGCGTTGATTTCTCCGACTGCCCGTAAAGGCACCACCGCGATCAGATGAAAAGAGAGGAAAGTGGCGTGCGGACATGTGAAAAAGGCGGCTCTGTATGGGAGAGACGTTGAAGAGGAATAAAAACACCCTTGGAAACCAAAACTTGCCCCTCGTCGTGACTCGGAGCCGCAACAAATGTTTCGGATTTGTGTAGGGTGACAGCAAACGAGCAGGTGATCGAGCAAGCGTCTGATACGAGAGCATTGCGGTCGTATGGAGCGTGTTTGAAGTGAACAGCAGAGACGAAAGGAACAAGGCAAAGTGTTGTGAAATAAAATATGACCGACCTGTAATACGCATTTTGTTATTTGCTGATTGAAACTGCTAATTAAACTGTGAATTGAAATTAATAGGAAGAAAACAACTCTCGCTCTTTATATAGCTGACGTGTCTTGCGCATCCGTTCTGCGCATCGGATCCATAGTGCGCATGCGCAGTCATACTGCCTCCGTATGACGTCCGGTCCGCGATGGAGATTTAAAAACAAACAATATTTCACAATAACACACCATCAAGGATTGCACCATCGCATCAAGCGATGTGTCGTCAATTATGAATTTTACTGAGTAAGTGTGTTGGGCAGGATGGCTGACTGCGATGCGCGATTGACAACAAACAAGAAGAAAGGTGATTTCAAGTTTTATTTCGAGGGAGATTTGTCATGTCTCGTCCCCAGTTTTGCTATGAGTCTAGGTTGCCATAGTTTCTGTTCGCGTCGCCCCTCTCTTCCTGTGTCACCTCAATCAATGTAACGTGTTTTGTATTTAAGTCCTGTCTGCGCCTCGCTCACCGTCGGATGATGTCATGATGTCTGTTTGGTTTCTGTTCCTGTCTTTGGTAATGTCACCCTGTCTTTTTGTTCCACGTCTTTGTCGGTCAGTCCTGTTGTTGGTTTTGTTGTACCATGACTTTCTTAAAAAATAATAATAATAATAAAAAAAAAAAAAAAACATTTAAAAAAATTTGTACCCATGTATAATGCGCACCCCAGATTTTAGGACAGTAAATTAGTTAAATTTTGCGCATTATACAAGGAAAAAAACGGTATATTTAAAAAAACACCACCACCACCAACAACAACAACAAGAAAAAACTTATTTTTACATCCTCACGCATTTTTGCAAAAACTCCAGGGAGCCGCTAGGGGCGTCCTAAAAAGCCGCATGCGGCTCTGAAGCCGCGGGTTGCCGACACCTGTCCTATACTGATTCCTATTCTCATGCAGGTGCAAGGCCTTCTGAACCGCTTACCCTTACAGGGGTCGTGGCGCGCTGCAGCCTGTCCCAGCTGACTTCGGGCAGTAGGCGGGGGACACCTTGAATTGGTTGCCAGCAATTTGCAGGGCACACATAAACAAACAACCATTTGCACTCACAACCACATCAACAGACAATTTGGAGTGGTCAATCGGCCTACCATGCATATTTTTGGAACGTGGGAGAAAATTGCAGCACCGGAAAAAACCCTCGCAAACATGGGGAGAAGATGCAAACTCCATACAGAAAGGCTGGAGTCAAATCAAACTCTGCACCTCAGACATGGACGTGTGAACCAGTGTCCCACCGTTCCGCCAAAATAAATTCATTTTTATTGAATGCATTATTAGTGGCTGATGATGTAGGGGTATACTTACCTAACTTGTGTGCACGCAACATGAGATCGATTCCCGCTCAGTGGCGTTGTGCTTGTGGGTGTGATTGGTTGTTCGTTTTGATTGATGTGTACTCTGCGAGTGGCTGGTTACCAGTTCAGGGTGTAGTCTGCGTTTCGCCCGATGTCAGCTGGGATAGTCTCCAGCACCCTTGCGATCCTGAACAGGATAAGCGGTGTTAAAATGCATTATTATTAGTAGTATTATTATTGTTATTATTATTATTATTACTATTATTGTTGTTGGTATTATTATTATTATTATTATTATTATTATTATTATTATTATTATTATTATTATTGTTATTATTATTATTATTTTGAAATCATTCTAACTATACGAGAAGGAGGCACTAATTTGATCAGGGCTGGGGATAGAAACCTGTGATCTGGAGACATTTTCAGCAGTTATCACCAGCTCATTGAATGAGGGTACATGCTTATATTATCCGTTGCCAAAATTAAAGAGAATGAGAGGAGCCGCTTTGATTGGTGGGGAATGGAGACAGTTGTCACACTCACATCGGCGCAAACAGCCTTTTATAAATACACCGATTTGCACACATCTGTGAACAACACCCAGTCTAACATGCCCCCACGCAGATTCACGACAGACTCTGCGCCAAATTTGTGCCAGCCACAAAAGTAGAGCCTTTAGTATTCCTGAATTCTTCTGATACGTTGTTTTATGGGTGTCTTGTGGACTAGTGAGTACTTAGCACACATATTTCTTAAGACAAAATAAGCTCTAATTTGTCATCAAGTGCTTGGTTCAAGTGGCTGTCTATTATCATGGTGAATCCTCTTGGGAGCTTCCTATTCTCTCCACCAAGATGTGACAGGCCATGCAAAGCATTCACAGAGTGCCCAAACGTCTGGTCCTACCTGTGAAACCAAACTTACACCGCTTTTTCATGCTCTTATTTGCGCTCATGGATTTTTGGGGTGCCTCTCTTGGCTTTGTTCATGTGTTGACTGGGCAATTGGTGACTGTGTCACATACAAAAAAAGCTGGAGAGAGCCTCTGGCTGACATCCAGTGGCAAAGATCTCAATGGAAACAGAATCTTTGGCTTACTAAGTGAGCAGAAAGAGGAGTGAAAGCAGAAAGGTTGGGACCGACTGATGACGCATGTTTGAATTTTACTGTTTCGGGTTCATTCCATAAGAGTAGCTTGAATTTGTTCATTTATACTGAATTAATATAGATTGCATGCAGTGACGTGTGGTGAGGTTCATGACTGGGGAGGCACTGACGTCACCCCCCCTACCCTTTTTTAAAGCAGGGGTCACCAAACTACGGCCCGCGGGCCGGATACGGCCCACGGGACCGTTTAATCCGGCCCGCCAACCCCGAACAAATTGTATTATTAAACTTTTTTTTTTTTTTTTTTGGTCATTTTGCCTGCAATGTCTGCGTTTCCCCAGTAGATAGGGAAGCACTCGCCTGCGCATTTACTACCGGAAGCCGTGTCAGAAAGCTCGGTGCACACTCACAAGTGTGTGTACGGACATGGCGCACTCGCGCTCTATTTGTATCAGTCCCGAATTTAGAGCTTGGGCTGTGACGACAGCATTCTTGTAATTCGCGCGCTGAGCTTTCAGATGCAGTTTTGCGCTAAAGCCACCCACAAACCTTCCCCTGGAATCCTTCCATTAAAATGAGTCGCCCAAGAAAAAGCAAGGTGGGCACAGTGCCGAGTGTTTAAAAGAGAGTGGCCAATTTGGCTCGACGTACGCGACGTGACGTTCAGCCACATGAACGTCAACATCTACCCGTCACAGATCGAGGTAAACGGACCAACACCTCGGATCTCGCCTAAGAATTGCCACAACAAATTTTACTCCAGACTATGACGCACTATCAAACTTTAACGAAAAAGACAGCGGTGTCTACAAGCCTACTGGAACCTACAAAAGGATTATAAGGAAGGAACACAAGAACTTTAAGAGACTGCTCATATGTGTCAGAGAGGTTCAGCTCTGACAACTGAGCTGAACTTTTATCTGTTAAGATTGTGCATGGCACAACAGAAAGTTAATGTTCCATGGTTTTTTTTCTATGAAGAACCCAGAGAGAGTTATTTAGTTATTATTTATTTCCCGTTTTTTCTGTGAAGAACTCAGAGAGGGTTATTTAGTTATTTATTTCATTAATAGTGTTATTATTTGTTTCCTGACTTTTTTTCTGTAAAGAACCTGGAAAGGGTTATTAAATAACCGTTATTTGGTTATGTGTGGCTTTCTGGAAAACAATTGATTTTTTAAGCTCCCCTACGATCGTCACACTTTTTCTGTTACAAACTGACCCCATCAGAGAAGGGAAAGGTTATGTGGCCCTCACAGGAAAAAGTTTGGGGACCCCTGATCTAAAGAAACAACGTTACAGAGGGATGACAAAGACACTAGATATATATATATACATCACTTATATACATCAGCTTACCTACGAGAATTAGTTAATATAGCCACAGTGTTTGAACACTTAAACAGCGACAAAGACAGAGAGCAGTTCAGTCTAACTGCATAGTCCGTCAACAAAGGCAGCCGTGTGATTACGCAATCCTCAGAGGAGGCTCGGCAGGAAGTTTGCTCCTCCGAGCGAATCATCTTCGGTTTTAAAATAACTATAAAAATTCAGCGATTTTGGTTCAAAATGATACACAACTATTGAAATTAAAGGGAAAATGACTTTATAATAAAAACAATTGAATTTGTTTTTCCCTTTTTCATGATGGCAGGAGAGGCGTGGCTTGCCCCCTCTGACCGCACATCCCTGATCGCATGTAAAACTATGTGGTACTGGTATGTGTTTTTCCTACTACTGACATGAAAACATAAATATGTAATTTGATAAGGGAGGTACATCAGGAATGTTATTTAAATCAGGATTAAATGCGCAAAACAGAATTTATCTACATCATGATTATTTCCCCAAGACATTTTTACAAGCGCTCTCCTAAAACTAAACTCTAAACAATAGAGTCACTGCAGCTGTAATGACAATGATTAATGAAGATCAGCTGTGTGTTGTTCTAATGAGACTTCCCATAAGCCTATTTTATGACAGGAAATGGTGTTTGTGAAGTCTTTTCTCACATAAAAACGCTTCCATTGTTGTGTAAAATCCATGTTGGTATTATTGGATACAAAAACCCATTAATTAACTGTCGCTCTTCAGCCATTAGGTACCGGCAGGCTAGAAGGTTACTTATGTACTTATGGTTTACAGGAACTTTAAAATGGTAGTTACATTCCATGCTGTGGTGCGGCCACTTTCAAAGAGCTCTTGTCTCAGGTCTTGGTAGTTGTTATCAATTGATTTTATTTTCTAATCTTTTCTATGCTGTGTTTATTTACAGGTGTACACCACATCTTCCCGACATTTCACACACCCATCCCAATCGACATGAGACACCATGAGGGGCGGTACCATTATGAACCCCACCCTCTGCACACCATGCATGGGTAAGTTTTCTTCAGCTCATTTCACACTGCCCATTATAGACTGTTGTGTTTAAAAGCTACAGATACAGAATGGGGTGTTGAGGTCAACCTTTTCAGGTTCCTAAAGCCCGGTTCACGCGGCAGGATTATCAACCCACATTTAGCCCTGAATCTCTCCTGACCAATGTTCCCTCTAAGCTGCGCACTGCCCGCACATTCTCAGCGCACAAGAAAATCTATCCAGCGCATAAACAACATACCCCCCCCTCGGAAGCGAAGTGAACACGCAGCGTTTGACGTCCCATTACCAATTACCATTATCAAAACTGTCATAGGGCAACAGAAAGCCCGTGCTCGTGCTGTCTCCAATCCTTTGACCAACGCCTTTTCTTTTTGTGACCCTTTTTTTTCTGCTAAAAACAAACCAAAATCTGTCTGTCGCTTCTTTGCCCACCATATTTGTTGACAGTTAAGCAAAGCGTCACACCCACCCTGCTTTAGGTGTGCACGTAAAATTAGGTTGGCAAGCCACACCCACTGTCTTTCTACACTAAAGAAATGGGTTTTGTCAGCCCACCCTCGGCACGCGGAGAACATATAAACTCCTCACAGGAAGGCCAGAGTCTGAATCGAATGTGATGCTTTTGAGACAGAAAACACCGTATTATCACCTTTCTCCAGCTGTTCTTCCCCTGAGTGTCAAATACGAGTGTGTTGTGTCATCCTGGCAAAAAAGGCAGGATGTCTATGCAAGGCTTTTGGTCAAAGATTTTATCAGCTGTCGGCTGCTTTGAAGTTAATGGGTTCTAGGTCCTATAAGACATCAAAAACAGTATCTTGGCATGTAATTTAATGAAGGCCGTAGGCAATTGTTCTAAGTTGTCATCAAGCAAGATGACTGCGGTACCTGCTGTTTTGTTACGGAGGTTGCTGCTTGGCTGAACATGTATATTAGAGCATCATGTAGGGACTAATTATTCCAACATTTCCCTAGATGCCAGATTTCCTGTCCAACTCACTGTATCCAGCTCTATCACAATTACCTTTCTCATTTTACATTGATAAATAGAGGTGTCTGTCATCTGCATAACAGTGGAGATTAACAGAATGTTTTCTAAGAATACTAAGGGAAGCATGTAAAGCCTAACCATTTAATTCACACAGAGTCTTTACTAAGAAATCTGCAAAAAAGTAGTTTTTTTTTTTTAATGTTTGATTGCAGGTGAATGACTGCAGTAGTAGTATAGTACAATATAACATCTTGTACATACATCTTAAAGTCACCCACTATGATAAAATAATTTATACAGATTCTATACTAGTATTTACTTAGGCTTCATAACAGTTCTTAGAATTCAGTTAAGAACTTGGAATGACGACCAGGAGGGTGGTAAACAACAACGAATATTTCATGCAGGATGATCGAGGTTATTATCAAGGCTTTTACAGGATTCACTATTAAGTTTATATTTCAATATGCAAACAAAACTGAGCAATAACTACCCACAGCTACCCCTCCTCCACTACCTATACGTGCAAACCCGCAAGCCAAGACAACTTGCAACCACCACACCACCATGTTTGACCAGGTAGTCACCATATAAAATATGAGTTCTCTTTTCCCAGAACCTCAACAATATGCCAGTATGTGAGAAAAAAAAAAGTTCATTCAACAGTTGATATTTAAACTTTTTGGGTTAGCATTCACTGGGCTATTTACAGCACTGTTAAGTTGAAATATGTCCAAAGTTTTTGTGTGTAAGGGCTGTGGCCTAACCCTACCTAGTAAACAAACAGTGTGCCCCCCACCTCTTCACAGTGTTCTGAAGGCCAGTCGCACCACACTAAATTAAATACAATTCGTCAATGAGACATTTGGCTGGTGCCTTTTCTCAGTGGGTTACCATGTAAATGAATCATGACATAATAATAATTCATTCAATTTATATAGCGCTTTTCAATGACCCAAAGACGCTTTACAGCAGGGGTGTCAATTGCACAGGGGGACAAAATTCAAAACACACTTCAGGTCGCGGGCCGAACAGAACAAACATTTATTGAACACACTAAAACTAACTTTTAACATAAACGGACAGGAATGTTATTCTGGAATAAATAAACTTAAACTTTAAATAACTTAATATCTTGATCTCCATAAAAATATATCCAGTTAAAATTATACAAGTTAGAAATTGGAACATGCTGCAAAAAAAACGCCTGAAAAAATAAATTAAAATGGTGACAGTGCTTGTACTTCAAGTAAACATTAAAATAATAAATCAAAACGTTTGATTTTCTTTGCTTTTATGTCATTTTAAATAAAAAACCTACATTTTAAATATCCCAAATGATTTTACTCTCCATAAAAATATTTCCTGTCAAAATTATACAAGATAGAAATATGAACATGCTGCAAAACAAAACAAAACCTGGAAATATAAAAATAATTTGTGCTTTTCAGCAATAACAACCTGCTTTGGTGATCTTTTCAAAAATTCGCTTTCACAACAGCTTCACTTTTTGATTTTGCGCGGGTGAAAAACGTCTGCTGGAATGTCAGCTTCTTCTTTAACTCTTCTACCGTCTGTATCTTCTGCTCTGCATTCAGGTCTTTCAGGTTATCCAGATGTTTTGTTTCATAGTGCCGTGATTAAAATCTTTCAATACAGCCACATTAGCGCCACAAATGAGACAAACGGGCTTACCGGCAATGTCAGTAAACAAATACTCAACCTCCCATCGGTTTTTAAAGGCTCTGTTTTCAGAATCAACTTTTCTCTTCGGCATCATGAGGGGCTAGCTTCGCAATAACTTGCAGCAACAAGCACTTGTCCTGATTGCCGCGGAGAAACGCTCGGCAAGGCAGCGAAAGCACTGCATTATGGGATGTGTAGTTTATTGTGTTATCATCGCTTCATATCGTCGGGCCATGAGTAACAATAATATAAAATGATCTCACGGGCCGGATATAATTGCATGCCGGGCCATAAGTTTGACACATATGCTTTACAGGGAACAAAAAGGGTGGGGACGTATTGGGGGGGGGGGGGGGGGGACAATAGGATATAGTTAATAACAGGACATCGGTCAGCAGTGCGAAGGAGATAGATGGAGGAGCAGGAGGGGCGGGATCGGAGGTTGTTGAGGTTGGCAGTACGGGAGGTGGGGATGACGGGGGGTTGGTAGTCCAAAAAGAGGAGATGGGTGAGCCATCGGGGAAGTGCCGGTCCAGATGTAGCGGCGACGGCGAAGGATCTCAGCCTCGTGTGGAAGCAGCAGTGGACCAGGTGGTGATGCCGGTCGACCTCGATTGCACCCGCTCGAACGGCAGGCCCCAACGCACCACGGCGGCACACAGCAGAGCAAGCCCGCAGGGAGAGGAGCCCGTTGCCCGAGGACGCCGGACGGAAGGCCAGAGAGCCGGGCCAGAGCTGCCGTCGAGTCAACAGCAGGTGGCCACAGGCTCAGAGTTGGGAGGCAGGAGGGTCCGGTGGTGGTTTTGGCCAGTTGGCTAGCTGGCTAACGTAGCTGGTAGTCCGAGGGAGAGGAAACAGATAGGTGAGAGCGGAGTTGCGGGAATGCGAGGTGGACGGAAGACAACACGAGAAAAATAAGAGACGGGTGCACTGAAAACGGGAAAACCAAAAACAAGTAACGGACACGGTCCGGGACAGAAGCGGCAGTCAACAGATCTGACGCCAGCGTTGCTCTAACCCGGAAGACAACAGACGGTGGGGGAGGAGGGAGGGGGAGTTGTTCTACTGTATACTGTTGCATGGTTGGTCCAGGCCCAAGTGACTGTCATTTATCAAAGTCAAAGTCTGCTTTATTGTCAATTTCTTCACATGTCAAGACACACAAAGAAATCAAAATTACGTTTCCCACTATCCCACGTGACAAGATGTAGTACACAATATACATACAAGTAAACAACACAAAAAGTAAAAACAAGAAGGCACAAACAATGAATACCGTTTTTTTCCGTGTATAATGCGCCCCCATGTATAATACGCACCCTAAAAATGGCATGTTGATGCTGGAAAAAAGCCTGTACCCATGTATAATACGCACCCAATTTTTTTTAAATAAAAAAAAACAAAAACGTTTTTTTTTGTTTTTTTTAAGTCCCAATGATCGTCACACACGCAGGGAGGCAATGGGTCCCGTTTTTATAGTCTTTGGTATGGTCTTAAATAGGCTGGATGTATTTTTTTTTGTTGGCGTTGATTTCTCCGACTGCCCGTAAAGGCACCACCGCGATCAGATGAAAAGAGAGGGAAGTGGCGTGCGGACATGTGAAAAAGGCGGCTCTGTATGGGAGAGACGTTGAAGAGGAATAAAAACACCCTTGGAAACCAAAACTTGCCCCTCGTTGTGACTCGGAGCCGCAACAAATGTTTCGGATTTGTGTAGGGTACATTGTGACAGCAAACGAGCAGGTGATCGACCAAGCGTCTGATACGAGAGCATTGCGGTCATATGGAGCGTGTTTGAAGTGAACAGCAGAGACAAAAGGAACAAGGCAAAGTGTTGTGAAATAAAATATTACCTGTAATACGCATTTTGTTATTTGCTGATTGTATTAAACTATCACATTCATTGTCAGTCAAGAAGAGAAGAGGACTATTCGCATCAGATCCATAGTGCGCATGCGCGGTGATACTGCCTCGCTCGGTATGACGTCCGGTCCGCGATGGAGATTAAAAAACAAACAATATTTGACAATAACACACCATCAAGGATTGCACCATCGCATCAAACGATGTGTCGTCAATTATGAATTTTACTGACTAAGTGTGTTGGGCAGGATGGCTGAATGCGATGCGCGATTGACAACAAACAAGAAGAAAGGTGATTTCAAGTTTGATTTCGAGGGAGATTTGTCATGTCTCGTCCCCAGTTTTGCTATGTGTCTAGGTTGCCATAGTTTCTGTTCGCGTCGCCCCTCTCTTCCTGTGTCACCTCAATCAATGTAACGTGTTTTGTATTTAAGTCCTGTCTGCCCCTCGCTCACCGTCGGATCATTGCATGTGTTACTGTCATGATGTCCGTTTGGTTTCTGTTCCTGTCTTTGGTAATGTCACCCTGTCTTTTTGTTCCACGTCTTTGTCGGTCAGTCCTGTTGTTGGTTTTGTTGTACCATGACTTTCTTAAAAAAAAAAAAAAAAAAATTGTACCCATGTATAATGCGCACCCCAGATTTTAGGACAATAAATTAGTTAAATTTTGCGCATTATACACGGAAAAAAACGGTAAATAAGAGCGATGAATAAATAATAAATAAACAAATAACATAATAAATAAGAGGAGCAAAAATGGAGCAAGTGTGCATACAGCAGACAGTCAGAATATAGCGCAAAAGTACAGGACGTTACGCAGGAGGGGGGAGAGAGTTCAGGATCCTAACAGCCTGGAGTATGAAGCTGTTGGTGAGCTTGCGCTCCCGCACCTCTTCCCAGAGCGCAGAAGATCAAACAAAGAGTGAGCGGGGTGACTCACATCACACACAATCGTGGTCGCCTTGCGGGTGAGATGGGAGGTGTAAATGTCCTTCAGGGAGGGGAGTGAAGCACCAATCATCTTACCAGCTGTGTTCACTATGCGCTGCGGGGCCTTCATGTATTCAGTGCAGCTACCACCCCACACAGCGATACTCTCAATGGTGCCACGGTAGAATGTGGTCATGATGGCCGGAGGAGGACTTGGTCACCTCAGTTTCCGCAGGAAGTATAGGCGGCGCTGAGCTTTCTTCGCCAGTGATGCAGTGTTAGTGGTCCAGGAGAGGTCCTCACTGATGTGCACCCCCAGGAATCTGGTGCTGCTCACTCTCTCCACCACAGAACCGTCGATGGTCAGTGGCAGGTGTTGGGTGTGACCCTTCCGGAAGTCAACAACAATCTCCTTGGTCTTGTTGACGTTCAGCAGGAGGTTGTTGTCCCTGCACAACGTGGCCAGAAGGTCGACCTCTGACCTGCATTGAGTCTCGTCGCTCTCGGTGATGAGACCCACCAGAGTCGTGTCGTCTGCATATTTCAGCACGCGGTTGCTGCTGTAAGTTGCAGTGCAGTCATGCGTCAGCAGGGTGAAGAGCAGCGGACTCAGCACGCAGTCTTGGGGGGGCTGGCCCCGTGCTCAACTCACACCAATTTTGGGTACACATATGATAAAATACCAGAAATTTGATGATATAACTACAGAATTAAATTCTATACATGAACAAATATGTTCTATCTAGATTTAAATAAAATCCTCCCTGAGATAGGAAAGATGAATAAGTAACAAAAAAAAAATAAAGTGGATATCGTTGATGTTTCATATCGCTGGACAACATGCTTCTAGTGTCACAATTAAGATTTTTTTTTTTTTACACATGGATACATGGCATTTGTAATTGATTGTTCGTGTTATTCCAGTCAGCGAAAATGCATACTCCATTTAATACTCAATATGAAGCAGTTTATCAGCATACAAGACAATGTGATCTGTTTTAAATTATGCTCTTTACCTTATTTGCTTAAGTCCTTTTTTTTCTAAGGTGCAATGATGATGATTTTTTACTTGCAGCAGTGTTTTAATAATAGAACAACTGAGCATGGGATTTAATGTATGTGAGAGACAAATAGCAGCTAGTGTCTTCAAAGCATGCTATTCAATAACAAACACAGGATTACTCTCTCTGTACCGTTTCAGTATAACAAACAATTTAGATTTCTAAATGATAGTTGTGTATGTCCATTCTTAAATTCTATTCTTTCCCTCAGTGAGCAACCATCCATTGTGTTGAAATATGTGTTGGAGGTTTCTATAAATGGCAGCTGCTGATTAAGAGACTGTTGCTCTCCAAGAGCTCTGAGGTCCTCAAACTGCCTCCCATTCAGACACTGGCAAAAAAAATATCTCTTTTTCATTCCGCTGGAATTTACGCAGACATCAAGTAATATCTTGTCAGAAAGCCTTCAGTAATGGCTCTTACCAGGCACTGCAGGCAGGACTATTATTTGAAACCTCCTGGCACGCCATTGTAAATGTCATCTTATTATGACCTCAAATAAAAATAAAAAATCCCTATGAGTGATTTATTCAAGTTTATGTGCATAAACATGTGAGATAGCTTAGATATCTAAGATAGGAGGTGGGGCTAATATTCCGAATACTGTAGTTTAAAAAGTAAAATAACAAATGTTAGGTAAACACAAGGAAAGCAGTAGGTTTTTATTCCTCAGGTGTGCACTGAGTCACATGACTCACATCACAGACAGGAAACAGAACCAGCGTTCACAGTAATGGATATCTGTACAACATTGGCATGAATAGCCCTTTAACATGTCATTGAAATGTATTGTTCATTAAAACGTTTGTCATAAATGGACACATCGTACCTTGTTTGAAAAACAATAATAGAAAATGGGAAAGTCAATTAAATTATTTCAAACATTACTACATTACCGTAATTTTCGGACTATAAGTCGCACCGGAGTATAAGTCGCACCGGAGTATAAGTCGCACCGGAGTATAAGTCGCACCAGCCATAAAATGCCCAAAAAAGTGAAAAAAAAAAAATGTATATAAGTCGCTCCTGAGTATAAGGCGGCCCCCCCCAAACTATGAAAAAAGAACGCGGCTTATAGTCCGAAAATTACGGTATATCTATTTCTACATATCTGTCATAAATGGATCCATCATATTTTGTTTGAAATACAATAATAGAAAATAGGAAAGTCAATTAAATTATTTCAAATATTACTACATTAAAAGAGAGCGAGTTCTACTTTAGCAAGGCCTTAAGTGGAGCAACCAAGCTCTAGTCTGTGGTGGTAGTGTCAAACTGTCTGTATGCAGCTTTGATTTGGACCAAAGGAAGTGTGTTTTTGTAGATGTGGTGAATGTTTCTTCTCACTTCTACCCTCTCGTTTAAGACAGAAGGCTCTTTATGGTTGTTTGTAGGGAAAGAGTGGGGTTGATGCCAGAAAATTGGCTCTTAGTCAAGGCCGGTAGTCTGCAAACGCTTACTGGAAATGGAACAAGAGCCAAAGCTCTCGGTTGGTTGGCACAGCCTGAAGTAGGGAGGGTTTTCTGGGTGTGGGTTGGCGTATGTACAGTTATGGGTCAATAAGAAACTGAGTAGGGCAGCTGATGAGTAGAGTGATGTATGTCAGTAAAGGGGCTACCAGCACAGTCTATGGGTACAAGCTGGGTCAGCTGCATTCTTTACATCAGTTACATTCCGTGCGCTGTCAACATTTTTGTGAAGGCGCTCATTTTGGGGCAAATTAATGGTTTTAAACAGCAGTTTACTTTCGTTCCAGGATGCCAGGTTTTCTCTTCTTAGTCTTTTCAAAATAAAACTCCGCTAAACACACTGTAAACAAGGCGGAGGAAAAAGGATTTGGTAACCCCCGCCACCAACAGTAGCACGGCACGTGCCTCATCAAAATCTGACAAAAGCAGGCACAACAGACGCTCCTCGGTGCAAAAACGTTGCGCGACAAGCAGGCCCACTCGCCCTTTCTTGTCAAACGGCAACGATAAGGTAGCATCCTGTGAGAGCATTCAGGAACTTGGTATTGAACCACAGATTACTCTTACTGAGATTCTGTTGTTTTAGTAATTTATCTTGGCTTTGCACCTTTACCTTGGCTCTTTTGTGTCCCAAATTCTAAACATTTTCTAGTTCTTTGGGCGAACAAGAAATAATGTATAATGTATTCACTGAAAACAAAAAGTTAGTTAAAGCAAATATAATTTTTGCTTTAGACGTTGAATACTTCATTTGTACATGCTTCGTTTCGAACCTTAGCCTGGCACCTACAGCAGTTTGTGTTTGCACATTCTGGACCACAGTCACATTTTTGTACACACACGCACACACGCACACACACACTTATGGAGTGGCAACCGGCTGTGTGAAACGAAGTTGCAACTAATGCAGAAAATTCCAGAATTTCGAATTGTTGTATTGAGTCAGTTTTATATTTTATGTGTGTTTTTGTATTGCATTTTTTAATAATACACCTGGTTTGCTGATGTGCATTATTTCTTTTTTCTTTTGAATTTCATTTTGCACCCATCACCAATTAAAAATGTGGAATTAAAGTCTTCTCTTCTTGGTGTATTCAACAGATTAGTCATGCATTACAATTTTGTAATGTCCTAGAATTCAAAATCTTTATTTGGGTACCATTATCAGATATGAGATTAAATTTTGATGAATGAGATTAAACTGGCAGTGGTGTGTGGGAAGAAAGGTGGGGAATCACTGCTCTAACTTTCCTAACAGCTACGTATTATCTACAAATCTAAAAGCTACTCTTCTGTGATGCCACTTGAATACAGAGTGCAAATTAGAAATTATGATAAATAAAAAGCATTTATAATATACAAAAAACATACTGTAAATCAGGGGTCCCAAACTCCAGTCCTCGGGGGCCGCATTCCTACATGTTTTCCAAGTTTCCCTCGTTAAACACACCTGATTCAATTATCAGGCTCCTGCAGAACGCGAGGATGAACTGATCATTTGAATCAGGTGTGTTTAACGAGGGAAACTTGGAAAACATGTAGGAATGCGGCCCTCGAGGACTGGAGTTTGAGACTCCTGCTGGAAATACATGTATAACAAACATGTAAAAACAACAATAAAATCAATAAACGGGAAAAAAATCAACTTCAGCTTCGCGGATTTCACTTGTGTATATTTTTTTAGATAAACAAAAATGACGCAACAGTGTATACACATACACACATACATAGTACATACATACATACATACATATACACACACACACACACACACACACAGTCTACATACATAATACTGTATTTGCTTTTCTAAACGTGATCAAGGCTCTGAAATTGCTTTACAACTTCAAGTTCCTTCTGAATATCATATGCTGATGTTCATAGCCATTATTCATTTCAAGAATCTTTTAGCAATACCAGGTGTTGTTACCACACACAGCGGAGCAACATGCTGCTTATCAGTCCTGAAGAACATTACGTCGACACAAGTGTTGGTGCCACTGCCAGCGGCCAGCCACTCACTTGCATCTCAAGTTTTACCCCACGGCAGAAGTATTAAACCGCTGTTTGTCTTTTTCAGCAAACACCTTCTGCTTACCCATGAGATATGATGAATTCAGTGGGTAGCCAACCGAAACTGGAGGGCGATGGAATTGGTTAGGGCAGTGCTTCTCAAATAGTGGGGCGCGCCCCCCTTGGGGGGCGCGGTGCTATTCCTGGGGGGGCGCGTGTGACCCTGGGGAACAGGCTTTTTTTTTGGCAGTACTAGAATAAAGTGTAATTGCGCGTTTACTACAGCAGGGGGCAGTGGCGCTCTCATTGTTACTTCTGTCACGTTTGCGACAGTGCAACATTTTACGACTTACAAGACAAGTTAGGATAGTCACGGTGGGGAGGGGGGGCGCGAATAGTTTTCTTCTTGCTAAGGGGGGGCGTAACAGAAAATAATTGAGAAGCACTGGGTTAGGGCCACCTTCAGAAGGATTCTATCATTCACATTGATGACACCTAATGTGTTTTGCCAAACCAAACAAGACTTTCTGACACACAAATGAGAAAGGCTTTAGTCTTGACTTGTCTGCACCTTCAGGGCCTAATAAGAGGTGAACAAAAAGCATTACTTTGTGTTAGCGTGAGGAACTGGTGAAAGGATAGCATGTACCTCTGCAGACACAGACTGGAAATACTTGAGTGTCACTATAGTTTGTTTGTCTTTGTAGAAAAGATCAGTTTGTGCTCAGTTCCTCTGTTCACTTCCCTTGAATCTGCATCTTATCACTCGGTCTTGCTTTGTCAGCAATTTATCTGATATTGTCATTTTCTTGTTAGCCACTTTCACAGCAGCATGCAGTAAAGTGATGCATCAGAAACGCGGCCGACTTAAGACTGAACTAGCCAAAGCGGCCAAGTCTCTGTCCTAAGTGCACATTCAGACAGCCTATGGAAATTTATCAATAGACATATTTACTAGGTCTGTGATATTGTAAGAATGCCAACAACATTGGTTTCAACACAAATATGCATGGACATTGAGTTTGAAATTGAACTTCACACTGTGGTTGCAACTGGCAGCGTTCCTTCTTTGATACGTCATCAGAAGCCCTTCAACGTCTCATTCCACTGTGGTCCATTAAACACAGGACACTGGGTAGTGGTGACCTGTCATGGCCAGCAAAGCCTCCTCTGTTGGCCAAACAATTAAAATGTCATTCTCGTCTTTTTCTTCGTCCACTGACTGGTTGGTCAGAACTATCTGACTAGCAAATCTGCACAAATTAACACATTTTTTAATCTGTAACTTTGTGAGTGCGATGTAGTTTCCTTTTCTTAGTGTTTTGTCATTGATTCTTAATTGCTCCCCGGTGTATGCGGCACTGTGGCATGCTGTTAAACTGTGTTTTTGTTTAATATTGATGCTTTATTTAACTGTAGTATGATTTTGATGTACAGTGGACTATTAGCTGAGAATAAGAACCAGGCCAGCCTCCGAATATGGAAAATCCACACATAATTGACACCCATTCAATGCATCGAAAAAATTAAAACAAAGTTGTTGTTTTTTTTACCCACCATATGAGAGCCATAAGTGTTTACCATTAAAATCAATAATTAACCCACCAGAAAAGGTATATAAAAAAAAATAATAATAAATTGTTGCATTTAAATCTATGAATATGCAGCAGTCCACTGTATTATGAAATGGATTAAGTCGTGTAATTCCCCGAGAAGGCTCAGGTACCAAATGCATGGCCTATCATTGACAGCAAGCAGGAAAAAAGCTGTCAAAATGTTGTCTTTTATGACCTGTATGTTTCCCATCACCACAGAGGTCCGGGACTAACTGGCAGTCCAGTCATCTCAGACATCTCCCTCATTCGTCTATCGCCCCATGCACCGACTGGGCCGGGTGAGTCTCCGTTCAGCCCTCCACATCCCTACGTCAGCCCACACATGGAGCAGTACCTACGCTCAGTACATGGAAGCCCCACCCTCTCCATGATCTCAGCGGCACGAGGACTGAGCCCTGCCGAAGGTGAGAGGCACCACTATGCAGAATGAAACAAAATCCAAAAATTACCACACAGAGAAAATTTTTCACACTTACACTCTAAACCTTTTTATGAGATCACATATTATACTAACTAGATTATTTAAGCAACTCCACTTTCTTAACATGGGTTGTCTGATATTCATGTTTGTTTAATTCTTGAACTATAAAGTAGGGCAACTATATACACGCAAAAATAATTTGACAAAGGGGCAAATACATTTTATTGGCACTGTATTTATATAAGGAAACCAACTTGCAAGAACCTGGAAACCTCAGGTCGGTGGCGATGGGATTGGGGAGACTGGCTCAGTGAGTAGGCATACCCGTTTTGATTTACTCAACTACCAAATTATTTCAAAATTGGGCTTGAGAACAGTGAACTGGGATATGCAGTTTCTAGTCTGCTTCTTAACCACCCGTGAATGTGTCGCTGGCCCGACGCTGTGACGTGTATGTGAATGTTCTTTTGTATGGTGTAATGCAGGGGTGGGCAATCCCGGTCCGGGAGGGTCGGTGTCCTGCATGTTTTCTATGTCACCGTGTTGCAACAAACCTAAATCAAATGGTCTGTTAATTAGCAATTTCCGAAGAAGCTGGTTAACAATTCTGATCATTTGAATCGGGTGTGTTGCAGCAGGGAGACCTGGAAAACATGGAAATCTTGCAACCCCTCCAGGACCGGGATTGCCCACCCCTGGTGTAATGTATGAAACCAACTACATATACAGACACAGTTGGATTTCCCTTTGGCGATCAGTATGACAAAAAATAATTTCCTCTATACTGATGGAACTGTTTCTATTTACCGTATTTTCCGCACTATAAATCTTAAAATTTACTCAAAAAAACATAGTGCGCCTTATATATGCATCAATTGATGAATTTGTTGATCCATACTGGTTGTACACAGCGCTCTGTCAAAATGTTTCAGTACATTTTAGTTCGACTAGTAAATTACAAGGTCGCATCGCTTTCAGCATTACAGCAATCGTGGTCAGGGGCGTCACCGAAGTAAGCTACTACTGGTTGATCGCGTTGAGATTTAAAAAAAAAAACATTTTTACTATAGGCTAGAATCGCTTGATTGACATACATGTAAACCTATCGGGAGACAGTCACAGTAAACCGCCTCCCCTCACCGCAGCAAGCCCAACATCAAAGCTAAGAAGCTAATCAACGCATCAACACATGCACTCGCTTTTTTCTTTTAAACTAAAGAAAGTTTATGACCAGCAAAAATGAGCGGGGTCGCTGGACCAAGTAAGAAGCCAAACTGAATCCCTTTAATCCCATTGCTTGATTGACATACGGGTAAGCCTCTCAGGAGGCAATCACAGTAAACTGCAACAAGTTTTCCGCATACAGTGAACCGCCCCCTCAGTGCAGCACATAGACACCAAAGCTAAGAAGCTAATCAACGCATTACGCATCAACACACGCACTCGCTTCTTTCTTTTAAACTAAATAAAGTTTATGACCAGCAAAAATGAGTAGGGTTGCTTGACCAAGTAAGAAGCCAAACGTATCACTTTCATTCCCTCGCTTGATTGACATACAGTTAAGCCTATCGGGAGGCAATCACAGTGAACACCGCAGCACATAGACACCAAAGCTAAGAAGCTAATCGACGCATTACGCATCAATGCACACACTTGCTTCTTTCTCTTAAACTGAAGAAAGCTTGTGACTATAAAAAATGAGTGGGGTTGCTGGACCAAGCAAGAAGCCAAACCGTGTCACTTTCATACGAAAAGGGAGCTGGACTTTACCTCATTGACTGGGTTGACATTCCCTTTAGCACAACACCATCTAGTGGATGCATACTGCAACCCTAGTCAACCCCAATTTGATGCAGTATTCTATGCGCCTTTTAATCCGGTGCGCCCTATATATGAAATAATTTCTAAAATAAAAAATTCAATGGAGGTGCGCCTTATAATCCAGTGCGCCTTATAGTGCCGAAAATACGGTACTGTGTTTTGCGGGGATTCAGTTGAGGTTTCAGCCCTGAGCTTGATTTTGTGCTTTCTATTTCTTCGGCAGTTACCCATGAACACTTAAAAGACCGGGCCCTATTCACTCTTCCTCCACCACCACCACCAGGGGCCAACCCCACAGAATATTACCATCTGATGGCCAGTGCTAGCCAGCGAAATCCATATGGAGACCTCTTGATGCAAAGCGGTGCAGCGGCAGCGGCAGCAGCAGCAGCAGCAGCAGCAGCAGCAGCGGCAGCTCATTTACCAGATTACATCAGTCCAGTGGATGGTAAGAACAACTCTATTCAATTTGAGGTAGGGTTAATGATAATAGTTGTTTTATTTTGTATTTTTGTTCTATTATTTGGAAGTTAAGATTATTTAGAGTGCTCGTTTTGCCTGTTGAAAGTACAAATATGTATTATTGAAACTAAAACAATCAGTGATTTGAAATAGGTTTTATTGATCCTATCGAGTATCCCCGCTCCAGTTGCCAGTGTTTCTCTGTGATTTTTTCCTCAAACTTCACACCACTATATGTACACAAGGCTCCTCAAATCACACATCAATAGCTGTCGCTACAATCAATCAGAATTGAATTTAATTATCTCCAAGATTGCTTTTCTTATGGCTCCTTTCATAGATGTTGTTTCACATCGCAAAAACAATAAATAAATCCAGCCATCCCAAAAAATATTGCTCCACTCCTGCTTCTAACTTTGGAGAGTCATTGCAAGACACAAATGCAGTCATCCTCATGTGGAGGTCAGCTGCAGAGAGCCAAGAAGACCCAAAAAATGATAAATGATGAATATTATTTTCCTCCAACCACCTCAGTGACCACCACTGTGCTGTCTACCCACACTTGTTTGAACAGACTATTTACTCTAATACCCTCAACCCCCACTACTTGCTCCGAAGCTGTTCCCACACTGACTGTCACCATCTCAGTGACTTTTATTTCGTATTCCATACTAGTGGTAATCATGTGGTCAAGATTTGGCCTTGTACCTGCATGGAGGTGCTTGCATTGCAGCCTTTGAGAGTACACAGGGCCCATATACTAAGCCCAGGCAACCATCTCATGGTCTGCGTTGGCAGCGCCATCCTGAATCAAAGACCTTATTTACTGCCAGGGTAAGAGAAGACGAGTAGAGGCTGAGGTGGTAAATACGTGCTTCATCACTTGGTGTTTGCGTTGGATGGGAACACAGATAAAACCATTGCGGGAAAAAATACTTGACTTGTACAGTAATTTTCAGTAGACCCACCGCAAAAGGTAGGAGGCCTCAGTGACCCCGAAGTGTGGCTCATCAGACACCTACTCACACTGCTGCTTTACATAAGCGAAAGTACATATCTAAGCCTTTGATTGAATTCTTTCACAGAGGAGTACTCCATTAGGATTGTTCAAGAAGCAACATTGTACACATGAACAGTATGTGTTTATTAAAAAAAACTAAAAAATCTTGAATCTTATGGGCTAAGACCTTTTCAGTACGTATTTACTTCAACTTCAAAATATTTTCTTTTGTGTTATTCATGTATCTATGCTTAAAAGGCATAATTGTAAAACTGAAAATGTTTGTCATGACACCGGCAGTAACTGATTTTAAAGTTTAAAGTCTGGAGAGACTATTACTTAAAATTAATGCAGTTGGATAAGTTTTATGTATGATATGTAATGTGCAGTATATCCTGTAATGTAGTTAAAACCTTCTTGGATGATGGCATTAATTAATGAATAATGATGAACAAGAGCACTAGTACTAGACCATCCATGTAAAGATAAATTAAATCACATTTCCATATTTTACAATGGAGGCATTCAGAATCAAGTTTGCCCTAGAGGCTGTAAGGGGTGGGTGGGCAGAAAAATATCAGGTCGGCTTTAAGGAAACAGTTGAGGTTCCCATGACAAAAGCAGCAGCCAAGGTAAATGTCTACCATCCTGAGGAATGAGGGATTTCACTGTTGATGCAGCAGTTGTGGAGAGGGAGATAGCTGCGTGTACTGATGCGGTTGTGAGGCGATTGGAGGTGGGGCTTTTACTTTTGACTACAGCAAGGTCCAAATACTCGCACGTCTGTCCAAATTCTCTGAAGTGTGCCATTGCCTTGCGCCTTCAGTGCCCTTGTTCCATACTTCGGCTGATCGTGAATTTTTGGCCCTTCAGCTAAATCATATTGCCTACAATCTTTTGCGGATTTGACCAAAATATCAGGGAACCAGCCAGGTTTGTTTCCTGTGCTAAAAACAATGTATTTTCAAGTGTAAATGTCAAATTAACAATTTGCGCAAATTTACAATTTTTGTACCCACATATTTTTACGTCACCGACGTATTTTGCCCTAATGTAGCCGCTGTACATTAGCGACCCTCTGTGTATGCGCCGCAGAGCGTTAATAAGGTAAATAATGGAAATACGTAGTAGTAACCCTAAGCCTATCCCGACTTTACTGAAATCTTTATATAATTTTAAACAACAAAACTGCCAAAACAAAGACCGGTTGCCGCCATGTTAGATGACACAGATCCAACATGGTGGCAAGTTGATGATGGAACACACACTGTACAAATTCACTGTGCACTTCACTGAGCACCGTAGGGTGTAGTGCGAGTATTTGGACAGGGCCTAGATACACAAACACTTAAGTATATGTTGGTTTTTGAGCACATGGGTGTGAGTGTGTGCATAAACGCACTGTTAATCACAACAGCAGGGTTTGGGTTGGACACCGACGGCTCATGGAGGACTCGATCCAAGTTTCTTTGCTAATAGAAAGTCACAGTGCTAGAATTAGTCAAATTTACCAGGGAAAATATACATTTCCCCTCTCTAGATGTGGCAGCCTTGAGTCTTGCTGGCATCAATTCAAGAAGTCTAGCAGGGGTGTTGCTCTACTAGAGAGTAGAGTAGGTCCTGTTCATCTCAGAGGGGGGAGTAAGATGTGGTTTTATTTACCTATGTCAAGGTCAAGGGGGACAAGCCAAAGATTATTCACTGTTTAAGGCCAAATAGAGCAGTATTTCTGCTGCAAAATTTCAGCAACACCTTAATCATAAATGAGTTGCTCGGCCTGGATTTCTTACACAAGATCACTTCAAATCATTTTGAACTGAAGGGGGATTTTATGGTCGAAGAAAACTATTTGTTGTTTGCTTGACTTTGTATACTATCCATGTGATTAGAGTGAAGAGGAGAAGCACTTGCTTTCTCGGCATAAACCACCCTTCAATTTAATTTGTTCTCACAATGCTACGTATATCTACTCAGAAGTCTAAAACAAAATGCACACACTCGTGTATGCACAAACAGACGCACACACACGCGCACACACACACACAACATTGTGATATTAAGTGTGAGTGCATATTTTTAAGCAACAACGGCCTGCACATCTGTTTTCTCACTCCATGCCGGAACCTGCTAACCCTTTCAATTATAGGCGCCACCTATAAAACACTCATTGCCAAAGAGTGACAATTTATTTCATGTAAAATAAGCTCGACCATGGCAAAACTAGCCTTTTTATTTGTTAGGGTTGAAAAGAAGCACATGACTTGTTTACCGTAGCCAGTACAAGTTGTTGAGAGTTGGTGAATCACATATAAAGGTGGTTTGAAGATGGGGGATAGCGCTTTGATTTGGGCAAACCGCCTAGACAGGCGAGGCAGGCGCCAGGTTAGGGTTAGACTGCGAGTCCCGTTTCCAGATTTATAAAAGTAATTATTAATACACATATCAGCCAATATATTCTTGGCAATGCTTCACAGCTCGGAATTGCAACAAAACCAAAATACAAATCATCACAGCTGTATGCATAAGAAAGAGTTCCACACACACAAGCCCTCATACAATTTAGCTTGCCTGATTTCATAAAATCCTTTGAAATTTGAGAATATTGCCATTTTTTTACCATAGCGAAATGGCATCTGTCAGGCGTTGTTGCTTTTAAAATACTTCTAAGTCTTTTCAGTTGCTTTTCTTTTTCTTTTTTTTACTATTACCCCCCTGTTGCGTTCCATGGGCCTTTTAACTCAGTGCATATGTTTGTACTTTACGACAAGCACCTCTAAACATAATAGTTTGGAGAGCAAGACCCTCGTTTATGGCTATGGGGTCTGGCACAGCAATTATGATGCCAGGATTCATTTGGCTGCAAATGTTGTGATACCCACCGGCAACAGTCAGTCATCAGTACATATTGACTGGAGTTGATGTGTAGAAAGTGTTATGTCAGGTTGCCTCATGTACTGAGGTGACTTGTGATATGGTCATTAGGAGCTTCCTGCCTCTCGCACCTCTGATAATGTCTGTTGTAAAACCTAATTACACGTGCGCTCAAACAAGGTGTCCTGCTTTGTATCCCCTCACACAATAAATCAGCTACTGTCAATTTCCTACAAGGGGTTTTGTCTCTGGAAAAATGTGTTGTCATGCCTCAATCATTTAAAGCAGTGGTCCCCAACCTTTTTTGCGCCACGTACCGGTTACATGTCAGAAATATTTTCGCGGACCGGCATTTATATAAATAAATAATACATTTATAATAAATATATAAATACGATGAAATAAAATGATACGACTGACATAAAAACAAGTACAAATGACAAAAATAAAACTCACCATTACGTTGAATTAGTGAGTTTGTTTCTCAGAAACGAGCCGGTCCCATCTAGACGTAATCGGAGACAATGACACCCGAAGTGATTAAGGTTTGTCTTTTATTGCAGGATTCTTGGTCTCCATGTGTTGAAGCAGTTTTGAATGCTTCATTGCCTGGTTAGTTAGCCTGTCGCCACATATTAGCTTTGCGGACTCGACTGGGGAAACATGTCACGTGACCGGGACGAGTGTCTTGACCTGAATTAATTGATCGTCGATATTTTTATTTTTTTTCTGTGCGGCTTGGCGGCGCGGTACCAAGTGACCCACGGACCGGTACCGGTCCGCGGCCCGGTGGTTGGGGACCACTGATTTAAAGTACATAAATGACCAAGAGTGAGGGTCGATTAGTGTGTGTGGAAAAGTAAACATTTTATGCAAGTTCACAAGGAAGTTGTCACATTATTTCCTTCTGCTTTTTTTAAAGATACCAATTGAATCCAGCAGCTGGCTATGTGCCCAATCTGTCTGACTCAGGCTTGTTCTTTATAATGGTATTCTGAGATCAATTTGTTTAAATTGCCTCCATTTAACTTGCACGAGTGGAGTGGTTTGAAAGTGATTGTTATCATGGTAATTACTGGGAATGATTGGTGGGAATTCATTACGCATAAGAGGATGCAAATGTTAAACAGAGGAGCTGTTTGTGCGAGTAAGAGATGCAAGAGATAGAGTAGCCTAGCATAGATGTGACCTTCATGAGAATACTTGGGGAGTTTTTTTATTCAAAGTAAATGGTGGCTTTTGCTACATTTAATTGACAATGAGGATAAATGTATGGAAATTTGCTAAAATTTTCACTCAACCATTTGACATCATATTCTGGTGATTTAGCATGCAAAAATGGTAAAACTACAGCGCATGCTTTTTTGGTATGTGTACAGTGTCGCGTTTTTCCAGTCCTCGGATGACACCCCGACTGAGCAGGAAAAGGGCACTATCCATCTCTCCGCTATCAGATGCCAGCATCGACCTGCAGACCATGATCCGCACCTCACCTAACTCCCTGGTTGCCTACATCAACAACTCCCGTTCTAGTTCGGCTGCCAGCAGCTCCTATGGACACCTTTCAGTCGGAGGAATCAGGTATGAAGAAGCTGTCATATATCAGTAACATATACTCTACAGAGAACTGTACAGCATTCCTTAATCAGGTAAAGTTATACTCATCGGCTAAGAGCGTCCTAATTTTTAGGAACTGACTTTTGTGTGTATATAGACACCAAAGTGTGTTTGTCTGTCCTGTGATGTAATAGCCTTTTCTTTTCCTTATATTCCAGCCCTTCATTCAGCTTCCCTCATCCCATTAACCCAGTGGCGTATCAGCAGTTGTTGTCGCAACAGAGAGGTCTGAATGCCTTTGGCCACAATCCCCCTCTCATTCAACCGCCACCATCCTCGTTCTCTGCCCGCCAGCATTCCCTGGTCACTCCGCCTATGTCCACTTCTCATAACAGCACTACATCAGAAGCTAATCAGGTGAGATGGTCTGATCGATAAACCTGAATGTTTGACCAAATGGTGTTGCTCTATATCTTCTCATGCCTCTTTGAGAGATATTTATTGGTCTCACTGTTCTCAAATTAGAGAATAAACAACCATGCCTTAACATCAAACTCAGACATTCAAAGATATTCAAAACGCTGAGGTCGAGTAAGACATATTTTCACTGTCAATGAATTTCATATTTTATGTGAGCTATTTCTTCTATCTGTTAAGGCAGTCATTGTTTTTTTTTTTTTTTTCATTTAAACAACACATTGAAATGAGGGTGGAGCCACTATACCAATGGTGGGATGAAAAGTTGATTGAATTTGAATGATCAGTCTCATTTTCGTTCAGTTCTATCTTTTACTCAGTGCCAGGACTTGCATCATATGTACAGTGATCCCTTGCCACGTTGTGCTTCACCTTTCGCAAATGCGCGACTTTGCAGGTTTATAAGTGACGGGAAAACAGCATTTAGCGTGATAGCGAGGGGCCTGCCTCTGTGTAATGTGCGTCACTGTGGACGTGACTGAGTTCAAGCACAGGAGGCGGCAGCCGGCCGCGTGCGAGGAAAGAAGTACCAACCGGTGCAGAAGGAGTTGAGGCACGTGACAATATCACGTGTTTCTTCTTTTATTTACTGTAAAGTACAATACATGCACAGAACAGTGTGGTTATTAAGGGAATGGGAAACGTTGATTTAGTGTAAAAGTATTGGAGAGTGTTTAAAAAGCTTCAATATTGTGTCCTGCACCACAATGCAACAGAAGATTCATGCGCAATCGTGGCTCACTTAGGTTTCGCGATGCATGATGTCCCCAGATTAGTGTAAAGTGATAATTCTGCAGGTGGATACTTTGCATTTCTTGGCACCACTCTTCTAATATACTAGCATTACACCCCTGCTTCCTAGCGGCCAACAAGAAACACTACGTGTTGGATTTTAATACAATGTGTTAAAATTCCTAAATACATATACCGTTTCTACCTTGCGGATTTTCATTTTCACGGGTGATTCCGGAACGCATCTCCCGCAATAAATGAGGGATCACTGTACATATAAAAATTTTACTGACACAAAGATGATAATTTGTCACCTGGAGTATCTAAACTAAAATTTTCAAGTGAGGAAGCTACCAAAAAATGTTTAAATGTGAATTATGATCATGTGAATGAATAAATGAATGAATTATGCAAAATGTGTCCAAAAGGTTTTAGGACAGTCACAAAAGATATAGCAAGCCAAATGTAAATGTGATGTGATGTAAATTGTAAATTAAAAACAGAATGCAATTTGCAAACACTTTTCAACCTACCGTTTTTTTCCATGTATAATGCGCCCCCATGTATAATACGCACCCTAAAAATGGCCTGTTGATGCTGGAAAAAAGCCTGTGCCCATGTATAATACGCACCCAAATTTTGACTCCTACTCAAGTCCGTAAACGTAAAATTATTTCAGAAAAAAGATCATCTTTGGGAACAACCGGATGTTATTCTGCCGGTCAGTATCACTGCGCATGCGCTAGCAAACTCAGCAGCGAAGAAATGTTTCGGATTTGTGTAGGGTACATTGTGACAGCAAACGAGCAAGTGATCGAGCAAGCGTCTGATACGAGAGCATTGTGTTCGTATGGAGCGTGTTTGAAGTGAACAGCAGAGAAGAAAGCGCATCTGTAATGGCGGCCTCTGTATGATATCCGGATTAAAAAAAAAAAAAAATGTACCCATGTATAATGCGCACCCCAGATTTTAGGACAATAAATTAGTTAAAGTTTGCGCATTGTACATGGAAAAAAATTATATTATATTATATTGAATACAGCGCAAAGATAAGATAGTTCATGTTCAAACAGAACTATATTTTATTTATGCAAATATTGACTCATTTTGAATTGAATGCCTTGAACATGTTTCAAAAAGGCTTCAACTGGGCATTTTTAACACTGTTCTAAATCATCATATTGTCATTTTCCTTTTGTTTTAGCAGCACTCAATAACCATTTGAAAACTGAGGACACAAATTGTTGACGTCTTGTAGACAGAATTCTTCTCCTCTTTAGACAGAAGGATGGACAGGATTTCTGAAATCAAATATGAACCCGTCAGACGACTGCACACATTTACACTTTGCATCAGTTCAGCTCAGTTGCGCTTGGACCCAGAGAAGCCGGTAGCCGTTTTGGGTGTTATTCATACATGGCTTTTTCTTTCAATAGTTTGTAGTTTTAACTTGCATTTATAGACGAAGCAATAAACTGTGTTAACCGAAAATGGTTTTCTGAAGTGTTCCTGAGCCCACATGGCAATAATAATAATGGTATATTTGTGGTATATTTGCCGTGAGCGTGCACCTGCTCACACTTACCTGAATATCCCTACATACCGTGATAAGTCTTTTGACACAGATTTGTAAAATGTTATTCAATTGCTGCACGTTGCATCCTGCAACTTAAATATTGATTAGCACAGTTATTGTCTATATAAGAACATAATACAAACATGGTGTCACGAAAGTGGCAGGACAACCAAGTGCAACACGGGCTCTTTATTTTGGAAAAGGGGAAAAGGAGGGCTGAGATGCCAGCAGAGCAGGAGTACGAGGCAAGCTGACGAGTCGGTCAGTGACTGTGTCGATGCAGACAGGGGCATAGCAAGCTCATGGTCAGTGACAGGCAGAAGGTCGAGCCAGAGTAGATCAGAAAAAAACGGCTTTTGCTACTCAGCGAATCAAGAAACCGGGAATCAGGTAGAATAGCTGAAATAGGTGGCAGGCATGCGGGAATCAAGGAAGACGAACCAGTCCATACTGACGGGAGTGTGGGCTTTAAATACAAGTCGCCGGAAACAAGGGGCGCAGGTGGTGCCGTTCAGCGCTAAGTAGCGTGTGTGGTTCCATATTGGCGAGTGCGCGTCAGCCGGCCAGCAGGGCGAGAGCATAGTGGAGATGTGACACATGGAGTCTCACTTTATGCCGCTGTCATTGTTCCTTGTTGTCAGGCGTCGCATTTCTGAATTTTTTAACAATATGGTACAGGGAAAAAAATCTTGTTTAACATTGGGCAAAATGTTCATCTTCATTTATTTATTTTATTTATTTAATGATGTCTCGGGATAGAAATATGTACAAAACACCCTTGCAGTTCCATTAGTCTGCCTTCCTACTGTTTTCTGTCTCGTTTTATCAGCCCACTGTTTACATTAGAGAGACTCCTCGTGTAAACTTCCCCTTCGGTGAATCATTTTCCAACATATATTAAAAGTGTAGCTGGCCCCAACTAATTTTCAACATTGGGAAATTCCGTCTTCTTGCAAATGCCAACAGTACCCATGGGAATGTTGAATGTGCACAGATTTTAAAGCTTATTTGGGGGTGGGATTCAGAGCCCGCCCACTCAGATACTCATTTACAAAATATTTTTACTTTTAATAAAGTTCCTTTTTTAAACTCCATTAGAAATTTAAGAAGCCATGTTTCTTTGTCTTTTTGTCAAGTATTAGAATTTGTCCGCAGATCAAAGCCCTCTCATTATTTATATTCCCTCTCAGAGTAATAACTTCTTTTCTTTCATATTTCCCTGTGGCTTGGGCGATCATAAACCAGTCTAAATTGTTTAGTCTCCACAGCTGGCTATGATCTGGCTTATGACTTCCTCTTCTCATAGATTGTAAATGTACTTTGCCTGTGACTGTGTAACAATGTCTGTCATATCTGTCCTTCAGAATGCCAGTGGAGATCCAGCCGTGAGCAGCACAGTCAACCCATTGAACTCCAAAAGGACAAAGGTTAAAATGGAAGTCGAAGGACCTCTGCCCATCTCACCAACCTCTCTGGTGAGGAAATCCAAAGTACATTGTGAACCTTTGTGGAAAAATGGAAAAAATAAAATCACACCATTTTATATTTGTTTCGAAAAACACAGAGCTTTAATTGTCAAAGGCTCCGCCGCTGTGAGACCACATATGTGCCACATATTTGGGTGGGAGTCACCCAACATAGCATAGGGCAGGCGTCGGGAACCAATGGCTCGCGAGCCAGATATGGCTCTTTTGGTGACATTATTAAAAAGAAAACATTAGTACACTCAAAAAATCGTTGGTCTTGATTAAAATACATGCTTTTAATTGTATCTAGCCTATTGTTTTTTTTTAAATGATATGGCTCTCACGGGAAATTATTCGTAAAAAATGGGCATGCATGGTTCTCTCCGTCAAAAAGGTTCACAACCCCTGGCATAGGGGAAAGCAGATGAAAAAAGAAAAAGAAAAAGAAAAAAAGAAAGAAAAGTGTGACGTGACCAGGGCTCGGCCGCTTATGCGTTTTGAGGCTCCACTGTATATACATATATATACAGTCAAACCTCGGTTTTCGACCACAATCCGTTCCAGAAGGCGGTACTAGAAGTGAATCGGTCGAATTGCGAATCTATTTTCCACATTACAAATCCATCCATCCATCCATTTTCTGAACCGCTTAGTCCCCACGGGGGTCGCGGGCGCGCTGGAGCCTATCCCAACCGTCATCGGGCAGTAGGCGGGGGACACCCTGAACCGGTTGCCAGCCAATCGCAGGGCACACAGAGACAAACAACCATTTGCACTCACACTCATACCTAGGGACAATTTGGAGTCTTCAATCGACCTACCAAGCATGTTTTTGGGATGCGGGAGGAAACCGGAGTGCCCGGAGAAAACCCACGCAGGCCCGGGGAGAACATGCAAACTCCACAAAGGGAGGGCCGGAGGTGGAATCGAACCCGCACCCTCCTAACTGTGAGGCGGACGTGCTACCCAGTGTGACACCGAGCCGCCCACATTACAAATAATGGAAAAAAATTGAATCCGTTCCAAGACTAAAAAAACACCTTTTTTTAAGCATTTTTTCATTTGCGCATTGTTGTCCAATCGCGCAACTGCAGCGCACCACCGAACACGCAACCGTACCTCGCCACCGACCGCGAAACTGCACCGCGCTGGTCGCATTATTGTGACAGAGTCGTCGTTGAAATTTAGAAAATATATTTAAAGTCCTGATGTACTTTCCAAAATTTAATTGGACCTCAGTGCGCAGGGAGCTTAATTTGGTCCGATCGCCCAACCGCAGCGCGCCGGGCGCTCACTGTCGCATTGCTTTAAGAGCGTCTGTGTTTTAGGATGGCTTTACTGCTCCCACTTGCTTTCTTTGGAGGCATGATTAGGGGTTAATACAATCCTCAAAGTAACGAAAATACAATAACGAATGGAGTCAGTCGGCATCCGGGCCGCGCAGTCGGTTTGTTCGAGAACCGGGACGTTCGAAAAACCGAGGTTTGTGACTGTGTGTGTGTGTATACAGTGCCTTGCGAAAGTATTCGGCCCCCTTGAACCTTTCAATATTTCGCCACATTTCAGGCTTCAAACATAAAGATATAAAATTTTAATTTTTTGTCAAAAATCAACAAGTGGGACACAATCGTGTAGTGGAACGAAATTGATTGGATAATTTAAACTTTTTTAACAAATAAAAAACTGAAAAGTGGGGCGTGCTATATTATTATTCGGCCCTTTACTTTCAGTGCAGCAAACTCACTCCAGAAGTTCAGTGAGGATCTTTGAATGATCCAATGTTGTCCTAAATGACTGGTGATGATAAATAGAATGGACCTGTGTGTAATCAAATCTCCGTATAAATGCACCGGCTCTTTGATAGTCTCAGGGTTCTGTGTAAAGCGCAGAGAGTACCATAAAGACAACGGAACACACCAGGCAGGTCCGAGATACTGTTGTGGAGAAGTTTAAAGCCGGATTTAGATACAAAAAGATTTCCCAAGCTTTAAACATCTCAAGGAGCACTGTGCAAGCAATTATATTGAAATGGAAGGAGTATCAGACCACTGCAAATCTACCAAGACCCGGCCGTCCCTCCAAACTTTCATCTCAAACAAGGAGACGACTGATCGGAGATGCAGCCAAGAGGCCCATGATCACTCTGGATGAACTGCAGATAACTACAGCTGAGGTGGGAGAGTCTGTCCATAGGACAACAATCAGTCGTGCACTGCACAAATCTGGCCTTTATGGAAGAGTGGCAAGAAGAAAGTCATTTCTCAGAGATATCCATAAAAAGTCTCATTTAAAGTTTGCCACAAGCCACCTGGAAGACACCAAACATGTGGAAGAAGGTGCTCAGGTCAGATGAAACAAAAATCGAACTTTTTGGCCACAATGCAAAATGATATGTTTGGCGTAAAAGCAACACAACTCATCACCCTGAACGCACCATCCCCACTGTCAAACATGGTGGTGGCAGCATCATGGTTTGGGTCTGCTTTTCTTCAGCAGGGACAGGGAAGATGGCTAAAATTGATGGGAAGATGGATGGAGCCAAATACAGGACCATTCTGGAAGAAAACCTGTTGGAGTCTGCAAAAGACCTGAGACTGCGACGGAGATTTATCATCAAACAGGACAATGATCCAAAACATAAAGCCAAATCTATAATGGAATGGTTCACAAATCAGAGTCAGAGAGTCAGAGTCAGCTTTATTGTCAATTCCTTCATGCCAAGACACACAAAGAAATCGAAATTACGTTTCCTCCATCCCACGGTGACGAGACACAGTACACGAGTAACATACAAGTAAACAACGGGGGAGAGAGTTCAGGACGCCAAAAGCCTGAAGATCACAAACTTCGCCAGAGGCGAGCAGTGCTTGCATCCCACCACAGAGTCCCGGCACCATTCGTCACGGATGTAGACACGCATTCCACCTCCTCGCGATGTTCCCCCTCGTACAATGGCCCGGTCCGCCCGATAGCACGCTAGCCGCTCCAGATGCACAGCAGTTACGCACTGTCCGTTTCATAGATCTCAGCAGGCATGTTGATGCCCAGCGATCGAACGTTCGCCCGAAGAAAGGAAGGCACGGCCGGTCGAGCTGGGTTGGCCGCCAGCCTGGCCCGGACGCCCCCGCTCTCGCTTCAGGACGGAGCAGACCGAGCGCCTTTAATGTCCCTGCTTCAAAGTCCAGATCGCCACAAAACTCGCTTCCGCCGATATAGACGTATCCAGGTGTTAGAATGGCCAAGTCAAAGTCCAGACCTGAATCCAATCGAGAATCTGTGGAAAGAGCTGAAGACTGCTGTTCACAAACGCTCTCCATACAACCTCACTGAGCTCGAGCTGTTTTGCAAGGAAGAATGGGCAAGAATTCCAGTCTCTCGATGTGCAAAACTGATAAAGACATACCCCAAGCGACTTGCAGCTGTAATTGCAGCAAAAGGTGGCGCTACAAAGTATTAGCGCAAGGGGGCAGAGTGATATTGCACGCCCCACTTTTCAGTTTTTTATTTGTTAAAAAGGTTTAAATTATCCAATCAATTTTGTTCCACTTCACGATTGTGTCCCACTTGTTGATTCTTGACAAAAAAATTCTAATATATATAATACTATGTATAGCCCCCCTTCTGCGTAGTGTCCTGTACTTTTGCGCTATATTCTGACTGTCTGCTGTGTGCACACTTGCTCCAATTTTGCTCCTCTTATATATTATGTTATTTGTTTATTCATTATTTATTCATCACTCTTATTTATTCATTGTTTGTGCCTTCTTGTTTTTCCTTTTTGTGTTGTTTACTTGTATGTATATTGTGTACTATGTATTGTCACCGTGGGATAGTGGGAACGTAATTTGTATCTCTTTGTGTGTCTTGACATGTGAAGAAATTGACAATAAACCAGACTTTGACTTTGATATATATATATATATATATATATATATATATATTGGTAGTGTGCATTGATGTGTATATATATATATATATATATATATCGGCTGGATAGCTCAGTAGGATAGTCGCCAGACTATCAACCAGCGGGACCCGGGTTCGAGACCTGGTCGGTCATCTAGTGTGGGTCTGTGGGCAAGACCCTTGACGATATCGCCTACCTCATAAACATGATGAGAGATAAAGAATCAAATGAGATGCCGGCTCAGACGTCGCCCGGTCAAACAAGGTCTGCGTCAGGCGTTGGGGAACCAGAACGCCTAGATGTAAAGTGGGCTACTGGAACAAGGCGGAAATGGGCGAGATGTGAGAACCTAACACTGTTGGAGTGCTACTACTCCAGTACACCAAGTCAGAGAGGGTACATGAAGAGAATGTGGGAGCAATGGAAGGAGCGATGTCCACACTCAACACTAACTGCTAAACAACTAGTAACTCAGTGCTCCAATATCCAGAAACGACAATTGATTTCACAACTTGAGATTGACGAGGTACAACACAGATGCCAAGACAAATGGGAACCCGAATTCCAGGTCAGAGAGGAGTCAATATCAACTGCCCAAGAAATTGGGCACACAGCTCCAAGAGGATATGCAATCCCTACAACCACCATCACTGAAACAAATGAGTTGATATACACTTCAGCAACAGTGATCCTGGAGATGCTTGGTTACAAGAGCAATATCAAGCATGAGATACAAGACCCACCATGGAAAAGAAGGTTGGAGGCTAAGATCAAGACAGTGCGGAGAGACGTGAGCCAACTATCAGAGATCCAGAAAGGTGCAATGAAGAAACCAACACCCAAGAATTACAGCCAGATGAACGTACCTGAAGCACTGGAGACTGCCAAACAGAGGCTCCTAGCCCTGTCCAGCCGCCTAAAGAGATACACAAGAGAAAGTGAAGCCAGGCGAATAAACAGGCTCTTCACAACCCAACCAGGAAAAGTGTACTCTCAATGGCAGTGTAACAACAGCAGAATGGACGCACCAAGGCTGGAGACTGTGCAATACTGGAAGGGCATATGGGAGAAGGACACATCACACAACAGTGAGGCACAATGGCTAGTCTCTCTAAGAGAAGACCACAGCAACCACCCTGAGCAGAACCCAGTTACCATCACTGTGGCAGACATCCAAGAGAGAGTCTCAGGTATGAAGAACTGGACAGCACCCGGGCCAGATATGATCCATGCCTACTGGATTAAGAAGCTCACTGCACTCCATGAGCGCCTAGCAGAACAAATGAACCAGCTACTAAAAGTTGGAACTCACCCCGAATGGTTAACTGAAGGACGCACAATCCTGATCCTGAAGGATCCCGCAAAGGGTACAAGGGTACAGACCCATCCAACTATCGGCCAATAACCTGTCTCCCTACAACATGGAAGATCATGTCAGGCATCATAGCGGCTAAGATAAGTGTACACATGGCTCAATACATGAGCACAACACAGAAAGGCATAGGCAGCAATACCAGAGGAGCCAAACACCAGCTGCTGGTTGACGGAACAGTCGCCCGAGACTGCAAGACTCGACACACCAACCTGTGCACTGCCTGGATTGATTACAAGAAAGCCTACGACTCCATGCCACACTCATGGATCACTGAATGCTTGGAACTGTACAACATCAACAGGAACCTGAGAGCCTTCATTGCAAACTCGATGGGACTGTGGAAAACAACCCTTGAGGCCAATTACAAGCCAATTGCACAAGTCTCCATCAAATGTGGCATATACCAAGGAGATGCTCTGACCCCACTGCTGTTCTGCATAGGTCTGAAGCCCCTCAGCCAAATAATCAACAAGACTGGCTACGGATACCGACTCAAAAATGGGACCACCATCAGTCACCTCCTATACATGGATGACATAAAGTTGTATGCCAAGAGCGAACGAGACATCGATTCACTGATCCACACAACCAGGATCTACAGCACAGACATTGGAATGTCATTCGGACTAGAGAAGTGCGGTCGCATGGTGACAAAGAGAGGGAAGGTAGTCCATACAGAAGGGGTCTCACTCCCAGAAGGAACAATAACAGACATTGAGGATAGCTACAAGTACCTTGGTATCCAACAAGCAAATGGCAACCTCGATGAAGCCACAAGGAGAGGAGCCACAGCCAAATACCTACAACGAGTAAGGCAAGTCCTCAGAAGTCAGCTAAATGGCAAGAACAAGATCCGGGCAATAAACAGCTACGCCCTGCCAGTCATCAGATACCCTGCAGGAATAATAAGCTGGCCAAAGGAAGAGACGCAGACCACAGATGTCAAGACACGGAAGCTCCTAACCATGCACGGAGGGTTCCACCCTAAGTCCAGCACCCTGAGACTGTACACTAGCCGTAAAGAAGGAGGCCGAGGACTACTGAGTGTGAGAGCCACTGTTCGGGATGAAACAGCCAAGATCCATGAGTACATCAAAGAAAAGGCCCGAACGGATGACGTGCTCAGTGAATGTCTCAGACAATGGCAAACAGAGGAAGAGTGGCTAGAGACACCATCATGGGAGGACAAACCCCTACATGGGATGTACCATCGGCAGATAAGTGAAGTGGCTGACATCAAGAAATCCTACCAATGGCTGGAAAAAGCTGGACTGAAGGACAGCACAGAGGCACTCATCATGGCTGCACAGGAACAGGCTCTGAACACCAGAGCAATAGAGGCCAAGATCTACCACACCAGACAAGACCCAAGGTGTAGGCTGTGCAAAGAGGCCCCTGAGACAGTCCAGCACATAACAGCAGGGTGTAAGATGCTAGCAGGGAAAGCATACATGGAACGTCATAACCAAGTGGCTGGCATAGTGTACAGGAACATCTGTGCAGAGTATGGACTGGAAGCCCCAAGGTCAAAGTGGGAAGCACCCCCTAAGGTGGCAGAGAACGGGCGAGCCAAGATCCTGTGGGACTTCCAGATCCAGACTGACAAGAAGGTGATGGCGAACCAACCGGACATTGTGGTGGTGGACAAACAGCAGAAGAAGGCCGTTGTAGTGGATGTAGCAATACCAAGCGATGGCAACATCAGGAAAAAAGAACTTGAGAAGCTAGAGAAATACCAGGGCCTCAAAGAAGAGCTTGAGAAGGCCTGGAAAGTGAAGGCCTCGGTGGTGCCCGTGGTCATTGGGGCACTTGGGGCAGTGACCCCCAAACTGGAGGAGTGGCTACAGCAGATTCCAGGAACAACATCAGACATCTCAGTCCAGAAGAGTGCAGTGCTAGGAACAGCCAAAATACTGCGCAGAACCCTCAAGCTCCCAGGCCTCTGGTAGAGGACCCGAGCTTGGAGTGGAAAAAACCACCCGCGGAGGGTGAGAGGGGAATTTTTTATATATATATATATATATATATATATATATATATATATATATATATATATATATATATATATATATATATATATATATATATATATATATATAAACGTCTGTATATATATATTAGGGATGCACCGAAATAAATATTCTTGGCCGAAACCGAAAACCAAAAATGAGGAAACCAAGGCCGAAAACCGAAACACCGAAAGAAATGATTGTCAGTTATTAGAACCACAGCATTTATGGATTTATTTATATTATATATTATATTAATAATATCGTTATAATATTAATATTATTATCTTATATTATATTATTTATATTTATTTATATATTTATATTTTATTTATATAGCATTTTTTTCAGCATTGCATGTTTTGCAAATCGCTATCCGTGGGTCTTTCTCTGAGATAGTGAAATCAGTCCACACCGCAGACATGCTGGCTCTTATCCCGTTATCCCGCGTGCTGGCTGCGCTGTTTGCTCACGTCATCACAAGTTTCGGCCGTGTTGTTTCGGTGATTTAGGTCTTTCGGCCAAAAACCGAAAACTTTTGGGTCATTTTCGGCCGAAAATATTCGGTGGCCGAATTTTCGGTGCATCCCTATTTTATATATATATATATATATATATATATATAAAAAATTCCCCTCTCACCCTCCGCGGGTGGTCTCCCACTCCAAGCTCGGGTCCTCTACCAGAGGCCTGGGAGCTTGAGGGTTCTGCGCAGTATTTTGGCTGTTCCTAGCACTGCACTCTTCTGGACTGAGATGTCTGATGTTGTTCCTGGAATCTGCTGTAGCCACTCCTCCAGTTTGGGGGTCACTGCCCCAAGTGCCCCAATGACCACGGGCACCACCGAGGCCTTCACTTTCCAGGCCTTCTCAAGCTCTTCTTTGAGGCCCTGGTATTTCTCTAGCTTCTCAAGTTCTTTTTTCCTGATGTTGCCATCGCTTGGTATTGCTACATCCACTATCACGGCCTTCTTCTGTTGTTTATCCACCACCACAATGTCCGGTTGGTTCGCCATCACCTTCTTGTCAGTCTGGATCTGGAAGTCCCACAGGATCTTGGCTCGCCCATTCTCTGTCACCTTAGGGGGTGCTTCCCACTTTGAACTTGGGGCTTCCAGTCCATACTCTGCACAGATGTTCCTGTACACTATGCCAGCCACTTGGTTATGACGTTCCATGTATGCTTTCCCTGCTAGCATCTTACACCCTGCTGTTATGTGCTGGACTGTCTCAGGGGCCTCTTTGCACAGCCTGCACCTTGGGTCTTGTCTGGTGTGGTAGATCTTGACCTCTATTGCTCTGGTGTTCAGAGCCTGTTCCTGTGCAGCCATGATGAGTGCCTCTGTGCTGTCCTTCAGTCCAGCTTTTTCCAGCCATTGGTAGGATTTCTTGATGTCAGCCACTTCACTTATCTGTCGATGGTACATCCCATGTAGGGGTTTGTCCTCCCATGATGGGAGAAACATGAACAGCTGCCAGTCATCAGATACCCTGCAGGAATATATATATATATATATATATATATATATATATATTTTTTTTTTTTTTTGGGGGTGTAACGATACATCAATACACATCGATTAATCGATATAATGCTCTAAGATTTATTGGCATCGATGCTAAACGTAAACATCGATTTATATCGCCGTGTTTGACCTCGGACATTAGACGCGACTTTATTTTGAAATCCAGTTCATTGTTGCTTGCTTCCTCTTTCCGGGAGCAGTGCACCCGGCGTTGTTGTGTTGTGAGCAGAGCAGGCACGTGAAAGGGGAGTCGACAACTAGTATGCGGCTCCTGGGCTGGTGCTATGGCTAGTGTCGAGGAAATTTGCTCCCCTTTAGGCTTCAAGTCATTCGTTTGGAAGCACTTTGGATTCCAAAGAAAAGATGGCTCAACCGACAAGACACGTGCAGTTTGTAAATCCTGCCATGCGGTGATCAAATATTCAGGGAGCACAAATCTCGCCGCACATTTAAAGAAAAAACACAACATATAAGTTCAGTGTTAAAATAAGCACTTTGTATACTGCAATACTCTTGTAATTTCCTAAATAAAGAGTTTGCAGTGCCTTGTTGATTTTGCGTATGAATTGTTATAATTCAAGATATTGTTTTATATTTTTTATTTTAAAAAAATATAGCGATCGTAGAGCACTATATCGCGATATATCGTGAATGAATCGCAGCAGGCTTTAAGATATCGGCAAATATCGTATCGTAGTTCTTTGTATCGATATTATATCGTATCGTGACAAAACCCGCGATTTACACCCCTAATAGATAGATAGATAGATAGATAGATAGATAGATAGATAGATAGATAGATAGATAGATAGATAGATAGATAGATAGATAGATAGATAGATAGATAGATAGATAGATAGATAGATAGATAGATAGATAGATAGATAGATAGATAGATAGATAGAAAATAGGGACAAATGTTGATGCGTGCATGTTCTTTTTTTTTTTACACAGCGCACAGGCTGCAAAGTACGAGCTGCAATTGAATGATTTTTTTTTTCCGGGAATAAAAGGCATTGACTGCCATATGCCAATCACTTACTTTTCCATGAAAATCAGCCAATCACGATTGACGGTTGATCAACCAGAAAGCCACTGATGAGACTAAGTTCTGTCTCTTTGTCTGAAGGACCATGGTGGAGGAATGCTGGAAATGAGTGAAGAGCTTGATAAAGATGAGTGCAAACACGAACCTGAGGCCATATATGAGACCAACTGCCACTGGGAAGGTTGTACCAAGGAGTATGATACCCAAGACCAACTTGTACATGTGAGTTTGCATTTCGTCTTATCGACGGACAATTTGCTGTTATTTAATTAATATGCAGTAAAATGCTGCAGTTATTTATTTAATGTGCATTTGATACGCAGTAAAATGCATTGATTTTGCTTATGTCCTGAGACCGATGGATGGATGGATGGATGGATGGATGGATGGATGGATGGATGGATGGATGGATGGATGGATGGATGGATGGATGGATTCAAGATTCAGATTCAAGATTCAAGAGTTTTTATTCGCCATGTTTGAGCGTGCCAAACAAGGACTTTGACTTCGGTACATCACAGCCTCTGTTCAACATTTAGGTGACTAACAACACTCAGGACGTGAAAAATGACAAATATTCTCAGACATCCCCTAGGGGAAATGAGAAACCTTGAGAAGAGACCACAGATGGGAGGGTCCCTCTTCCTGGATGACCAGGCTGCAATGGATGCAGAGAGGACACATAGTACAAACAGTGTAGAGTCTACACTGTAGACAATTCAAAAAAGGTGTGGAGAGCAGGATGTTATTGCACAGCAATGACTCTGAGACTCTAAGAGTGGTGTGAGTTCATCAGAGCAACAGCCTGGGGGAAGAAGCTGTCTTCCCCCAGGCTGTTGCTGGACGGACGGACGGATGGAGAGAGGGATTATTGATCCCCTGGGGGAAATTCAGTATTTCCAGCAGCATTCATACTGCTGAGTGGGTATATAAAAGACATATTGATGACATGAGAACAACTCAATTTCATCAGCCTCAGCATTTTGTTTGCTGTGGTTAAATTCATTTGAGATAAAAGTTTACATAACTTTTCTGCCACTTGTTAAATTAATGTGATTGTGTCTGATCAGAAAATTGTCCAGTCACTAATCTTTTGCCACTGATCTTTTCCTGTTGACATGCTCAGCGTTAATCAGGCTTCCTGCTCTCGCCAAATTTGGGACAAGCCTTGCAGCTGTGTGCCCCTGACCCTCACTCCCTCAGCTGCCTGACCCCTGACCTCTCTCTGAGCAACAGCCCCTTCTCCTGATTCCCAGAGGGCCACGCATAAATCCATCGTCATGCCAGCAACTCTGGCGTTTAGAAAACTGCCACCTTTCTCTGACATTTCAACACTCGTTCCAATTTCCGACTGACTGTCAGTTACCTCAGAGCTTTGGTCAGGAGGGCATGTGTAAGAATTGCTGAGTGGGCTTTGGTCTCCACCAGTCAAGAATCTTTGACCAATCTTTTGACCATTGATGCAACTGATTCCTCAAGTTTAAATAAGATAACACATTTTATACATTTTACAAAGTTTTGATTGCAATTGGGATTTACCCGCCCCCTCAATTCTTGACCACATCTTTTAAAGCACTTGGTGTGTTCAAGTGCACCTGTAAACGTTGGCTTCTGCTTAACCAAAATAGTCCAGTTAGAAGAGCCCCAAAATAAAAGATGTGGTGTGCTGCCTGAAAATAGAGGTCTCTGCTAGATTACACACTTGTTTCCATTCGTCTTCCTCCACTCAAAATAGAACGCAGAACTGCCCACTACTCAGCAGTTTTAACTTGTAAAACGAAGCGACAATTAGAGCATTGCCAACTACAGTGTCTCCTCAGGAAATTAAGTGATTCCTTCCAGGGCGCAGTTATTTGTAAGCAGTACATGGAATCCAAGTTTTTGAATATTTCTTTGTATGCAAAACAAGATATATAAATCCAATATTCAGGTAATCAGGTAAATCAGGTAAGTTACGAAGGAAGTCCCCATTTCTACAGTGCCTTGCGAAAGTATTCGGCCCCCTTGAACCTTTCAACATTTCGCGACATTTCAAGCTTCAAACATAAAGATATACCGTTTTTTTCCGTGTATAGTGCGCAAAATTTAACTAATTTATTGTCCTAAAATCTGGGGTGCGCATTATACATGGGTACAAAAAAATTCTTTTTTTTTTTTTTAAGTCCCAATGATCGTCACACACGCAGGGAGGCAATGGGTCCCATTTTTATAGTCTTTGGTATGGTCTTAAATAGGCTGGATGTAATTTTTTTTGTTGGCGTTGATTTCTCCGACTGCCCGTAAACGCACCACCGCGCTCCGTGCGGACGTGAAAAAGGCGGCTCTGTATGGGAGAGACGTTGAAGAGGAATAAAAACACCCTTGGAAACCAAAATTTGCCCCTCGTCGTGACTCGGAGCCGCAACAAATGTTTCGGATTTGTGTAGGGTACATTGTGACAGCAAACGAGCAGGTGATCGACCAAGCGTCTGATACGAGAGCATTGCGGTCGCATAGAGCGTGTTTGAAGTGAACAGCAGAGAAGAAAGGAACAAGGCAAAGTGTCGTGAAATAAAATATTACCTGTAATACGGATTTAGGTAGAGAACTGAACTCTCGCTCTTTATATAGCTGACGTGTCTTGCGCATCCGTTCTGCGCATCTGTAATGGCGGCCTCCGTATGATATCCGGTTTGCGTGTGTGCGCGCGTGCGTGCGAGAGCGAGAGAGAGCGAGAGAGAGAGAGCGCGAGAGAGAACGCTCAACCGTAGCGCGCCGCCGACCGCCCAACTGCACCGCGCTGGTCGCATTATTGTGACAGAGCCGTCGCTGAAATTTAGAAGATATTTTTTAAGTCCTGATGTACTTTCTAAAATTTAAGTGGACCTCAGTGCGCACTGCGCAGGGAGCTTAATTTGGTGCGGTCGCGCAACCGCAGCGCGCCGGGTGCTCACTGTCGCATTGCTTAAAGAGCGCCTTTGTGTTTTAGGATGAACAGCAGAGACGAAAGGAACAAGGCAAAGTGTTGCGAAATAAAATATTACCTGTAATACGCATTTTGTTATTTGCTGATTGAAACTGCTAATTGAAACTAATAGGAAGAAAACAACTCTCGCTCTTTATATAGCTGACGTGTCTTGCGCATCCGTTCTGTGCATTTTATTTCACAACACTTTGCCTTGTTCCTTTCTTCTCTGCTGTTCACTTCAAACACGCTCCATGCGACCGCAATGCTCTCGTATCAGACGCTTGCTCGATCACCTGCTCGTTTGCTGTCACAATGTACCCTACACAAATCCGAAACATTTGTTGCGGCTCCGAGTCACGACGAGGGGCAAGTTTTGGTTTCCAAGGGTGTTTTTATTCCTCTTCAATGTCTCTCCCATACAGAGCCGCCTTTTTTCACGTCCGCACGGAGCGCGGTGGTGCGTTTACGGGCAGTCGGAGAAATCAACGCCAACAAAAAAAATTACATCCAGCCTAGTTAAGACCATACCAAAGACTATAAAAATGGGACCCATTGCCTCCCTGCGTGTGTGACGATCATTGGGACTTAAAAAAAAAAAAAAAAAAAAAAAAAATTAAAAAAATTTCATAAAAATTGGGTGCGTATTATACATGGGTACAGGCTTTTTCCCAGCATCAGCATGCTATACACGGAAAAAAACGGTAAAAGTTAAATTTTTTGTCAAGAATCAACAAGTGGGACACAATCGTGAAGTGGAACGAAATTGATTGGATAATTTAAACCTTTTTCACAAATAAAAAACTGAAAAGTGGGGCGTGCAATATTATTCGGCCCCCTTGCGCTAATACTTTGTAGCGCCACCTTTTGCTGCAATTACAGCTGCAAGTAGCTTGGGGTATGTCTCTATGAGTTTTGCACATCGAGCAAACAAACAGCTCGAGCTCAGTGAGGTTGGATGGAGAGCGTTTGTGAACAGCAGTCTTCAGCTCTTTCCACAGATTCTCGATTGGATTCAGGTCTGGACTTTGACTTGGCCATTCTAACACCTGGATACGTCTATTTGTGAACCATTCCATTGTAGATTTGGCTTTATGTTTTGGATCATTGTCCTGTTTGATGATAGATCTCCGTCCCAGTCTCAGGTCTTTGCAGACTCCAACAGGTTTTCTTCCAGAATGGTCCTGTATTTGGCTCCATCCATCTTCCCATCAATTTTAGCCATCTTCCCTGACCCAAACCATGATGCTGCCACCACCATGTTTGACAGTGGGGATGGTGCGTTCAGGGTGATGAGCTGTGTTGCTTTTACGCCAAACATATCGTTTTGCATTGTGGCCAAAAAGTTCGATTTTTGTTTAATCTGACCTGGGCACCTTCTTCCACATGTTTGGTGTCTTCCAGGTGGCTTGTGGCAAACTTTAAATGAGACTTTTTATGGCTATCTCTGAGAAATGCCTTTCTTCTTGCCACTCTTCCATAAAGGCCAGATTTGTGCAGTGCACGACTGATTGTTGTCCTATGGACAGACTCTCCCACCTCAGCTGTAGTTATCTGCAGTTCATCCAGAGTGATCATGGGCCTCTTGGCTGCATCTCTGATCAGTCGTCTCCTTGTTTGAGATGAAAGTTTGGAGGGACGGCCGGGTCTTGGTAGATTTGCAGTGGTCTGATACTCCTTCCATTTCAATATAATTGCTTGCACAGTGCTCCATGAGATGTTTAAAGGCCGAATACTTTCGCAAGGCACTATATATACAAACCTACAAACCTGAGGACAGACTGTACAAACAAACATTTTTTTTAAAGTTTTTTTTTTTCATTGCTGTTGCCAGATGCACAATGCCTGCCAGACATTATTTATGGCAGGGTTACTCACAATGTGTGTCATTATTGTGCTTGTGCTTGAAGGAAAAGACAAGAATTTACTGACTCATTTTTGTCACCAAGCAATAGCTCTGTACCCCTGTAGTGCACATGTTCCTCAATGTGATGAGTTGTTTCTTCAGCACATCAACAATGACCACATCCATGGTGAAAAGAAGGAGTTTGTGTGTCGGTGGGTGGAGTGTTCACGAGAGCAAAAGCCCTTCAAGGCCCAGTATATGCTGGTGGTCCACATGAGGAGACACACGGGCGAGAAGCCGCATAAATGCACAGTAAGTACGACAGAACATTGAGATACACAAGATAAGTAACTAGTAACCAGGGCTGTGGACTCGGTCGCATTTTTGCACGGAGTCCGAGTCCGGCCTTGTGACCATGAGTCCGAGTCCGGCTGTCCATTTTTTCTGTTAATTCATGTGACTGCTTAGTCTTTATTCAAGGCTAATTTAGATCAAAATCTAAATAATTACAACAGTTTTGTGATGGCTATGTCTTTATTAAACATATAAACAAATACAATAAACAGATACTTTCAAGTTTTAATCATTAATTACACCATTATAGCTCAGACATTTCTCTAAACACAAATAATTAGTGACGACCCCTTATTTGGAAAGCGAAAAACCCATGTCGTACGGCGTCAGCACTATGTTGTTTTCAATAAAAACATGAAGAACTCACGTTTGCGTCAGTCAATTTTAATTTTTATAAAGGATTATTCTCATTTGATGTCTTTAAATTCATCTGCGTTCTGCCATTGAAGCGGGGTGCATTCAAAGACCAGTCATACAGACGGACCACTCATTCACTTCACCAAAATGCAACAATATAATTACGTGAGCTCTTTGCATAAACCTCGAAGCAAAGAAACTCCTCTTTTTGGGTACAGGCTACAAGGAGTATATATTACAAAGGAGACTTTATACTTAATTGTGATCATCATTCATCCATCCATCCATTTTATTTTATCAGACATTTATCTAAACACAAATAATTAGTGACGACCCCACAACTATCGAAACACATCAATGATATAAGCTGGGTGACATAATCGTCCTTGACATTGGTACATAATGTAAACATCAGCCTAAGTGCAACTCAACATGGCCGCATTGATCGTAACTTACGCTCCGTTTTCCCCCCAAATCTAGAGGCAAAACATTGTTCTATCGCTGCTCCAGGGTTCTTCCATCTTGGCTGCGCGCGGGGCATTGTGGGACTTGTACGTGCACGCACGCAGGCAGGCAGGCATGGGCGCAACAATTAAATTTGTCTTCATGACAAGCAAGCAGGGCTGTGGACAGTATTCCTACGCGCATTCTCAGCAGCATGCTGAAAATAAAATTCAATAACGTCACTGAGGCATATTTTAACGAACTCCACTTCATTGTATGGCTTTTTAGCCCGTGCAATGTTTCAAGCCAGTTGAAACAATGCAAGTGTGACAGTCTCTGAGTGCTTCGTAATTTTTTTGAAAAACTGTACCTATTTTTCTGCCTGACAAAGTCTCCAAACTTGTGCTTGCGAAATTCAGTCCCTTTTGCAAAGTCCTTATCGATATTGGCATGAAGCGAGCGGAAGTGGCGCTGACCATTTGAAGCTTTTAAATGTGCCAATGACGTCCGACATATCAGGCAGAATGGCTTGCCATAGCGTTCAACAAAAAACAACTTTAACTCTGTTAAAAACGTCCTGTGTTCATCGTCATATATTCGTTTAGCTGTGCATTTTTTCCTTGCCATTTTGGCAAGCGTCTTGTCAGCTTTTCTGGACCTAATGGGCCCCCGTAGTCACAGTCGCCATTCATTAAAACGCCAGCAAAACCAATCGCTCTGTTTGTCCCTCCTCCTTTGCAGGATTTCCCCTGACGTGCATGCGGCTTTGACCAAAAACCATATTGAACTCAAGCGAAGCAAATACGCACGAAAAATAAACACAGATGTTTTTTTTTTATTGTCGGACTCGGTCAAAATCAGCACCGAGTCCGGCAAAAATGACCGAGTTCGACCGAGTCCCCGAGTCCGAGTCCACAGCCCTGCTAGTAACATTCTACGTCTCAAAATCCTCACTATTAGCTTGTTGATAAAATAAAACTGAATATAAGGGTTGTCTTTGGTATTGAAGCTGCGATCCACTGTTTCTGAGTTTGTAATCGCTACTCCCACCTGCGGTTAGAAAAGCCACGTTTCCTCAATTTAGAAATTTTATTTTGACTTATAAATGTTTTTTAATTTTGAAAAAAAATCCGCGATGTAGTGAAGCCGCGATAAACCAAACCCGAAGTAGCGAGGGATGCAGTTCCAATTATTCTACAGGTCTAGAGAGCCTGGTGCAGTTTAGTGTGAAAATAACACGCGAAATTATAGGCTAATGTGTTAATAATTTCACACATAAGGCGGTCCTGAGTATAAATCGCACTTCCGCGGCCAAACTATGAAAAAAACTGCAATTTATAATCCGGAAAATACGGTAATGTTGAATGTGATAGAGCATTCTCTATGGGGGACTTTTGGCACCAAAACGTGTGAAACATTTTAATTTTTGAATTAGACAAAATGTATCCCTGATTATCCTAGACTTTGGGAGTTTAGAGTTGGAATGAATTGAATTACCGTTTTTTTCCATGTATAATGCACCCCCATGTATAATACGCACCCTAAAAATGGCTTGTCGATGCTGGAAAGAAGCCTGTACCCATGTATAATACGCACCCAAATTTTGACTCCTACTTAAGTCCATAAACGTAAAATTATTTCAATTATTTTTTTTTTAAAGTCCCAATGATCGTCACACACGCATCTGGGTGTGGTGAAATTTGTCCTCTGCATTTGACCCATCCCCGTGTGATTTTGATCCATCCCTTGGGGGAGAGGGGAGCAGTGAGCAGTCAGCAGCGGCGCCGCGCTCTGGAATCATTTGGTGATCTAACCCCCCAATTCCAACCCTTAATGCTGAGTGCCAAGCAGAGAGGCAATGGGTCCCATTTTTATAGTCTTTGGTATGACCCGGCCGGGTTACTTAAGTCCGTAAACGTAAAATTATTTCAGAAAAAAGATCATCTTTGGGAACAACCGGATGTTATTCTGACGGTCAGTATCACTGCGCATGCAGTAGCAAACTCGATAGCGAAGAAATATGTGAGACTTTCAACAGGCTCACCAATATTTGAGTGATGTTCCAGTTATTTATCACAATTAGTTTACCAAGTCTGTGTTTTGAGTTCCTCCAATAAACCCTGGTCCAAGCTGCACTTGGTCGCCCCGCTCCTTTCCACACTCCATCCGTGACAAGATTTTCTTTAAAAATTGTTGTACCATGATTTTCTTAAAAAAAAAAAAAATAATAATAATAATAATTGTACCCATGTATAATGCGCACCCCAGATTTTAGGACAATAAATTAGTTAAATTTTGCGCATTATACATGGAAAAAAACAGTAGTCAAAAGATGTTGAAATTAAAGGAAAAAAACGAAAATATGTCATTTATTTGGTGGGTATTTTAATTAGCATTTCCCCACAAATGTAGAATTGGTATGTGGCAATTATTGCATTGGTTGGGATAAAATGAACAATTCAAAGTTGGAATTATTGTAATTGGTCAAAAGATGTAGAAATCACAGAAGAAAAATGCAACCAGAAAAAAGTTAAACATTTATAATATTTTGTGGGTAGTGCAATTATGCAGGAAACATGGATTCAGTTCCCACTCAATGATGGTATGAATGTGAGTCTGAATACTTCTCTAGATATGTTCCCTTTAACTGACTGGCGACCAGTTCAGGGTGTAGTCTGCCAGCTGAAATAGCGTCCTGCACTCCTTGACCTTCAACAACTTAAACGGTGTCGGGAATGGGTGAATGGATCCCTGTGGCATTTCTTCTCACCATTTCACGCTGTGGCTTTCTGTCTATTTGCAGTTTGAGGGCTGCACAAAAGCTTACTCCCGGCTAGAGAATCTCAAGACCCACCTTCGGTCTCACACTGGGGAGAAGCCCTATGTGTGTGAGCATGAAGGCTGCAACAAGGCTTTCTCAAATGCTTCAGACCGAGCCAAGCACCAGAATCGTACACATTCTAATGAGGTATGTGAAGTTGTCAACCAGCTTTGTGTGGAGTACAGCTTTCATATATACGGTACAGTCGTGCATTGGCAACACTCTGAAGATTTGTCTTTTCTTAGTAAAAGTGTTAATGTTATGATTCATGTCAAACATATTGTCTGCTTGTCTGTCTTATCTGTGTAATGCTGAATTGTAACTCTATTTAAACAAATTGTGTTTAATCCTTTTCAACAGAAACCATATGTATGTAAAATTGCGGGTTGTACCAAGCGCTACACAGATCCCAGCTCTCTCAGGAAGCATGTTAAGACTGTTCACGGACCGGAGGCTCATGTCACCAAGAAACAGCGAAGTGACGCTCCTCGAGGACTTCAACCTCCCAAAGACAATGGCGAGAATGAGTTCCATTCTAGAAATGGCACAGGAAGTGTGGATGAAAGGACCGATGCCAAAGGCACCATGAGAAGCATGGAAGACTGTCTACAAGTCAAATCAATCAAGACTGAGAATACCATTGTGAGTCATGATTGTACACTTCAAGGTGTCATTGCCATTCTAGTAATTTGATTGAATACTGTTATCGGCATGACTTGTGTCCCTTTGTTTCCACATTTACTAACACTGACACCACTGACACTGTGGTTAAATATTTGACTGACAGTTGTCTGCATGCTTAAGTCACATTTTCAGTTTTTTGCTTGAAAGTGCTTTTCTCTTTCCCTTAAAATTTCCAAAATGGATAGTCTGCACTGAGGTGAGCATTCCGTTTTCTCTGTCTCATGACTCAACCCACAAGAGTTAATGCCTTTTCATGTCTTGTTGCATTTGAATTAGTCTGGCAAATTTATGAGACTGTTACTTTTTATGCATAAAGCAGTAATCACAGAATATTTATATTCAAAGGTTTTAGTGGGATCACAACACAAGTAGTTGCATGTTTAAGCTTTTAAATTTGAGTATATATACACCTGTATATATCATATATGCATATATAAATATATAGTAAGTCGCTCCGGAGCATAAGTCGCATTTTGGAGGGAAATTTATTCGACAAAAGCGCTTACGGCGCTTGCACTTCAAAATATTCCACAGGCCCATATAATGATATATAAATTAGATATCAAATAACTATTATATAAGCAATAATATTATCAAACCATCTGTGCACTCTAAATCATTAAATCCATCGATCAAATTCTTCGTCCTTTGTCAACAACGCCGCGCGTGCGCCCTGACGTCAGCCTCGTCACATCACAGGTCTAGCTGCTGTACTGTAAAAGCTTAAACATACAACGACTTGTGTTGTGATCCCTTTATTTTTCAACAATATAAGACACATCATTTGTTACAATAACAAACACTTATCATGCTAACTGAAAGTTAATAATTATATATTCAAGCTAATTTTGTTAATGCATGAGTGCTTATTACATGTCTCCATCTACTCTCTCTTTCTCCCTCTTTCACTGCATACAACTTAAAGCCTGCATGTTGTTTGTATATTGAAGGTTCAGATTTTAAACATATGTACAAAATGACAAAAAACAAAATTATGGATGTGAGATAAGCTACAATTAATTTTAGCAGAAGAGTCAAGGTAAAGTTTCCCCAGGAAAAAAAAGGACCCTACTACTCTCCTTGATGATGTAAACATGTTCGCTATGCTAGTTAGGCACGTTATCAGCCTTGGTACAAAGCTTACTATCATTAATTTCACCAAAGCAAGACACACCAAACTAACTCATAATTGGCTGCAAACATTAATTTGAAGATCGTTATGTTAATACCTTGTTACCTTGAATTTGTCCAACATTGATGGGTGATGCTCTCATTAATGTGACATCATATTGCAAGTATTCCCTGCTTTGGCAGTCACATTTCTGACGTCATTGTTTTGCAAGTCGGATAGCCTTCCTCCAAGCCATGGTTATCTGTGCTTGTTTAGCAGCAAAAAATTCATATATTATTTAATTATTTAGTACCGTATTGGCCCGAATATAAGACGACCCTCATTATAAGACGACCCCCTCTTTTTCAAGACTCAAGTTTGAAAAAAGACTTTTTGAACACCAAATTTAATTTTTATACAGAAAATAATTACAGTACATCTCCAACAAATGATTGTAACAATATATTCGAAAAGAAAAAGCATGTTATTTTGCCTCATTCAAATCGTGCAAAAACTATCACATCTTAATATCTGAACATTTAAATATGTACCGTATTTATCCTAATTATCGCCCCGGGCAATAATTAGAGAAGGTTTATGTCCAACAGGGGGGGTGGGCGATTAATAGAGAAAACCTTTTGTCCGATCATCAAGGGGCACTGAAATGGGTGATATGTATATTTTCCTTATGTAGTATGCAATACCTGCATCTCACTGGTTTATTAACACTAGAACAGCGGCTGTTTTGATCTACCTCTAACAACGGGGTGCGTCAATTGACGCTCCATCGATGCGACACGTTACCGTCGTACATCACATGTTGCGCACCTCATGTTATCGCGATCGTCTTGTTCGAGCGCACGCGCCGATAACGTAATTGTGTGAGGATATTGTAGCGGAGTGACAAGTGTAATTGTATTATAGTTTATGGATAAAAACAATTTAAAAGGGACATTCGGCGTGCTGTCAAATCAGTCATATTTAAACTTGCACAATGACGTCGGCATGCGGGCGCGGAGGAAAACGTAAGTTTTGGGGGGGATTTTTAGCAGCATGGGCGATAATTAGAGGTATAAATGTTTTTTATTTATGTCATTGCTAACACACACTGGGCAATTATTAGAATATGGGCAATAATTAGAACAAATACGGTAAACTAAAGTGCAATCACATTTGTAAATGAAGGGCTTCTGGTTTTTCCATTTTTGTTATCTCTTTTCTTACTTTATTCTCTTTTCTTTCTTGTTTTTATCGGGTTTTTTTCATGTATAATGTGCCCCCATGTATAATACGCACCCTAAAAATGGCATGTCGATGCTGGAAAAAAGCCTGTACCCAGGTATAATACGCACCCAAATTTTGACTCCTACTTAAGTCCGTAAACGTAAAATTATTTCAGAAAAAAGATAATCTTTGGGAACAACCGGATGTTATTCTGCCGGTCAGTATCACTGCGCATGCGCTAGCAAACTCGATAGCAAAGAAATGTTTCGGATTTGTGTAGGGTACATTGTGACAGCAAACGAGCAGATGATTGAGCAAGCGTCTGATACGAGAGCATTGTGTTCGTATGGAGCGTGTTTGGGGTGAACAGCAGAGAAGAAAGGAACAAGGCAAAGTGTTGTGAAATAAAATATTACCTGTAATACGCATTTAGGTTGAGAACTGAACTCTCGCTCTTTATATAGCTGACGTGTCTTGCGCATCCGTTCTGCGCATTTGTAATGGCGGCCTCCGTATGATATCCGGTTTGCGATGGAGATTAAAAAACAAACAATATTTGACAATGACACATCATCAAGGATAGCACCATTGCATCAACGATGTGTTGTCAATTATGAATTTTACTGACTAAGTGTGTTGGGTTAGGGTTAGGGTTAGGGTTAGCTGAATACGATGCGCGATTGACAACAAACAAGAAGAAAGGTGATTTCAAGTTTTATTTCAAGGGAGATTTTCTTCAAAATAAAAAAATAAAATAAAAAATCGTACCCATGTATAATGCGCATCCCGGATTTTAGGACAATAAATTAGTTACATTTTGCGCATATATACATTATACATATACTGTGATGTAAACTATTAGACGGTAACATATTAGCATGCTAGTTAGCCACCATATATGCCTCCATCATAAACTTTGTCCATGCAGTACGTTTAATGAACCCCGAGAAGCAGTAAGCCGCTGATTGGTTGTTGTACCAATGTCTCATGTGGAATTCACTCTGACAAGCACTGATAGTGTTTAGGCTGAGAACTTGGGGTGTGGGGAGAGGTCAACTTAACCTGTTTAGGGAAGTTTGCGCATTTAGAAAAAAACATGATTGTGGTGTACCGTCTAAAAGGTCAATTATTCCATGCCTCGTGTGTACCACCAAACTACCTCGATTTTCCATTTGGGTTACATCAGTGCTTGTATTATTTATTTATGTCCATTTGTTGCTTGGTGTCCCTCACTAGATGTATCAGTCCAGTCCTGGTGGTCACTCATCATGTAGCAGTCAGCCATCACCTCTCAGCAGCACCAACAACAACGACAGTGGGGTAGAGATGGCCATGCACAGTGGGGGCAGCTTTGGGGACCTGAGTGCACAAGATGAATGTCCTTTGGTTGACTCTACTGTTCCTGCTGGAGGACAACAGACAGGGATGGGACTTCAGCTGAGGACAGCAGTGAGTCATTGTGGCACAGTTACCATCAAAATGGAGACTATCAAGAAAGAAAAGCTGAAGACGGTGAGAGACTCCTGCCCGTGGGTCAATTCTGCACCACAGCCCCTACAGGGCCAACGCAACAACACTAAGCTGCCCCCAATACCTACAGCTGGTAACTATAAACTCTGATGTCTTCATTCAAGATGTATTGACAAAGACCATTAATCATTTTCTTGCAACTACAGGTTCCTTGCTGGAGAACTCCAACTTAACAACTAACCTCAACAGTTTACACAATGGTCAGCGTTTTGGAGACCAGTCTTTGTGTGAAGTTACTCTGCTAAACCAACTAAATGATCGGCGTAATAGCACAACCAGCACAATCAGCTCAGCATACACCCTGAGTCGGCGCTCATCCGGCATCTCACCTTGCTACTCCAGCCGTCGCTCCAGTGAGGCATCCCAATTTGGTGCTAACCGTCATAACAATATCAGTTCAGCAGACTCCTATGACCCAATCTCCACTGATTTGTCCCGACGCTCCAGTGAGGCTAGCCATTGCGGAGGTGGTGGTGCTGGTGGAGCAGGGGGAGGAAATCTCCCAAGCCTTCTAAGTCTGACCCCAGCTCAGCATTATCGTCTAAAGGCAAAATATGCTGCTGCCATTGGTGGAGCACCACCTACACCCTTGCCCAATATGGAGAGAATGAGCCTCAGGACCCGGATGGCCCTCTATAGTGACTCTCAGGAATATTCAACACACCATTACCACCAGCCACCCTCTGGAAATGTGCCACGGCGATGCAGTGATACTGGATATGGCAACCACAGCCTGATGCCCCATGAGGTACCTGCCAACCTTCCACGCCGGGCCAGTGACCCAGTGCGCTGTCCCACCCATGACACTCTTTCTACAGTTCCACGCTATAACAGTATGAACAGCATGAATAGTTCGTCAGAATGTCACCAAGCATTGGCAATGTATGGTTACACTCGTTCTGATGGCAACCTGCAGCGCTACCCGTTTGCCCCCAGACCACCAAGCATTTCAGAGAATGTAGCTATGGAGAACATGGCGGTAGATGGGATGGGAAATAGGGGCGAACAGGGCGCGGAGGATGATATAGTTCTTCCAGATGACATGGTGCAATACCTTAGGTCCCAAAACCCAGGCAACCAAGGTCACAACTTAGGAGAAGGGAACTACCAATTCAATAACCAGTCTCAGGGCTATCAGACTGGCAGTGCCCCGCTCGCCTCATTTTATACCCAGAGAAGGGGTCCTTTGTTTGATCCCTGTTTGATGCAGTCTGGTCAGGATATGAATCATAGTGACCCCCAAGAGGCTTTCTCAACGTCATCACATATTAACAAGAATAATATGCCAGTTCAGTGGAACGAGGTGAGTTCAGGAACCGTCGACGCTGCAACAAAGCTCCCCAAACAGCAACATTCTCTCAGGGGAAACCTAACTGTTGTTCCACAGAGGAACAATTTTGCTTCCTTCCAGGCACAAGGTCAAGGCCTTGGCAGCAATCAGCAAGTCGTACCAGTGAATCAGAATATGTATAAACAGGGCTATGCAAATCACAACAACAAGAGGCTGAACAACCCCCATCATCAGCAAAAACAGTGCAGCACTTTGAAATTGAATGATCAAAATTCTGTACAAGGGTTTAGCCAAGACACAATTCAAAATCCTATTTCTGCAAGCAATAATGTGCGAGCCACTCGGAATAATGTGATGGATCAAGGAATGCAAAGTTATAGAGGAAGGGCACAACCGGATGAATATTCTCACATAAACCATGTAGTTTATCAGCAACAGCACTATAATATTTTATCCCAGCACAGCAACATACAGAATGGTACCAGTGTAATGTTACCGCCAAGACCCCCAGTAGAGCCCAAGGCAGGTGGCAGGCAGCATCCTGTTTCTGGTATGATGCAATTGAACAGAATACCCAAGTTATCTGATGTGAGTCCCGGTCTGCGGAACAACACGTCAGAGGCAAGTCCAAAAAGGCCCAATGGGACGGCGACCTTACGAAACAACTCTGAGAATCCCAACTCTGCAATGTTCTACACAGGTGAAATTCATTTGTTTGAACAAACACCTGCAACCTTCGAGGCCTCAGTGTCCCCCAATGTAAGCCAGACCCCTGCCAATAACAACGTGGCAGTAGGTAACATGGTCTCACCAGGAGTCAACCAGGTCTCTAGCAGTACAGTAGATTCTTCCACAGGTAGAAATGGTGGTGCGGAACACACCCAAATCGATTTTGACTCGATCTTAGATGATGGAGATCACTCCAGCCTGATGTCAGGGACCCTTAGTCCTGGCCTTTTGCAGAGCCTCTCCCAGAATTCATCTCGTCTCACCACCCCTCGCAATTCTGTTACTCTTGCATCGGTACCAGCAGGAATTGGCAACATGGCCATTGGGGATATGAGCTCAATGCTCACAGCACTGGCTGAAGAAAGCAAATTCCTCAATATGATTAGTTAGGAGCAAACACAGCTTTAAGCCAATTCAGTCGCAATAATTCATACATCAGGAATACATGGACTGGACAAAGCACTGACTGAACAATGAATAAGTGGTCATTTTATTTGTTTTATTGTCACTGTCTACAGTATATCAGTATGATATTCTTGTTAGATTTGTATTAAGATGTTTATGTCAAGAGTCTAGGAGATAAGAAAGGACTCATTCAGCCATATACACACAAACACCAGTGGCGTTGGGGTCGACGGTGGAGGTGTAAAACATACATATCTACATACATACATAGTACATGCATACATACGTACGTACGTACATACATACATACACAGACATACATACATACATACATACATACATATATACATACATACATACATACATACATACATACATACATACATACATACATACATACATACATACATACATACATACATACATACATACATACATACATACATACATACATACATAGTACAGTCAAACCTCGGTTTTTGACCACAATCCGTTCCAGAAGTTCGAGAAGTGAATCGGTCAAATTCCGAATCTATTTTTCCCATTATAAATAATGGAAAATGTTTTAATCCATTCCAAGACTTTAAAAAAACACCTTTTTTAAGCATTTTTTTCATTTGCGCATTTTTGACCGTTCGTGCAACCGCACAACTGCACCGCGCTGGTCGCATTATTGTGACAGAGCCGTCGCTGGAATTTAGAAAATATTTTTAAAGTCCTGATGTACTTTCCAAAATTTAAGTGGACCTCAGTGCGCAGGGAGCTTAATTTGGTCCGATCGCGCAACCGCAGCGGGCCAAGTGCTCACTGTCGCAATGCTTTAAGAGCGTCTTTGTGTTTTCGGATGGCTTTACTGCTCCCACTTGCTTTCTTTGGAGGCATGATTCGGGATTACCGTTTTTTTCCATGTATAATGCGCCCCCATGTATAATACGCACCCTAGAAATGGCATGTCGATGCTGGAAAAAAGCCTGTACCCATGTATAATACGCACACAAATTTTGACTCCTACTTCAGTCCGTAAACGTAAAATTATTTCAGAAAAAAGACCATCTTTGGGAACAACCGGATGTTATTCTGCCGGTCAGTATCACTGCGCATGCGCTAGCAAACTCGATAGCGAAGAAATGTTTCGGATTTGTGTAGGGTACATTGTGACAGCAAACGAGCAGGTGATCGAGCAAGCGTCTGATACGTGAGCATTGTGTTCGTATGGAGCGCGTTTGGAGTGAACAGCAGAGAAGAAAGCGCATCTGTAATGGCGGCCTCCGTATCATATCCGGATTTAAAAAATATATATATATATTATTATTATTTTTTTGTACCCATGTATAATGCGCACCCCAGAATTTAGGACAATAAATTTGTTAAATTTTGCGCATTATACATGGAAAAAAACGGTAATACAATCCTCAAAGTAAGGAAAATACAATAACAAACGGAGTCAGTCGGCATCCGGGCCGCGCGGTCGGGTTTTCTCGGGTGCTTTCAGCTCATCTCGCAAGGTTCGACCTCCGAATTTTGTTCGACAACCGAAGCAAAAAACATCCCGATTTGTTCGAGAACCGGGACGTTCGAAAACCGAGGTTTGACTGTACATTAGAGGTGTAAATCGCGGGTTTTGTCACAATACGATATAATATCGATACAAAGAACTACGATACAATATTTGCCGATATCTTAAAGCCTGCTGCGATTCATTCACGATATATCGCGATATAGTGCTCTACGATCGATTTTTTTTTTTTTAATAAAAAATATAGAACAATAACCTGATTTATAACAATTCATACGCAAAATCAACAAGGTACTGCAAACTCTTTATTTAGGAAATTACAAGAGTATTGTAGTATACAAAGTGCTTATTTTAACACTGAACTTTGATGTCGTGTTTTTTCTTTAAATGTGCGGCGAGATTTGTGGTCCCTGAATATTTGATCACCGCATGGCAGGATTTACAAACTGCACGTGTCTTGTCCGTTGAGCCATCTTTTCTTTGGAATCCAAAGTGCTTCCAAACGAATGACTTGAAGCCTAAAGGGGAGCAAATTTCCTCGTCTTTTTGGACACTAGCCATAGCACCAGCCCAGGAGCCGCGTACTAGTTGTCGACTCCCCTTTCATGTGCCTGCTCTGATCACAACACAACAACGCCGCGGCGCGCACAGCTCCCGGAAAGAGGAAGCAAGCAACAATGAACTGGATTTCAAAATAAAGTCGCGTCTAATGTCCGACGTCAAACACGGCGATATAAATCGATGTTTACGTTTAGCATCGATGCCAATAAATCGTAGAGCATTATATCGATTAATCGATGTGTATCGATGTATCGTTACACCCCTACTGTACATACATGCATACAGACAGACAGACACGCAAATTCACTCACACACACACGGTATATAGTGCTGCACTGAAAGCATTTCACATTGCCTTGCAGAGGATATTGGGGATGAGCATCTAATCACAGCTCCATCACAAGAAAACGGCTGGTATTCCAGTGGAGACCAAACTTTTAGAATTATACTGTATGGTACTTCCTTCAAGTAATATGATAGTCTTTTGTAATGTGTTATAATGACTTATACATAATCATGGTGAAATATTTGAAACTAATATCAGGGTCCACTGACTTGCTTTTTTATCATCGTCTGCACATTTGAGGATGCTATTATAATTCAGAGGCAAGATCTCTTTGTGACGTCAAACCCACAAGGGTGAAAGACTGAAATGGACAATGATATGCTTTGGTCTGTCAAGGAATTCGGACCCCTATGTGTGATGGGCAACATTCTCTAAAAGTACATTAGTGTGTTCCTAATGGGATCCAACTCTAATTAACACATTCATAACATCACCCCAGGACCTTTGTGCTACAACCCATACCTCCCCTGGGCTATGGATGAACCGCAGGATGTCAAATTCAGAAAAGGACAGACTTTGATATTCAAAATCTTGTTTCTGCATACTAGCTCATCAAAATCCCAAGTTTTAATTTGTTCCTTGTATTTCTAAGTAGCCTTTAAAATTGTCTGTGTATTTACTACTACAGTATATACTTTTACAAGTTTGTTTGGCTTTGTGTGACACTGTATATAGCCTTTGTATATTTCAAATAAACTATGACTTTTTTTCTGTGTACGGCCATAACTTGTGTTCCATCCACCCATCAATTTTTTTATACCTCTTATCAATTCCTATATGTCTTACAGCTCATATAGGTAACTCACATTCACACCTATGGACAATTAAGTCTTCAATTCATCTTAAAATCATATTTTTTGGAATGTGGAAGGAAGCCAGAGAAAACCCATGCAAGGTAGGGCAGAACACACAAACTTCACACAGGAAGCCAGGAGCCCAGATTCAACCCTCTTCATCTCAAAACAGTAAGGCGGACGTGCTTGCCACTTTTCTACCATGCCACTTCTTGTGCTCTGTCATCTCAAATTTGTAGACTTGTAATCAGGTCAAGTGGCATTTCCACTTCAGTGTGTACCCCGCCTACTGCCCGTAGTCAGCTGGGATAGGTTCCAGCTTACCCGTGACCCTCATGTGGATCAGCGGTTCGGATAATGGTTGGATGGATGCTTTTCCTTTTCCTGTTATAACTGGCACAAAGAATTGACAGCCACTGATCCCACAATATGGAATGAATGAACTGTGTTCTTAGAAGGTATTAATATGAAGGTACAGGGTAGCTAGACTTGGCGATTTGTCAGATTTGGGGGGAAATCTGTCACGTTACTATCACATGGTCTTATTGAACTTTATTGATCTCTAAATTAGTAGATTTATCTTGATGAGTTACAAAACATTGTACATTGAAAAGCCACAGAATTTCATGCAAATATGATGGTTATTATTATTATTTATTATTATTAATTATTTCTTACTCAACACTTATTTATTACTCAAAACTTAACTTATTGCTCTTCACTTTCTTTGTTACTTGTGCAAAATTCTCTTTTGTACTATTTCTGTGAGCTACTAGAACCAGAATTTCCCAAGGGAGCAATCCCAAGGGAAAAGAAAAGTTGAGTCTAAGTCTAAAAGGACACTGGCATCAAGAAATAAAAGGGTGTGTGCTGCAGCACCCAAAGATCCCACCCGATCCCACACCTACTCCCACACCCAACCTGCACGTCCCTGTGCAAGACTGAGTAATATACATGAGCCCAAAGAGGCAGCCAAGTAACACACTATTTCAAGATAAGTTGGTAAATGGAGCTGGCTCCTGCCCCATGCTTTTTACATGTGTTAACTCTTAGGTGACCCAGTTACTTGCTAATTTTTCCATTCCATGGCTATTTGTAAATGGTATAAGAAAATAAAATTACCATGATTGAGTGATAAATTTGAAAAAATCTAACTTTTAGAAAGTCATTTCTTATTAAAGTATTTATCATCATGAGGTGTTTATATAATTTTGAAGGGAAATTTCTCATTTTGGAAAGAGGCCGTAACATAAAATGTGGAAATAGTAGTTAAGCACTGTGAATATGTTCTGGATGCATTGTAACTTACTGTTCATTTCACAGTGAAGATGTAAAAGGAGATGCCCCTCTGAGAAAAACGCTGTTTCTTGGTATGAATCCCAACTCGCAATATGGCTACCATCAGACAAAACAACACATGCAGAGGCACAGGGTCCAATTACAATGAATAGACCCGCTATGAAGCAAATACGATAGATACGGAAATAGATACGGAAAGACAACATTTCTCCCATTAGTTCTTGAGTATAACTAGTATGATGTTTAGATGAACACATTGAGTGTTATTTTGTAGTTTCAGTATAACAGAATGTACAGATGAAAAACAGAGTGTGTGATGTCCTTGCTCTTTGACCTTCGAGGGCAGGCCATCATAATAAAGGGAATCACACATGAACCTTTCTGTGATTTTCTTTCTTGGCCTGACTAATTTTTTCATCAAAGACTTCCTCTATTGAGGTATCTATGCCCATTGAGATCAGAGGGATGTGACCCGTGTTTGAGTTGGGGGTTACTTAATCCCCCTATATAACTTTTGGGGCCATCCGGCTGCTTCAGAACATGGTCATCTCTCACTAGTAGAATTATGATCATCTTGCCTGTGGGATGTAGACCATGAAGGCCAGCATTGTAGCTCTGCTTGGGGAGAGTCCAGGGTCAGTCCCAAACCCGCGTCATGACCTCTTGTAGGTTAGCCGCTATTGCCAGGCACAATAGCAGGCGGCTGATCTGAGAGCCCCATCATGAGAGGGGTGTTGAGGAATGCTGTCATTTCATTGAAGTCACAGGGATCTTTTTATTAAAAGCTTATGTGTTGAAGAGGGAGGGGCTAGAAGGACATGACCTTCTTGGTCAGCTTCTCTTTTAGTTTTTTTTTTATTTTTCCTTTGAGATGCACAGTGACGCACTTGTCAGCACGTCAGCTCACAGGTCAGAGGGGCGGGCTTCCAGCTCTGGCCTTCCTGCTTGGAGTTTTCATGCTCTCCCTGTGCCTGCGTGGGGTTCCTCCGAGTACTCCGGCTTCCTCCCACATTCCAAAGACATGCATGGTAGGCCAATTGACCACAACAAATTGTGGGCGTTGGTGTGCGTGTGAGCGTGAATGGGTGTTTGTCTATGTGTGCCCTGCAATTGTCTGGCAACCAGTTCAGTGTGTACCCCGCCTACTGCCCGTAGTCAGCTGGGATAGGTTCCAGCTTACCCGTGACCCTCATGTGGATCAGCGGTTCGGATAATGGTTGGATGGATGCTTTTCCTTTTCCTGTTATAACTGGCACAAAGAATTGACAGCCACTGATCCCACAATATGGAATGAATGAACTGTGTTCTTAGAAGGTATTAATATGAAGGTACAGGGTAGCTAGACATTTACTGAATACCATGAAAATAAATGCCAATATGGCAGTTATTGTGTAGTCCAGGGGTCTCAAACTCCAGTCCTCGGGGGCCGCATTCCTACATGTTTTCCAAGTTTCCCTCATTAAACACACCTGATTCACTTATCAGGCTCCTGCAGAACGTGAGGATGAATTGATCATTTGAATTGGGTTCAATCTAACAATTTTCTATAACAAGGTACAACACTGTAAATATGTTTTTAGAACTCTTATTATAATAACTTCTTTTTTTTTAAACTAAAGGTATACCGTTTTTTTCCGTGTATAGTGCGCCCCCATGTATAGTACGCACCCCTAAAAATGGCATGCTGATGCTGGAAAAAAGCTTGTACCCATGTATAATACGCACCGAATTTTTATGAATTTTTAAAAAAAAAAAAATTATTTATTTATTTATTTTTTTTTTTTTAAGTCCCAATGATCGTCACACACGCAGGGAGGCAATGGGTCCCATTTTTATAGTCTTTGGTATAGTCTTAACTAGGCTGGATGTAATTTTTTTTGTTGGCGTTGATTTCTCCGACTGCCCCTAAACGCACCACCGCGCTCCGTGCGCATGGAGCGTGTTTGAAGTGAACAGCAGAGAAGAAAGGAACAAGGCAAAGTGTTGTGAAATAAAATATTACCTGTAATACGGATTTAGGTAGAGAACTGAACTCTCGCTCTTTATATAGCTGACGTGTCTTGCTCATCCGTTCTGCGCATCTGTAATGGCGGCCTCCGTATGATATCCGGTTTGCGTGTGTGCGAGAGCGAGAGAGAGCGAGAGAGAGAGCGGCGAGAGAACGCTCAACCGTAGCGCGCCGCCGACCGCCCAACTGCACCGGGCTGGCCGATTATTGTGACAGAGCCGTCGCTGAAATTTAGAAGATATTTTTAAAGTCCTGATGTACTTTCTAAAATTTAAGTGGACCTCAGTGCGCACTGCGCAGGGAGCTTAATTTGGTGCAGCGCGCCGGGCGCTCACTGTCGCATTGCTTAAAGAGCGCCTTTGTGTTTTAGGATGAACAACAGAGACCAAAGGAACAAGGCAAAGTGTTGTGAAATAAAATATTACCTGTAATACGCATTTTGTTATTTGCTGATTGAAACTGCTAATTAAACTGTGAATTGAAACTAATAGGAAGAAAACAACTCTCGCTCTTTATATAGCTGACGTGTCTTGCGCAGCCGTTCTGTGCATTTTATTTCACAACACTTTGCCTTGTTCCTTTCTTCTCTGCTGTTCACTTCAAACACGCTCCATGCGACCGCAATGCTCTCGTATCAGACGCTTGCTCGATCACCTGCTCGTTTGCTGTCCCGTGCGCGCACGAAGCGCGGTGGTGCGTTTACGGGCAGTCGGAGAAATCAACGCCAACAAAAAAAATTACATCCAGCCTAGTTAAGACCATACCAAAGACTATAAAAATGGGACCCATTGCCTCCCTGCGTGTGTGACGATCATTGGGACTTAAAAAAAAAAAAAAAAAAATTTAAAAAAAAAAAATTTTTTTTTTTTTTTTTTTTGTACCCATGTATAATGCGCACCCCGGATTTTAGGACAATAAATTAGTAAAATTTTGCGCACTATACACGGAAAAAAACGGTAATTGTACGCACTGCAATTGTGTGGGCACTCCTTGCCTTGTGCTGGCGTGTGGGCAGGTTTTGTGCCATAATTCCTCAATTTAGAAGTTTTATTTTGACTTTTAATTCTTTTTTTCAATTTGGGAAAAAAATCCGCGATGTAGTGAAACCGCAATAAACAAACCGTGATGTAGCGAGGGATTACTGTACATCACTAGAAATCAAGGCAATTGTGTTTCTCTAATTTGTAAAGAAACGGTTGCCTTGTTTAAGGGTTTCAACTTAAAGAGACACTATCAGACTACCCATGCGAACGCAAACGACCAGCTAAAAGGGAGTGACCGCGCTGATAAAGTGAAGCAGCTCCAAGCTGAACTGGCATCACAACAGCGATTCTTCACACGGGACTGTGAGTCAAAAATAAACATTACTAAAGCAAGCTACGAAATGGCCATGTTAAGACTGTTGATGTTATGGACCTGTAGACCTTACACAAACTATTATTTTCTGAAAGATAATGTAAATGACAAGAGCAAAATTCTCTAGTTTTAAGTTTTAATAATAACAGACAACTTTGCATTACTTATAACTCCCGTTTAAAATGTTCATGAGGCAAAAGTAATTTTAAACTCATGTAAATTTAAGGTATTTCATACAGTTTGTTCAATGTTATCTGACTCTTCAGATATGAGTGAAAGGCAGAATTTGTGTTTTTAGAGTTGTTCACATCTGCCTGAGTGACTCATATTTGGTTATTTTGTCATTTGAAAAATAAAGACAATTGTGACAATGAAATTTGTTTTAAAACTGTGTATTTGCATTTTTGTAGTTAAAAAATGTCCGAAAAAACTATTGGCCCCCGGGCCCCTTCACTTTATCAAATCTGGCCCTCCTTGCAAAAAGTTTGGACACCCCTGGTGTAAATTAACAACACTCGGAAAATAGTCTTCTGGCCTTGAACCCATAACCTCCTTTAGGAGTTCTAAGGTTAAGGTTGACACTGCTACATTCCAGTACATGAACAGCTGCTGAGGGGAGGCTGTTTTTTTCATAACCCAGCACTATATAATTATGCACTCAAAATAACGAGAAAAAAAATCTTGTTCTTTAGCAAAGTAAATTTAACACTGTCAAGTATGCAGATAGTTTGACCTATTTGTTTATCCTGATTATCCTTGCCATGTCCTGACCAGTAAAGGAATCAAACTGAAATATACATAATATATGATAATTCTAGTAAAGAAGCAAACCACAATGTCACTGGCTAGGTCAATGTTCAAATGTTGGAAGCATTCACTGTAAGGAGTTAATCCTCATCGCTGCTCCAAATCCATCACGCTAAGTGAGCACCACTCTAAAAGCAGTGGAACCATGAGGAGAGTTCCTTTATTTATGCTACAGACTGAAAACACTTTGATTTGTTCAAGACGAGTAATTGCTTCAATTTACAGATATTTACCTCTATAGATTTGATACACAACTTTGAAGGTGGCGTGAACCCACTCATTGTTCATGTGAACAAAAGTATTCCAACATGTGATTGACATTTGTAAGATACCATCACGTTAACTGATGTTGAAAGTTCCTGTTTTCCTGTTGGCCCTGATTGTCCCCGCCTGTTTTGCTGTTTCTTCCTGCCTGTTTGCCTCCCTGTTAGTCCTGCCATGTTCTCCTGCTTGTTTGTTCATACCTCTCCTCCACCACCATTTTCCTTACAATAAACCCTCGTCCAAGCTGCATTTGGTCGCCCTGCTTCATTCCGCACGTGACACATCTTCATTGTGTGTCTTATAAAACTACCAAACAAAAACTTCTTAGGCAACTCCAACATAGTGCTTAAGTCATCACCTGACAACTTGGCTTTTAGCACTATGAAAGTGCCAAAATGTCCTATTTTAGGTGACAAAGCATGATCACACATTTGATGTCAGTCTATGTGTGGGGATGACAGAGTCAGAGAGTATCATTTAGACTGGAGATAAATACTCAAATATCAAACGTATACAGTTCAATAGCCATCTTGCTTCAGAAATTGCGCTTAATCTTAGCAGTTTTTAGAAATCAAGTTCTTCATTGTTTGGATATACCGTACCTGTTTAAATGTTGTATTACTTTGGAAAAACAGATGTCTAACATGAAGCAAAGAGCCATTCCGGAAGCCATAATGGTGGGTTCCAGTCAGCATCGCTCTGAAATAGATCATAGACTTATTATTCTTGGATTCATGCCACTGGATTGTTGAATGGGGAATGTGCTCACAGGCATAAGCGTACAACCACAATTATAGCAATGAAAAGTAAATGCATTGCTGTGTGTTTGATTACACATTTTCTATTCTTGGGGAATTTGCCTAGAACATTGCCTCAAGGGGATTATTGTAACAAGGATGAGTCAGATATAATTTATACCGTAAACCAAGATCTGCAGCCTGTAGGATTTCAGGAATCATTCTTTGTAGGACAAAGTAGGGTGGATTTGAGCTTCTAGACTGTAGCTTGATATTTCCATCCATACTGTATATGGGCCTATGGGTATCAGTGATGGGCAGTGCCTTTGACATCGGCCTTCGCTCAACACAGCAGAAGGCCATCATGAAAGCCTCCAGCGAATAACTGTCAACTGTGGCCATGTGAAGTCCTTTGAGACATGTTTGTGATTAAGGGCTATATGATTAAAATTGACTTGACTTGACTTGACTTGACATGTCTTTATTCTTTTTTCATATACATGCAATATTAATCCGAATACCTTGTTTTTGAAAATGCAACTACAACTTGAAATGATTAAGATGTTTACATGCATAAACTGAGGAATATGAATGCTCGGACTTGGCCTTGTCATCACGTCCAATTAAATATAGTGATTTGAAAGGAACAATGTGGGATGGGCTGGGCGCCAGACATACCATTCTGAAGTTTTCTAATTTCGCCAAGGGTCAAGGGGTCTTCATAGTAAAAGCAGATCAGAAAGGATGTGGGGCCAGGGGCGAGGACAAGGCCCATAAATCCAGTCCCATTCTCAGAGGAAGACATCTTTTTCAAGACTGTATATAAACATCCAAATTAAAATACAGTCACAAATGCCACATCGTACTATCATTAGTGTGCAGATATTTTCCTCATAACTAGTAGGAGGGTGTCAATGGGCTTCGGCGTCCATAGTTGCATGTAACAGATTGATGAGAACTGCTTTTCAGGTTGTGGGGTACTGTTCTATAATTAATCTATAAACAATATAATATAATGTATATAACTTATGAATGTCATAAAATGCGCCTCCCAAAAAAATGTTTTTTGTACTACCAGTACAAAACTCCGGAGTACAAATCAGGAGTTACTTTTCAATGACAGATCCGTAAAATCAACCAAATTCATGATTTATATTTTAGGACAAGATTTTGGAAATATTCTGATCACGGTTTTAGGATGCCGAAACTGATATCAATCATCCATGAGTGTGATCACTTGGATTGATTGTAAAATGTTCATTTTTAGAGCTACAACGGCTATTTTTCTTGATTAATTAGTTGTTTTTTTTCCAATTAATTGGCAAATAAGATTTTTATTGAAATAGAAAAATTAAATCCCTTTATTATTCTAAAGCATTGCTTCAAGTAAGCAGTGCAGTAATTGCACAAATTGTGATTCATTTATTTTTTTGGTCACTGTCAGAAAACAAGTGGAAATGTGCCTCATTATTTTCCCCAAGTGATGTTTGGAAATGTCCTTTACTGATTGAACACAAACATAATCAGAAGTCAGATTTACATACAGCCTTTTGCTCCAATTAGAATGAAATCAAATTACCAAATAGCATGAAAATACTCACAGGGAAAATCAGAATGGAGTTTCATATGGGTTTAGAGGGTTTGCATATTCTTGTCCCAATTCTGATGAATTATTTGATTAAAATGAACATTTTAACGATTCATTTCACTCAGGGTATGTATAATAAAAAGGTGTAGAAGGAAAATAAGAATGCCTCAAGTTAACGTTCTTTTAGGTTTTCAACTGTAGGGTGTCTTTCTGAACACTGGGTGGCAATGCACCCACATTAAGTTGTGCCAACAAGGTTCAACTTCTCTCTTAACGTTTCTTGGATTCTTCATCCAAATGCCCAACTTCGTTGGATAGCAAATCAGCCATAATTCGGATGAAATCGGTGAAAATGTAGCGCAGAAATCAAACAATCTATACAAACACGTAGGAACGAGCTGACGAGTTGACCGCCAAGATGGCGGCATAACACAAAATCACGTGATAAAACCACGTGCCTCTATATGATGTGATGTCACTGCTATATGTTATATGGCATAAATTTAAGACTGACTATTGATATTATACATTTTACGCCAAAGCTCAAGCTAAATTGAGTGACAATTACAGTCACTCAAATAGGGGAATTGTTAGATTAGGCCTCTTTGGCATCCATGACTTGAGCCAGGCCGTTATCTTGCAAGCTGTGATATTTCTCTTGCTTTCACCTTGCTTGCATTACTTATAACTCCTGTTTAGAATGTTTATGAGGCAAAAATAATTCTAAACTCATGTAAATTTAAGGTATTTCATACAGTTTGTTCAATGTTATCTGACTCTTCAGGTATGAATGAAAGGCATAATTTGTTTTTAGAGTTGTTCACATCTGCCTGAATGGCTTATATCTGGTTATTTTGTTATTTAAAAAATAAAGACAATTGTGACAATGGAATTTGTATTATAACTGTGTATTTGCAGGAAATTTCTGTAGTTAAAAAATGTCCGAAAAAACTATTGGCCCCCGGGCCCCTTCACTTTATCAAATCTGGCCATCCTTGAGAAAAGTTTGTACACCCTCTCAGTTGAACTTAAATAGTTCAACTGAGAATATGCAGTCTTCAAGTCATTATTATTAGTGTAGCAAGCGTTAAAGATAAAAAACCAGGCTAAGGTCCTGCAGAACTTAACGGCCTCTGATTTCAAAACTAGTTAATACATTTGTATGTTCAATGTCAAAACTAGTTAATCAATTTGTATGTTCATTAATTTGCGCATATCTAGTGTAATATGAGGCAATGACAAAAAATAGTCCACCTTGTTCACAAAAGAAAACGTGAAATGCCCTAAAGCACCATTTTGGTAGTGCAATGCCAAGCTATTTATGTAAGAATTTATGACGTGATCTTTGGTCATTATAAAAAAAAGAAAAAGCTCTTGAATTCAACTGTTCATCATTGCCTGTTTTTGTTTTCGTTATACAAATGTACCTTAAGCTGTACAATGCTTTCAAAATGAAAATTAAACTGAAGAAAATGGGGTGGTATCTTATTTCTTTCCGCGGCTGTATTTGCGTTCAGTCATAACGACCCTCTGAAAAATGCTACAACTACGATGTGGCCCTGCCTAAAAAAATAAAAGAAATAAAAAAGTTTGATCCCTCATATAAATCAACCGCGGTCACTGTAAACGTGAGTGAGCATTTACCCCGGAAAAGTCTGCAGAGTGAAAAAAAATCTCCTGCCACCTGGTGGTAAAAGAAGAAAGGAACACTTGATTCATTTCGAAAGGGCATTGGCCATCATTAATATAAAACGAATATCCAGGACAAGTACAACTAAACAAGCATGGGGAAAAGTGATCTAACCCAATGACTAACACATTTTTGAAAGAATAGCAATAATATATCATACATAAGACACACACCTGATTGTTTATTACAATGTACAGACAGTAGTATCATTTCAGTGGAAAAACATGCACATTGGGTGATAGAACAGTGTGTAATAATAGCATTTATGGCAACAGTTGCTTTCATTGGAGAAAATCTCTCATAGTTCAAAAACATTTGTCATAAAAATTGTCAAATTGTAAGGACTGAAGAAAGGGAGCATGTAAACTGTAAGCTTGGCAGTAGTATATCCAATGTGTCAGCAATTGTAAGACCCATGGAATGATCTTAAAATATAGTTAATAAAATAGTTAATTAGACAGAGCTGCCTTTTTCTAATATGGAAGGAGAAATGAGTCATATGAGTGTCAGATCACAGACATTACCATTCACACATGAAAGAGGTCATTAATGAGCCTCAACAGCAGCACCAAAAGATCTCAGATGCCAGTCTGAAACAACAGTTAAAATGTAATTGTACAAAAAAGGCATTCCCAAAAATGGATGACTCACTACATATGTAAGCATTTTGAACATTATTCTGCAACAATAATGGGATTGGATTTTTTTTTATGTTTTGCTTATTGGCAAATTGATTGTACTATTTGTTGCATTGTTTCAAGTTCAAAGGCAGTGTTGTTAAATAATAAAGGCACTTGAATAGAGATGCACCGATCCGACTTTTTCAGTTCCGATACCGATACCGATGCCGTGGCTTTGCGTATCGGTCGATACCCGATACCGATCCGATATTATGGTTGACTTGATTGATTGATTGATTGTATATTTATTGATCCCCAGGGGTGGGGAAATTCAGGCCCCAGCCGTATTCATACCACAGAGTGGGTATACAAAAGACACACAGATGGCATGAGCGCAACTCAATAGGCTCTCATAAGGCTGCCACACAACGGTGCCACAAAGAAAGGCAGAAAGTGCTCAAGATAAAAGCCATCAAAGCAAAACAAAGCTAAAAGACAAAGGAAAAAAAGTAACAGCGGCCAACCAGCACCCCTCAATACAAGAGAACACCCCAAAACACACAAAATAGCCTCCACGGGGTCCATAGACAGGTGTAGGGGCAGTCCAGTTCAAACTTAACAAGCTACATAACTCTACATGTGGAACAGAAAAGACCAAAGGCAATGGCATCAGGCAGACTACACAGTTCTTTGCTCTAAATTAGGGGTGTCCAAACTAACGGTCCAGTTTTTATTGGCCCGCAGCAAATTCTGAAAACATAATTGAATATGGCCCGCACAAGAAGCTTGAGCTCAGCTTCTCAGTTTCCACACTAGATGGAGCCCGCCACACAAAGCGTTTGACGTCCCATTAACACCCCCCCGGAAGAGAAGCGAACACGCAGCGTTTCACATCCGATTAGCCCCCCCCATTCGGGAGAGAAGCGAACGCGCAGCCTTTGACGTCCCATTAGCAACCCGAAGAGAAGCGAACGCGCATGGTTTGACGTCCGCTTAGCAACCCGGGGAAGAGAAGCGAACGTTCGCTCCATGTTTGCGTTTGTTTAGAAAACTCTCGTGGCATGCGGCACACGTGCTGCTGACGTATGACGTAGCCCGCGTCCCAATAGATTAAGGAAAGTATCGGCTCACAGATCGGCTGTATTTTCCGATACCCGATCCGTCTATTTTGTTGATATCGGGACCGATATCCGATCCAGATATCGGATCGGTGCATCTCTACACTTGAAGTAACAGCCGGAGAATGTTTCTCATTTCTTGGAGATGGCTTTCTGGCAACTCAGTCAAGTCGACACACTTCCTGTTCCGGGCCCATCATCGCCACATCGTCCAACTTCAGAGCGCGACAGTGCGTAAGTGTTTGCCAGCAGAGACGGCTTTAATCACGCAGGCAGGTAAACACTCTGACTTCTCCGTGGTGCTGCCACAACACGACCAATGCGGCTTTCCGGGATGACCCTTATGGCTGTGACCGCACCCTTGAAATCCTCCTACACACATAAACACAAGGTCATCAAATATATGAGCCCTCAACCAAGGATGAGCCTTTACACAGGAATGTAAATTCAAAGAATAAATCTGAGACAAAGAAATTGTTGTAATTAATGGGTGTAAAACAGGGCATATAAATTAAGTTGTGATATTTGGAAACCTGGATGCATAGACATTCTATTTTGAAGGGCAATGATCACATGACCTAATTTGGTTGAGCTTGTTGAGTGGAATTCTGGGTTGTAGAGAAATAGAAATACATATGAAAGCAGGAATGCACGTTACAGCAGCAGAACGATAGCAGAGACACTGCTGGGGCCCAGACAGCAATGTTTAACTAATTTGTGTCATCAAAAAATAGTCTGTATGTTGTTGAGTGTGACAAGATTAGTGTAATGTTAGGGGTTCCTTGTACCGGGCATAGTTCCTGGACAGCCACAGCGTGCCTCCTTGGCCCCTCCACTGGAGCAGAAGGAGCAGCAGTGGAACATTCCAGTGTGATGCCTCAGCTTCTTTGTCACGTTCAAAACAAACGGAGAACCCTGCAGACAGGACAGAGGTCGCTCTATGAAGCAAACTACTATTGATTCTAAGGGGCATCAAGGTGCTTGATTGCTGACCTCTATACCTGAGGCTAACAATATGGATCCACTTTTGAAGATGTACTACAACAATTCAAATTGTTGTACATTTATCTTCTCTGAGTTTATCTACACTTTTTGCAATATATTTCAAAGAATACAGAGCATACTAAATAACAACGTTTCATCCCAGGTTAAAAGAAAGTTTTAAGTGGAATTCCTTTGGAGAGTGTTTCAGATAGTCTACAGGTTAACCTTTTTGTACTATACCAGTATTTGTTCCCCACTAACAGTGCATACCGTAGCTATACTTCAGTCAGTCACATGGGTTCATGGTGTACCTTTACATGTTGAGCTTTGACACAAACCCACACAGAGTACGTGCCAGCCTCATCCGGTCTGTAGGAAACTTTGTAAGAGCCGTCATTGTTGTCCACTAATGTGCTTTCCACCGCACTAAAAGAAAAAAAGAAAAGTGTTCTTACTCTCACCATTGTGAGTCCAGCATTTTAGAATGTGTTTGATTTGACCTCAGTCGATCCATCTAACCATTTTCTATCGTGTTTGTCCTTATTAGTGTCGTAACTTGTGGAAAACCTAGAGCCTATCTGATGGGCAATAGGACATTCATCTACACGGGGCAGTCCTGGCGCTCACTGTTAATGATTATTCTGAATCGGTCTAAATAAAATGAATGGATGGCGGCCGGATGGACGGACTAGTGGCCAAACAGACAGTGCACGTGCCCTCACCAGTGTTTCCTCTCCCTGTGGACGATGCTGACCAGGACAGGATCCCCACCATGTGCCATCTGGTCCCCGGCAGAGTCTCTGCAAACCAGGGTGAAGTGGGCCTGCTGGCCCTCACTGGCCTGCTGGAGACCTGTGGACATGGGGATGAGTAGACAGGTCGTTTTTTTAAGTAAACAAAACATTTATTTTTTATAATACTCATTATAATCACTCAACAGGAGATTGAAACTCAATCTACTGTATATTATTGGGTTTCACATCACACAGAACCAGATCACACACAAGCAGCCATGCAGAGAAATGTCAGAGTGAAAGGGTCTGAGACATGTTGCCTTGCTCAAGGGCACTGCACCATTAGTATCCCCCAACAACCAATTCAATGGGACTTGAAGCATGACCCTTCAGCTACAAAGCGCAAGTCCTTACGGATAGGTTAGTACAGTGTCATTGCATACAGATGGAAGCACAGAATTCTAAATCTCTGTCTTGGTCTCCTCACCTTCTCCTTCTATAGTGCACTTGTTGGGGTCCAAAGCCTTAAAATGGATCACGCCCACCACTGGGTAGCCGCTCAGCTCACCCGCCATCCCCTGGGGATCAAAGCGGATACCACTGCCGTCATCAGGGACGAGGGCAGCCAGCTGGTCATCACAGCTGCCCTCCGCCAGGCTGCTCAGCCTTCTCAGCGTCACGCCCTTAGCACTGAGGATCTCGGCATCCGAGCCACAGCTCAGCAGCCGGTCGGCAAAGTCCACGCCATCCCGGACGTCCGACAGCGCCTGCTGCAGCTGCGCCTTCTGCAGATGCAGCTGGTTCCTGCCACACACCGGAAAGGGATTTCAAGTCGTCACCCAGCATGTCAACACTCAACACTTGCTGCAGCAGGAAGTCAGCGTTCAATGTCACCCAGGCATTTTATCCAACATCGATGATGTCATCCTATATGTTGTCCAATAGTGTCGCCCAGGATGTTAATGCTCATTATTGCTCACTGTTATTTAGCATGTGTGGTGAAATATAAACATCATCATCCAGTCTGTCATTAAGTCAAGCAACAACACGTCAAAGTCCAACATGCCATGGAGTATGTAATCCAACATGTTAACCAGCATCTGTAAGCCACTATCCAACATGTAATACATGTGACAGTGTCACGCAACATTTCATCTGACATGTCTTTCAGCCGCATGTTAGTATCATACCTGCATTGGAGGTGAAGTTCGTCCAGGCGACGCAGCAGGGCCAGGCAATGAGCTTCCACCGCACTGGCGTAGCCTCGAGCGAATGCCCTCATCTCATTGGCTGTGGCCTCCACTCTCGTTTGTAAAGCCTTCTGGGAAACCTCCACCTGGAAAAGACTGTAATTGTTAACAAATGAAAGAGGAGGGGCCAGTACTAACTCGTCACACCTTCTGCAGTGTCTGCTCCAGTCTTTGCAGGTGTGGTCGCAGGCGGACAGTGACCAGCGTCCTGATGCGGTCTCTCTGGCAGCCAATGACTTCATGGGTGGGACAGCAGCGGTGCTCAGAGTGCAGCGTTGTGGCGCATTCCAGGCACACTGGCAGGTCGCAAGGCTGGCAGAAGAGGCGCAGCTCCTGGCCGGGATGGACAGCACACAGGACGGGACGGCAGAGGCGACCCCGAGACTTGAGATCCTGCAATTGCTGAATAGGGTGCGACGCTGTACGCGTCTGACGCCTGTGGACGACAGCATCGATGTAGATCAGTGATTAGTCTGCTGTGAAAGATCATCAGATGATCCACAAGAAAGTAACCATACATTTGCACTTGATTGTCCCAAAATTATATTTATATTTAGTACAAATAAAGCGCCATGTTAATCTATCTCTGCCTGTGAGTGGCAGGCAGAACAATTAAGAACTCTTCCACTACATGACAGAAGGTACAAATTAGCAGTTGCCGTTGTCCTAAACAGCAGCTTTGTATTCAATTAAACATACAATTTTCATAGTGCGCGAGTTATTTGCGATCAAACCGAGACAATATCATCATTGCTTCAATGCATCTAATGTTTTCGTAACAATTTTCTTTGATGGTGACCCGTCGGGTTTTACTAAAGCAAAATTTTGAGCAAAAATTATAGCTGTAATGTAGTAAACGAATAATGACAACATTTAAAGATATTAAATTTAACAGTTTAGAATTGAGCTTGCACAGCATCCCAGTGAGTAGTTTCTAATGTTTTAGAATATATATCATAGTATTGTATAGAAATGTAGTTCTAGTAGTAGTAGTAGTAGTAGTAGTGGTAGAAGAAAACAGCCACCAAAATGTGACCTTTACCAATTTTTCGTTTTGTACAAAAATGACATGTTTTAATATTGATCATTGACTGTCCCACTATTTTATCTTTTGATTCACGTTTTTGTTTTTCAATAAAGATTATCTTTTGAAAAACGAAAAACTTAACGCAGACGCAAACAGTAGAAGAAGGTAAAACGGAAGGAAATAATAGCGAAAAGAGGTACCTGTGCGCTTGAAAACAGAATTCGCACAAGTTGACGCAGCAGACCTCACAGCGGCTCTCCGCCCGGCTTTCGCCACACAGGTCACACCCAAGCGGGCCGTTGCTAACCAGGGTCTCGAGAAACACTTCGTCTAACGCCAAGTGGTCGGTGCTTAGTCCGACAGGCCCCGAAGGCGGAAGGTCCACTTCAGAGTCACAGTCGGGGCAGAGCACCGTGACGTTGACCCGTTTCTCTTTCCTCGCCTCTTTCGTAACTTCTCCGTCCCGGCCCTCCTGTTCTGGGCCATCCCGGTGGCGACCAGCGGCCACCGAGAATGGCTCCAACTGCTTGATACAGTCCAGACAGAATGTGTGCAGGCACGGCAGGATTTTAGGATCCCGGTACAAGCGAGTACACACGCTACAAACCGCCCTTGGGTTCACCGACAGTCCGTCTGGCGCTATTGGCTCGGTTGCCGTCAGCTGTTCTGAATGATCCTTTTCTTCGGACATTGTTGGTACCGAAAAACAAACCAAATTTGGGGACAAATATGGTTTTGTAAGCCGCTAATGCTGAAGGAAGGTCTTTGTTATGTCCACAGCCAATCACATGAAAATGTATCCCAGCAAAAACTATTTTGTTTTAACTTTATCACATCCGTTGAAATCCCACCGGAATGCCGTCCTTGCTGTTTTCATGGCTCCAATGGGACATACGACACCTCTTCATCGGTGGGCCAATGGAAGGGCGCCAGAGTCCAGCAGGGGCGGTCCGAACACTTTTAGGGAGACCTCATATTTACACCTAACATACCCAGACCTATCCCTTCTACTGGCAGGAATGCACTAACTTTTCATACTAAACTTACACTGACATAGAAAACGAATCCTTTATTAATTCTGTAATGCATTACACACACAGAAACTTTTTGCAAGTTAGTAGAGATGTTTCATCTTTTGTTTTGTTCGATTGTTCATTTCCAAATATAAAAACATTTAAAATGTACAAAGATTAAATAAATGTGATGGAGAATGTCTAAAAAAAAAAAAAAAAACTCCAGGGGCTTGCGAAGTGGCATTCTCCAGAAATACGAGTACATTTAAGGTAAAATTTCAATGGATAGAGAAATATGCATCCTAATAGATGTCATACAGATGAAAGAAATAAGAAAAATGAATAACAGGGATAAGACATACAACAATAGGGTAAAAACACACCAAAACTACAATTAAAGAGAATAATGAATGGATCCAGGTTCATTTAGCAAACCATATGGAAAGTATTTTGTGTCTAAGAGAAGTTATTTCAGAACCTTCTTAAATTGGCGAGAAGACCCGCCCCTTAAAAATAGTGGCAGCAAATTGTAAATCTTTGACCCTCTGTAGCCTATGTTAAATTGGGTTTGGGAAGTACAGGCTATTGGTGGTCTGAGGTCATTTGAACTGCGTGTGGGGTAATTATGGATCTGAGAATTATGTCTAAATAGGTTATGAAAAAATAGGGGAAGGGTTCTCCCCAGTGAGCCATGAACAAAGAGACCAATTTGAAGATGATTGACTTGAAAAACAGTGTCGTCTGCAAATAAGATTTTGGACAGTTTATCATTTACATTACATTAGTTTACATTCTTAGTGGGACTGTTAAAGCTTTAGTGAAAATTGTGCACAAAATTAAAAATTCATGAAATGTTCAACGCTTGCTCTGGATGGAATAAACTTTGCGAAGTTTTAAACTTTGGAGGCATTCTCAGAGGTAAGATAGCGGTCATTTACCTCAGGGATGTACTTTTGCGCTATATTCTGACTGTCTGCTGTATGCACACTTGCTCCATTTTTGCTCCTCTTATTTATTATGTTATTTGTTGATTATTTATTCATCACTCTTATTTATTCATTGTTTCTTGTTTTTATTGTTTGTGTTGTTTAATTGTTTGTATATTGTGTACTATGTCTTGTCACCATGGGATAGTGAGAACGTAATTTCGATCTCTTTGTGTGTCTTGCCATGTGAAGAAATTGACAATAAAACAGACTTTGACTTTGATTTCTACGTATAAAATTAAAAATTGATGTCCCTAAGGATTGAAATGTGATAGAAATGCACACTACGTGTAGAAATACACACTACTTGTGGTCATTTGTCAAAACAGTGTGGGGAATCAAAATACAAAATGTACATTTATGTAGTTAATGGATGCATTGCTATGCATAAATTCCCAAGTTCATCAAGATGTTTTATAGAATCTAAGCCTAATGCAGCTTAAAAAATGAATGATGTGACAGGGAACGCGTAGGGTTATTGCAACTGTATAAATCAAATCAGAGTCAAATGTCAGTGTAAATTGAATTTCCTTTTAAAGGACTAAAGTGTCCAATTAATAAAAATATCATGAGAATGCCTTAGGAAATCTTCCCCCACCTCATCAGGAGCATGCCCAGGCATTGTAGGGTGGTCAGACGGGCACGTGGAGGCCACACATGTCATGGACCGGATGGAGCAGGGCGACCAAATGCAGCTTGGACCAGGGTTTATTGGAGAGAACAAAGACAGACTCGGCAAACTGACATGGCTTAACTAAACAACAAGAGGACTGACCGACAGGGACGTGAAACAAAAAACGTGAAGACATTAAGACAGCAAGGACCAACACGACATCGAGACAACAACTATGATGCGACGGGTTGTGAGAGGCAGACAGGACTTATATACACGACAGGTAACAAGAGGCAGGTGAGAATAGTCAAACTAATCATGGGCACACAGGAGGGGAGGGGCGAGCAAGTCCAAATCCAGGCCTCCATTGATTTATTACATTAGATTTCCAGTGATGATTTTTGTGTGACTTAGTTGTCAGGACATTCAAATTTGTCCAGAACAAAGGTATTCAATGAAAATGTTGAATTCATTCAGGTCTGGATTGTGTTATTTGAGTGTTCCTTTTAGTTTTTGAGCAGTGTATTTACTACTGATAAAGCAGCATAGCATCTATCTCTGCCTGCGACAGTGAAAGGCAGGACAATTAAAAGTTCTTCCACTAGATGGCAGAAGGTACAAATAAGCAATTGATGTCGTAAACAGCATCCTAGCTTTGTATTCAATTAAACCAGTGCTTCTCAATTATTTTCTGTTACGCCCCCCCTAGCAAGAAGAAATCTATTCGCGCCCCCCCTCCCCACCGTGACTATCCTAACTTGTCTTGTAAGTCGTAAAATGTTGCACTGTCGCAAACGTGACAGAAGTAACAATGAGAGCGCCACTGCCCCCTGCTGTATTAAACGCGCAATTACACTTTATTCTAGTACTGCCAAAAAAAAAGCCTGTTCCCCAGGGTCACACGCGCCCCCCCAGGAATAGCACCGCGCCCCCCAAGGGGGGCGCGCCCCACTATTTGAGAAGCACTGAATTAAACAGAAGTTTCAGAGCGTGTAAGTTATTTGCGATTAAATCGAGACAATACGATCACTGCTTCAATGTATCTATAATTTTTGTAACAATTCAACAAACAATAACAAATCATAACTTCCTATTATTAAGTTATTTCTGCAAATTACCTTTATTAGAAGCTAGTTGTTTGCATATTCAGAAGGTTGTCCTATCTATGTGAAAGTGCTGTCAAAGTCCTTTTGGCACAGGGCCCAATGCAGTTGTGATTTCCTCCGGGGGTGCCGTTATGACTGTGAAACCATACAAATGTTTAATCCCCTCATGTTATTAAACACATGCAGTACACAAGAAATTGATGGATAACAGGTTTTTAGATCAGAAGTTACGAATAGAAGTTCATTGTTCAAGTTACTATAAAACAGGTTGGGTAACAAGAAAATGTTCACACTATCTCAATATAATTTAGTACATAAGACAATTTGGGCTGACCAGATTGCACCAGGCCTTGAGTTTGACATTGTACATTACGGCATACATAATGTATTGTGAAGTACTGTTGCATTACAGCAGATGAACACAAAAGACGCATATTATGACAATAAAATCTGGTGCTCGCAGGGCTGATGCAGCGTTGTAAGTAAAGTAAGTTTCATTTGTAACACTAGAGCCTGCAAAATAAAACACATAAGGAAACATTAATGTTCTGGCTGGAGATGCCCCAAAATACAACATATCCCATTTCCTGCGGAACTGACCTGTTGTCACAGTGGCATCAGAGTGAGCCGCCACCAGGTCATTCTGAATCCTGCACGTGTAAGTGTCGCTGACATTAACCAATTGCAATGTGCTGACCACTCGAAATATGCCCGCCGAACTCTGCTGGAAGTCCGTGCTCCCCTGCAGAACGTTGTTACCGGCATCCAGCCATGTCACGTTGGGCTTGGGAAACCATCTGGTCGCTTCAGCTGTCAGGGCACCATTTGACAATGTAAACGTGGGTGCTGTGAAAGCTAACAGAGGAATATAAAATTTAATCATAAGTGCATCGTACAAAAAAATGTGCAGTGTCATATGTTAAAAAAATCACCACCCAGATTCTATTTAAAAACAAGCAATGATATTACAATTTGATTGAAGTTATTTTTGGTGGAAAAAAAAATATCATCAAATGATATATGTATTTTAAGAGGAACTGCAAGACCTCCCTCCTTCATCCTGTGCACAAAGTACTTTGCCACAGCTGGCATGAAGGAGCTGTACCACAGGAGATGAGGGATGCCAACATCATCACCATTTACAAGAACAAGGGCGAGAGAAGCTACTGCAACAACTACAGAGGCATTTCACTCCTCTCAGCATCGTCGGCAAAGTCTTTGCTGGGGTCATTCTGACCCGCCTGCCAAAGCTGGCAGAATACGTCTACCCTGAGTTGCAGTGTAGCTTCCGTGCTGAAAGGTCAACGGTGGACATAATCTTCTTTCTCCGCCAACTTCAGGAAAAGTGCCAAGAGCAACAGATGCCCCTGTACGTCGCATTTATCGACCTTGTACTATGTGTCCTCTCTGCATCCATTACAGCCTGGTCATCCTGGAAGAGATCCTTCCATCGGTGGTCTGTGGTTTCTCATTTCCCTGAGTTGGAGTTTTGAGTTTTTCCTTGCCCTCCTGGGAGTTTAAGACCAGGGGGATGTTTGAGAATAATTGTCACTTTTCACACATGTCCTGAATGTCATTAGTCACCTAAATGATCTACCGGAGTCAAATTCCTTGTTTGGAATGCCCAAACATGGCCAATAAACTTCTTGAATCTTACAAAGGCCGTCAATCTCGTCAGCAGAGACAGCCTATTCAAGATCCTCCCCGAGATTGGGTGCCCATCAAAGTTAGTAGCTAACAGGGAAGCGTGCAGAAAGGAGCCCAACGTTTCCAACAGGCCAGAGACCACCCACAGATGTGACTGCTGCGACAGGGACTGCCACTCCCGCATTGGCCTCTGCAGTCACAAAAGACGCTGCTCCAGCAGAGCAGACAGCCAAGCCTAGGATGGATCCATAGTCAACCCTGACCGGCGGAGGCCTTTATTAGATTATTATTATTATTATTTATTAGTTCTTGTTAAAGGATAACTGTATTTTTTATTCTTTATTTACAAATTGAGTCACTTGCCATTTGCATGTTTCTGTTATTTGATTAGGGAATGAAACAGTGCAACTGGAATGTCAAGTTTTCTCACCTGCCGTCCTGAGGATGATGTTGACCTTCCCGGTGCCTCCAGAGTGACTGAGCAAGCAAGTGTACTCGCCTGCATCGGTGCGTCGTACCTTCCTCAGCAGAAGTGAGGCGTTTCCTTTTACCACCATGTCGCTGAAGATTTGTACCCTGCCGCTGTACTGTGAGTCCTGCTCGTCGTTGCTCTCTGCGCCATCCTCGTAGCTGTAAATAATTCCAGTCAGCGACTCCTTCGTCCATGTGACGGACACATCTTGGAGTAGACTTTGTTCACTGTCTACGGTCAGGAAGCAGCTGAGCATGTGGTCTTCGTCGAGGTTGGCCACAGGAAGTCTGTTGAGGCTCTGAACGAGCAACAATCTGCCTTCATGGACAAAGACGCAAAACATTCACACAAGGATACGTATATGCCAAAAATCTGTAATGATCCTGATCATTTGAATGAGGTAGATTGAAACAGGCAGGACAGCAGAATCGGAGCTAGACATGCCTGATATAAATATACACAAGGCGTACATAGTAGTTAGACTGACTTGGTTCATCGTGAAAGACTTACCTGAAAGTGACAAAGAGACAATGAGGATGATGAGCGCTGAGAAGACAACAGTGAGCGTGATCATCCTCCACAAACACACAAACGCATACAGTGAGCTTTCTTTGTACAAAGATTAGAGGTTATGTTTTGACATAGCCTAAGGTAGAAACCAATGTTCTCAGAAGCCGTTCATTATTACAAAGTACCTCTGACTTCATTGCTGATTATGTTGTGACTTTGCAATAATTGTGTTAAAAACAACACTGTTTAAATGCTCACATGAAGAAGATGATCTGCCCCAGTGAAGCCATGGCTGCTCACGCACAAACGCCTTTCGAGGAAAACTTCTTGTTCATCTCAAATTTCTTGAAGAAGAAATAAATGAATCCACCACTGCATCAAACATGATCTTCTTGACTTGTGTAGACTGACTCACTCTCTCACACACAAACACAAAACCATGAGTCAATATTACCTTAAGGCGTATGCTGCTGTTCATTTGGCTTATAACAATAAAGTAGATTTCTATTGCCCAAAAATAAAAAGGCTTACATCCACATTCAAAAATATTTATTTTAGGTTCATTGAAAAATCTAAATTGGTGGCCCTTAATGTTGGAAGTACAGTCAAAAAGTCAAAAAAAGGAAATCATTCACTCCTTCCAGTGCCATATGCGTCGTCACGCTAGCGTAACCTGGTAACAACGCCGTGTGACGCAGCTAAATTTTATGGTTTTGTTTTGTTTATTTGTTGTTTTCTGTTTTGGTTTTGTTTTGGTACCGGAAGAACAAATCAAAAGCTCTAGAATGAGGGTGACCAAAATAATCAAAAGGTCTCTCTGAGTGTGACTGTCTGTGTCCTGAGTTGGCCTTTACCTTGCACTGCTCCCTGGACTTGTCTTGCCAGTATACTCTGCATCTGCTGGGAGTGTCAGAGCAACCAGCATAATACCGTTTTTTTCCGTGTATAATGCGCCCCCATGTATAATGCGCACCCTAAAAATGGCATGTTGATGCTGGAAAAAAGCCTGTACCCATGTATAATACGCACCCAATTTTTATGATTTAAGATTTTTTTTTTTTTTTTTTAAGTCCCAATGATCGTCACACACGCAGGGAGGCAATGGGTCTCATTTTTATAGTCTTTGGTATGGTCTTAACTAGGCTGGATGTAATTTTTTTTGTTGGCGTTGATTTCTCCGACTGCCCGTAAAGGCACCACCGTGCGGACATGTGAAAAAGGCTTGCGGACGTGAAAAAGGCGGCTCTGTATGGGAGAGACGTTGAAGAGGAATAAAAACACCCTTGGAAACCAAAACTTGCCCCTCGTCGTGACTCGGAGCCGCAACAAATGTTTCGGATTTGTGTAGAGTACATTGTGACAGCAAACGAGCAGGTGATCGAGCAAGCGTCTGATACGAGAGCATTGCGGTCGTATGGACCATGATTTTCTTAAAAAAAAAAAAAAAAAAAAAAAAGATTTTTTTAAAAAAGTTTAAAAAAAATTGTACCCATGTATAATGCGCACCCCAGATTTTAGGACAATAAATTAGTTAAATTTCGCGCATTATACACGGAAATAAACGGTAATTATATTATCGACAATAACAAATTTAGTCAATATCAAAAGAATGATATGGTTAAATATGTTTTTTCCCCCAAATGTTTCATGCATAGTCATAGCCTATTTAATCCCATGCATTGATAGATGACTGTCTGCTCTTTACCTGTCAGCTGCTCTGACCTAGTACTGGGCCTACTTTTCACCTTTGCATAGGAAACATAGACATAGATTTCAATATTACTAATTTAGCCAGAGCCAGTTACAAAGGGGGGGTGGGGTGGGGTTGGCTGAACAAATCCGTAACTTTTCTGCATTTTTCTGCATTCTCCTCCAGCGCCTTTCTTCTTTTTTTTTGTCCCTCTCCGCACCGCCTTTCCTCTTCTTTTTACCACGTTCGAAGTCATTATCCTCACTTGCAACGCTCACTAGCTACACACAGCAGCCGGCCGGCACCTGACATACGTAACACACCCCTTCCTCCACACGCGCTCTGTGTGGTTGATACGGACTGTGGGGGCGGGTGTTAATTGATAGAAACCAATCGTCTTTCCCTCGCTCATGCTTCTGGCCTGAGTGGCCCGGCCTGTCTCTCTGATATGCGCGCAGACTCGCCGGCAGACTTGAAAGACAAAAAAACAGAGAGACGCAGGCCAGCAGGCCAATCCTAGGCCGGCGCTTCGGGAATACTCCGGGTTCTCCCGATGGTCAGTCCGGGTGTGCCCGGGGACGACTCAGGACAAGCAGGAGAGACCATGTTCTTGGCTGTTCCGGGATGAGCTGGACGATGTGGCTGGGGAGAGGGAAGTTTGTGCTTCCATGCTAAAGCAAATACCCCACAACCAGACACAACAAATAAAACAAGCCATTGATCGTGGTTAGGTAACGTGGAAGTCCTCATCCATTTAGAAAAAAAATACAGAGCCATTCCCTAGATTTTTGGATCTCAGGGGCAATTGATGAGGGCAATTGTGCACAAATGAAGAAAACTGAGAAAAGTGGGGAATATCTCAGGAATGGTTGATTAAGCGACTGCAGAAATGACTCATCCAGAAGTTCACAAAACAACTCAGAGTAACATTTTAAGAACTGTGGGAACACTGTCAATATCATGACTTATTAATGATAACAAAATATTTGTACTGGGTTCATCTTGTTTTTTTCTTTTTCAATTACTTCTCTGGTTCTTCTATATCAAACAAATTTGTTTTAGGTTCATTTACCTGACATGTTTCGGTGGAATCTTCCGCCTTCCGACTCTGATGAAGGCGGAAGATTCCACCGAAACATGTCAGGTAAATGAACCTAAAACAAATTTGTTTGATATAGAAGAACCAGAGAAGTAACAAAATATTTGCTTTGGTATTTGGCAGAAGACTTCTGTTATTCTTTTATGTGTATGTGCAAGAATGGAGGAGAATGTTTACAGGAAGGTCACTTGGAGATAAAAACCAGCAAGTGCCAGAGGGAGCCAGGCAAGGACTCGGCCAAAGATGATCGCCAAGGCCGAAAGACGGGATGGAAGACAACAGCCCCCACACACACCGAATCGCCCATAACCAGCACCCACTCCTGTGGAATCAGAATCTCCTGCGAACTTGAACTAATTTCTGCTTCAGTGTCTTGGCATTTTCCTAAATCTGAAGAAATCAAACGAGCATGCAGTGAGTAAATTGGATAACAGGTGATCGGCAATGGCTTTTGCCGTGAGGCGCAGATAGCGCGCTCCCTAAATTGTGGACGAAATCCAACAACTGTTCTAAATCTGAGCATTCCCATACAAAATGGTCTGAGATACCTTAATGACAAAAGATCAAAACCTGAGATGTACTTTAAATTTTACTCCAATTATTTAAAGTTAACAATGGCACATACGAGGTCTGTCGTTGAGGGCTAGAACCTTGCTCGCTAAATCGAGAGAACTCTCACGTCATATATGTGGCTATGCCGCTACATGTCAATAAGGAGATCCTTAAGATGATTGGAAGAAAAAAAAAAACAGACCTTATCATTTGAAAAAGAGTTTGATTTATCAATTCTTGTGAAAATGATGGTCTTAACTTCTTGGGTTTTCTTACTTTGAATGACACGTTCAAGACCAATCTTAATAGATAATACTGTCATAGGTAATATTGCCTTTTTTCATGTTTGCAATTATGACATTGATTCAATTAAGGCTTTTACTGCAAGACATTTCTTTCATGGTCACTCATCTACAAACATAACGTTTGACCGCATACTTAATTGATTTGGAAATTCATCCACCCATTCATTCTCAACACTGCTTATCCTGTTCAAGGTCGTGGGGGATGCTGAAGACTATCCCAGCTGACCGGGGCAAAAACTAGACTACACCTAGAACAATTGTTCTCCATCCAGTCGCAGGGCACAAACCCTCATGCACACCGCCACTATGCAGGAATCGATCCCATGCTGCCCATAACACAAGTCTAGCGAAAGTGCCCCTACACCATCAGCGACATTAATTATTATTATTATTATTAGTGTGAAGGCAAAGCATCAGAGCAACGACGAGCCAATGACAAGCGGGAACTTGTCATGTTCAATGGGAAACTTGCCCAACTGTTTAATTTGGATACAGAAAGTGAGGACTTTGGTATGAATATTGTAAGAATGTGAGTCCAGCAGAGTACATACTATTTTAAATACTGGAATAAAGTACAACCACACTCATTGTCTTGCTCCTGTGATGTTTTTTTTTTTTGTGTTTGTTTTGTTTTTCCATAAGTCTTGGCATGCATGCGTCCTATAATGAGGTGCGCCCCATGTGTGGATGAAATCCAGAAAAGCCTCCGCAATTGCGCCTTATGGTGTGGAAAATACAGTAATTTATTCAGCTTCATGGAAATCCGCATGCGGCGTCCAAAAAAAATAGAAGGCTTGCGGAAGGTTTGAGGTTGGGGGACGCTGCTCTAGTGTGGCTTATTCATTATTTAATTTGAACTGTTTTAATTAAAATCTCATATCAGCAGTCTTCACACATAAAAAGCACTTCGATGGTCCGTACCACTCCGTTCCAAAGTCCCGTTGTCCGAATCAAAACTTTTAACTGCAGAATTGCTCTTCCTTTACTGATGACCTCCTGCTTCGACCGAAAATCCATAGTTGAAAATCGTTTGGATATGTAATCCTCCATTGTAAAACGAAATGTAAAAACAGGAAGAAAAAAACGAATGTAAAACGAAATAAATGGGCGACTGTTCCCCAGTTGCTCACAGTACATTTGAAGTGGAGATCTCTTACTCTACAGGTAGGCGCATGAAGTATCCCGGGATCACTAGCACCCCCTGCCATAAGGCTGGAGAACCTTTTTTCGTAGCCTCCGTAAGGTGTCTTTTCAAAGCTGTTTTGTTCATCTGAAGAAACATGACGTTACAGACAGATGACAAAAAATACAAGATATTACATATGTCATCTTAACTACGGAAATTAGTTAGTATAGCCACAGTGTTTGAACACTTAAACAGGGACATAAAGACAGAGAGCAGTTCTGTCTAACTGCATAGCCTGCCAACATAGGCAGCCGTGCGATTACGCAATCCTCAGAGGAGACTTGACAGGAAGTTGGCTCCTCCGACCGAATCGTCTTCGGTTTTAAAATAACTATGCAAATTCAGCAATTTTGATTCAAAATGATACAAAACTATTGAAATTCAAAGGAAAATGACTATAATAAAAACAATTGAATTTGTTTTTCCCCTTTTCATGACCGCACGTCCCTGGTGTGAAGGCCTTCAGCTTCTCACAATAACATATGTGAACATATGTTACTTTATTGCAAGGAAATCATCACAGTTCATTATCCTGATTCACTGACTCTGTTTTTACAACAGGGTGATGTCTTAACCTTTGCATTCAATGATGAGTGACTTGAGTTTAGCTCAAAATAAATGATTTACCCCTCTGTGAGTCGTCAGCTTATCGTGGTGTAGGGGTTTGCGTGTCCTAATGATCCTAGCAGCCAAGTTTTTCTGGGGCTTTATGCCCTTGGCAGGGTCGCCCATGTCAAAAGGGTCCTAGGTGAGGGGCCAGACAAAGCACGGCTCACAAAAAACCCTTATGAGGATTGACAAAATTGGATTTCGTTTTCCCTGGCCCGGACGCCCATGCTCTGCTGCCTTGAAAAACATGTTTTTAAACATTTAATATTTTACTGTTATTGTAAAGTTCTGGAGGCGGCTCGGTGGCGCACTGGCTAGCACGTCTGCCTCACAGTTAGGAGGGTGCGGGTTCAATTCCACCTCCGGCCCTCCCTGTGTGGAGTTTGCATGTTCTCCCCGGGCCCGCGTGGGTTTTCTCCGGGCACTCCGGTTTCCTCCCAAAAACATGCTTGGTGGGCCGATTGGAGACTCCAAATTGTCCCTAAGTGCGAGTGCGGATGGTTGTTTGTCTCTGTGTGCCCTGCGATCGGCTGGCAACTGGTTTAGGGTGTCCCCCGCCTACTGCCCGATGACGGCTGGGATAGGCTCCAGCACGCCCGCGACCCCCGTGGAGACTAAGCGGTTCAGAAAATGGATGGCTGGATGGCTGGATGGATGGATGGATGGATGGATGTAAAGTTCTGCCGGTTTTTCAATCGGGCCTTTTTTTTGGCTCCACTGCAAGCATGAATTAATAAAGTCAAATCAAGTATTTTCGTCAAACGCGTATGCGCATGAGGTGAAATCCCGCAAAGGAGGAGGGGCAAACCCATTCTAGGAAACAGTGTCAATTTCGCTCTCAAAACGGCAGGGAGAAAATACACAGCTAAACGAGAATATGAAGATGAACACAGGACGTTTTTAACAGATTGGGAAATTTTATATTTTTTTGTTGAACGCAATGGCAAGCCATTCTGCCTGATATGTCAGATGTCAGCGCATTTCAAAGCTTCAACGCCACTTCAACTCACTTCATGCTAATATCGATAAGGACTTTCCAAATGGGACTAAATTTCGCAAGCGCAAGTTGGACACTTTGAAAAGTCAGGCAGAAAAACAGGTACAGTTTTTCCCAAAAATTACGAAGCACTCAGAGACTGTCACGCTTGCATCGCATCAACTGGCTTGGAACATTGCACGGGCTGAAAAGTCATTCAATGAAGGTGAGTTCGTTAAAAAAATCCTCAGTGACGGTGTTGAAATCTTGTCTCCTGAAAACGACAAACTAAAACGAATGGTATCAGACATCCAAGAAAAAATATTGCTTCCGTCACGGATCGGATGGGGCAGGGCGACCAAATGCAGCTTGGACATGGGTTTATTGGAGAACACAAATTAACAGACTCGGCAAACTGACATGACTTAACAAACAAAACCAACAACAGGACTGACCGACAAAGATGTGCAACAAAAAGACATGCAGACATTAAGACAACAACAATGATCAAACTGACATGACTTAACAAAATAACTAGAGGATTAACCGACAGGGACGTGACACAAAGGACGTGAAGACATTACCGTTTTTTTCCGTGTATAATGCGCAAAATTTAACTAATTTATTGTCCTAAAATCTGGGGTGCGCATTATACATAGGTACAATTTAAAAGAAAAAAAAAATATATATATATATATATATAGTAGGGGTGTAAATCGCGGGTTTTGTCACGATACGATATAATATCGATACAAAGAACTACGATACGATATTTGCCGATATCTTAAAGCCTGCTGCGATTCATTCACGATATATCGCGATATAGTGCTCTACGATCGATTATTTTTTTTTTTAAATAAAAAATATAGAACAATATCCTGATTTACAACAATTCATACGCAAAATCAACAAGGTACTGCAAACTCTTTATTTAGGAAATTACAAGAGTATTGTAGTATACAAATTGCTTACTTTAACACTGAACTTTGATGTCGTGTTTTTTCTTTAAATGTGCGGCGAGATTTGTGCTCCCTGAATATTTGATCACCGCATGGCAGGATTTACAAACTGCACGTGTCTTGTCCGTTGAGCCATCTTTTCTTTGGAATCCAAAGTGCTTCCAAACGAATGACTTGAAGCCCAAAGGGGAGCAAATTTCCTCGTCTTTTTGGACACTAGCCATAGCACCAGCCCAGGAGCCGCGTACTAGTTGTCGACTCCCCTTTCACGTGCAGCAACGCCGCGCACTGCTCCCTGCTCCCGGAAAGAGGAAGCAAGCAACAATGAACTGGATTTCAAAATAAAGTCGCGTCTAATGTCCGAGGTCAAACACGGCGATATAAATCGATGTTTACCTTTAGCATCGATGCCAATAAATCGTAGAGCATTATATCGATTAATCGATGTGTATCGATGTATCGTTACACCCCTAATATATATATATATATATATTTTTTTTTTTAAGAAAATCATGGTACAACAAAACCAACAACAGGAGTGACCGACAAAGTCATGGAACAAAAAGACAGGGTGACAGAAACCAAACAGACATCATGACAGTAACACATGCAATGATCCGACGGTGAGCGAGGGGCAGACAGGACTTACCGTTTTTTTCCGTGTATAGTGCGCAAAATTTAACGAATTTATTGTCCTAAAATCTGGGGTGCGCATTATACATGGGTACAAAAAATTAAAAAAAAAAATTTTTTAATTTTTTTTTTTTTTAGAAAACAAAACCAACAACAGGACTGACCGACAAAGTCGTGGAACAAAAAGACAGGGTGACATTACCAAAGACAGGAACAGAAAGCAAACAGACATCATGACAGTAACACATGCAATGATCCGACGGTGAGCGAGGGGCAGACAGGACTTAAATACAAAACACGTTACATCGATTGAGGTGACACAGGAAGAGAGGGGCGACGCAAACAGAAACTATGGCAACCTAGACACATAGCAAAACTGGGGACGAGACGTGACAAATGTCCCTCGAAATGAAACTTGAAATCACCAAGTTTTGGTTTCCAAGGGTGTTTTTATTCCTCTTCAACGTCTCTCCCATACAGAGCCGCCTTTTTCACGTCCGCACGCCTCTTTCCCGTGCGCGCACGGAGCACGGTGGTGCGTTTATGGGCAGTCGGAGAAATCAACGCCAACAAAAAAAATTACATCCAGCCTAGTTAAGACCATACCAAAGACTATAAAAATGGGACCCATTGCCTCCCTGCGTGTGTGACGATCATTGGGACTTAAAAAAAAAAAAAAAAAAAAAAATTCATAAAAAAAAAATTCATAAAAATTGGGTGCGTATTATACATGGGTACAGGCTTTTTTCCAGCATCAGCATGCCATTTTTAGGGTGCGTATTATACATGGGGGCGCACTATACACGGAAAAAAACGGTAAATACAAAACACGTTACATTGATTGAGGTGACACAGGAAGGGAGGGGCGACGCGAACAGAAACTATGGCAACCTAGACACATAGCAACACTGGGGACGAGACATGACAAATCTCCCTCGAAATAAAACTTGAAATCACCTTTCTTCTTGTTGTCAATCGCGCAACGCATTCAGCCATCCTGCCCAACACACTTAGTAAAATTCATAATTGACGACACATCGTTTGATGCGATGGTGCAATCCTTGATGGTGTGTTATTGTCAAATATTGTTTGTTTTTTAATCTCCATCGCGGACCGGACGTCATACGGAGGCAGTATGACTGCGCATGCGCACTATGAATCCGATGCGCAGAACGGATGCGCAAAACACGTCAGCTATATAAAGAGCGAGAGTTGTTTTCTTCGTATTAGTTTCAATTCACAGTTTAATTAGCAGTTTCAATCAGCAAATAACAAAATGCGTATTACAGGTAATATTTTATTTCACAACACTTTGCCTTGTTCCTTTCGTCTCTGCTGTTCACTTCAAACACGCTCCATACGACCGCAATGCTCTCGTATCAGACGCTTGCTCGATCACCTGCTCGTTTGCTGTCACAATGTAGCCTACACAAATCCGAAACATTTGTTGCGGCTCCGAGTCAAGACGAGGGGAAAGTTTTGGTTGTCCAAGGGTGTTTTTATTCCTCTTCAACGTCTCTCCCATACAGAGCCGCCTTTTTCACGTCCGCACGCCTTTTTCACATATCCGCACTGATCGCGGTGGTGCCTTTATGGGCAGTCGGAGAAATCAACGCCAACAAAATAAATTACATCCAGCCTAGTTAAGACCATACCAAAGACTAAAAATGGGACCCATTGCCTCCCTGCGTGTGTGACGATCATTGGGACTTAAAAAAAAAAAAAAAAAAAATTCATAAAAATTGGGTGCGTATTATACTTGGGTACAGGCTTTTTTCCAGCATCAACATGCCATTTTTAGGGTGCGTATTATACATGGGGGCGCATTATACACGGAAAAAAACGGTACTTATATACTTTTCATACTGTTATACTTATCATGTGTACATATTCATATTAATTGATATCATTTGTCATGTCAATCAATGTGTAAATACTCTTATTAATTTATGCACACAAGGTTTTTCAATCAAAACACTGAAACAGCACACAGAGCTTGGTAACGTTTCCTTTACACATAAGGCACAGCTCAGTAACTCTATGACACATAGATAGAAAACATTCAGTCGATAACAACCTGTTATTGCTGCTTGTGGACAGTATAAAGCCTTCATCAGAGTGTACAAGCCGGAAGTACAAGCCGAAACATGTCAGGTAATGCAACCTAAATATCTGGTTTGTGATAAAAGAACCAGTAAAATGATTGACAAGAGAAAACAAAATGAACATAGTACAACTATTATGACAAGTTAAAAATTGAACAAAGTACCAAACTGAAGCAAAATTATTTTCAACCTAAAGGAACGTTTCATACAATTATTTTTTAAACATCTTGTTATATATTTTAAAATTCTAAATCCATACATTCATTGTGAAAAATTAAACAAAGTACCAAACTGAAGCAAAATTATTTTCAACCTAAAGGAACGTTTCATACAATTATTTTTTAAACATCTTGTTATATATTTTAAAATTCTAAATCAATACATTCATTTTGAGTTTCAAGACATGTATTTTCAAGTCAAATATCTTTGACCACAATTTGACTCCATAACCGGTCGCCGCTAGGCTATTCCTGTTCCACAAAGCCAGGTTTGGTTGGTGTGTCCTTCTAAGAATCAATTCTGTATGTTTATTGACTTTATAGTTTAATTAAGCGGCGTGAAAACATTAGCCATTGAAAATGACACTACCTTTTTAGTGGTGTGTTGCTCTTCGACTCTAATCGACGTGCTCTCTGAGGGTGAAGATTAGTTAATTAAGGGCACACATGCCTAAATTGAGCATACAGATAAGTGGATTCTTTTTTTTTTTGTCAGTGTACATAAATCACAGCTGAAGCGGATTGCCAAATAAGCTCTATCACATTCAGCCACATTTTCTATTGCCGGCTCTGGTTCCCGGTCAAGTCAGGACAAATGTAAGACAACATCATGTCTACCATGTTTTTCACAATGGCCCTAGGAGGGTGCACGTTGTGAGGTTTGTGGTGCGCCACGACCATCTGCCAAGCGTCCACAAACCGAACGTTGAGACCCTCGAACATGGCGCGCAGCACCGTGTCCTGCTGCAGTGAAAACCAGTCGCTGTTGTACAGGCTGACGTCTCGCTCCAGAGCCTGAGGGTTGGGTGTGCGGATCACCACCACCGTCCCCGGCGCCCGGTCCAGGAGTCGCACCACCGCCTTGCGGATCTGCCGGAGGCGGTTTATGTACACCTCCACGGGAAAGGTGCTGAAGTGAGCCCAGACGCTGAGCGCCACCACCGTGTCGGGACCGCCGGTCAGGCCATCCAGCTCGTTGGCGATGTACCGCAACTCGCTGGTCATGACTGGAGTGATGCGAATGGGTGGGCCGTGGAAACGGTACTTGAGCAGAATGTTGTGCTTGCTGTCTACCGCCATAAAGGGTCCCACCGGTTTTGGATTCAAGGTGACTTGTCTCAAGTCTGCAGGACACGATACAATGAAGTTAGATAAGAGAAAACAACTGGTCAGGAACCACTGGGGCGTCAGCACAAGAACGCTTGGAAGTGGTCGCGAGCACTGAACAAAGTGTCATGACAGGGTCACACATCAACATTCACAACTCCCAATCCAAACTATGAGACAGAAGCACTAACCTGGGAGCACACTGTGGAGGTACTCAAACCACTGCCGCATGGTGGAGTCGCCGTACATGTAGACTGATTTGTTGTTCAAACACAGAGTGATGGCAAACGCTTTGTCAAAGTGCCGCATGGAGATCCCGCCCAACGGCCTCCACAGGTCCTGGTAGTAGTACCCTGACGTTGCTAACTTCACAGGTTCCCGTCTTCGGCTGGCAGCTTCTACTCAATGACATCAACAAATTGCAAGCTCCCAAAAAACGAGAGTCATTCGTTTGACAATACCTTTTGTGAGAGCCAGCACATTGATGTTATCAGTCGAAGAAGCACGGATGGCAACTTTGATGTTCTTGCCACTGGCGTAAAGAAGAAAGTGTGAAAAAAAACCTCCATGACCAAGGAAGAACTAGTCATCAGGTAAACAGATCGTAAAAATACACAATAAGCATGAAGACTGGCTAACGGGTTTAAGGTGGTCAAAGGTTTTGTGATTTTCTCATCTTTCTATTGTAGGCCCAGAAAGATGAATTCTTATTTTAGCAGACTTTGGAGTGAACTTTAAAGTTTTGGGGGTCTAATATTTGCTCCGTTTTAATGCCCTAATCTGATAGGTGGTGGTGGTGGGAGGGTCGCATTCTTATTGTGTACACAAACCTCTGAAAAAGTAAAGCTTCCTCTTTGGTAATGATGTCTTTGGTGTATCCTCCCATGGCGTGGTTATTTCTGGCGTCACAGCTGAGCATTTTGGGCTTGTAGCAATACCAAGGTTCACCGGTCCGATGGTCCGTGAAGTTGCACAGTGGCTCCTGGTCTGGTGGCAGACACATGTTGCATATCGTCTTCTCAAAATGATTACCTTGGCCAAAGATGCTGGAGAAGTACACCCGATCGAATCGTTTTTCTCTCAGCCTCTGCAGCACGGCCACAGCCTCGCTAGAGTGGACCATCACGACGTCAACCTGAGCTGAGCCCTCCCACAGCAGCGAGAATCGAGCGTAATAAATTCCGTTCTTGAGGTCCAGCACCTGCCCGGCCACACCTGCCCTGTATTGTGGGGAATGCAACCTGGCCAACAGCAAATCGCCGCCGTAGCGCTTGGGTCGGCCCTTGAAGTCCCGCAGTTGGACCTGCACTTCCAGCTGGTCGCCCACGGACCAATTTTTGTCATTGACAATTGTGAAGCGACTATGGACCGGGTCACTTGTCTGGGACAAGTAGAGTGATTCGGAGCCAGAGGGCGGCTTGGGCCAGGCGATGAGGTCCAACAAGTTGCGTTCCTCCAGCTCTTCTTCAGGTGACAGTGGCTGGGCCAGATGTGGACAGTAAGGGGTGCGCTTGTGATGAAACGCTTGGTGGGTTTCAGAGAGGTTGGACGACTGGATGCCGTTCTGGTCCTTGTACAGTGCTGACACCAAATGATTCTTCCAACTCTGTGAAGGGATGACATGTTATGAAAATATGATAACATTTTATCTGCGGCTCATTCTATCCCAGTCATTAACAACTGTTGTAGTGTGTACCAAAAATGATCAAGTGTACTGCAAAAAAGTTGGCATTTATATGAAATTGGTTGGAAAAATATTTATTTCTGACAAATCATGTATTTTTGCTCATCTCTTTATGCCAGTGATGCATGCAGAAAATTACAGTTAACCATTGTCCAATTAGATAAGTGAATAACAGTTGGTGTACCAAGTCACACCGACGGTGAGAATTTTTCCGTGTCTTGGTCATGAAGTTTAGAAACATCTAAACTGTAACAGACCAGAGAAGCCTGGGTGATAAACAAAGTTGCGACTTGTCTTTTGAGAAGGCATCACGTTTAAAGGAGACGCTGCAAAAAGTCTTTCATATGTAATGTCTTCAACAGCCTTTTCCAAGTTGAAAGATCATAGTGTTTATAAATGGATTAAAAGGACTAATTTAAAGGACTAGTCCTTTAAAGGCCATAGACTATAGGAATAGGTATTCCAATGGGTTTGACTTTTATCTATCCATCCATCCATTTTCTGTACCGCTTAGTCCCCACGGGGGTCGCGGGCGTGCTGGAGCCTTTCCCAGCCGTCATCGGGCAGTAGGCGGGGGACACCCTGAACCGGTTGCCAGCCAATCGCAGGGCACACAGAGACAAACAACCATACGCACTCGCACTCACACCTAGGGACAATTTGGAGTGCTCAATCGGCCTACCAAGCATGTTTTTGGGATGTGGGAGGAAACCGGAGTGCCCGGAAGAAACCCACGCGGGCCCGGGGAGAACATGCAAACTCCACACAGGGAGGGCCGGAGGTGGAATCGAACCCCCACCCTCCTAAAAAAAAAAGTTTCTCTCACCTCCACATTGCTGATATTGTGCTGGATGAAGATGAGACCGAACAGGGTGAGAACGATAGGTTTCCTATAGCTGAGGCACATTTTCACAGTGACTTCCATCATGGTACTGTCACTTGCCGTGGCCGCAGTGATAAAGATTCCGCCCGACCTGTCTGACTGTCATCAACCGGGAAGTAACCTCGTCAAACGAGCGAGATGAAAGCGTAAAAAAAATAGCCCGTGGGAGGGGGCATTATCTTTCCGCTTTTTCTGGCACTACGTAAAGACACGTCAGACTGTTTGAAATGTCAACAATGTTTTATTTTGCCAAGCCTCTCACTCAGCGGTCCTACAGTTTGGGGTGATATGTTTATCCTTTGTCACGTTGGAGTTTTGATAACTTGTATCTCACCACAGTTGTTGACAGTCAGTCATGGAAAAAAAGTGTTGAAGTAGTAAATGAAGCACTGGCCGTCTGTTGAAGTAATTGTACAAGACTTATCCCATATTTATTCAATATTACCGTGTGTTGTGTTAGATAGTTTGGCAAGAAAAGAAATTTAGCAAAAGAAAAGTCTAGTTACATTGAAAACGGCAGATCGAGATCTCCCACTAACCACCAGAGGCGGTCCTGGCTACTTTTGCACCCTGGGCGAACCATCCGTCGCCATTTAATCCCCATGAAAAACAAAACATGTTTTGTCCAAGCACTTACAGTAGGTTTCTCTGAATAAAGCTACACGTTACGGGGTAAGTCTACGAGTACAACTTCAGCACACACACACACAAAAAAAACTTGGACAAATTTCTCTCACCTTCCAAAGGGTTATGTTTATCAGCAGGAAGATGAGGCCATATAGGCTGAGAATGATGAGGATATATTTCCAAAAATTCAGAGACATGGTGATCGAGATTTTCATATACTCTCGGTTATGTGTCGCCGCCGCAGTTATGACGATATCACCCGACCGCCTTACCTGGTCCTTCGGTCCCAGAATGATGCTGGCTCCAATCAGAACGTAACCTCGCCCATTAGGCAGGACGTCCATGGAGTGACACAAAGGGTGTGTTCGGAAATTCAATCTAAGACACTGACTCTCCCATGAGAGTGTGAGTGTTCTATTACATTCCACCTTTTTATGAAAAAATCCAAAGTTTAGCTCCGTGCGCTGGGTGTGCATTTTCTTGTGAAAAACAATCAGCTCCAATACATAGATTTTTTTAAATCATTGTCATAAATCATTGTTAAAATGGAAACATCTAATGACCTTTATATATCATCAGATACATAGTATGTCAAAAATCAGCCATCTACGATGCTGATATGTTTACATGTGCAAAAACAATAAAAAGTAAATACAAAGAAAGAAATTTGAAATGAAACCAATCGATCCAATTTTTTTTTTTCATAGTTCGGGGGGGGGGGGGGGGGATGTTATTCTAGAAAACAGGTTCAACATACTCTGAATCTATCCCTGAACTCTGAGTTGACTTACGCTGAGATGGGAGTATTCGGTTCCAGAAAAGCTGATCTGCGTTAGTTCAATCAAGTCTTGAGTATGTTAACCTGGAGTTACGCGTGTGCACAACCACTATAAAAAGCCATCATCAATGGAGCCCGATAGCATGAGTCACCATCACAACTGAGCAAGGCCAGTTTTTGCTCCGGGCAATATGGGCGACTCCCAAGAAATGGCCATTTTTTTCCGCTCAGTCAGTTAATTTAAGTAAAAGTATTATCCACAACCATGAGCGGTTCAAATAATGGTTGGACTATGTGACTCTCCTTGGACGTATTTGTTATAACACTGAAACCTGATGACAATTAAAATCAGACATTGCTTTCAAATTGCGGTTTCAGACTTTATTGAAAAATTCATTATTGTTAGAGTGGTGCTCACGCTAACTTATTTTGCAAGAACCACATGGGAGACAGTTAAGTCTTTTTGGGCACCTGCAGGCGGAGAGTTCATTCGTCACTGTGCGTACAGCAATGATCGAATGACATCTGACTCTCGCTTCCCACAAGAGCATCTTTATTAAGAGAAAAAGGGTGGGAGTCACAGTGGACTGAATAGACAAGTTAAAGCCCTTGACCTCTAGATTAGCAGAGCAGGGGATGTTTCACGACATTGTGTAGGAGCGAACAAGCTAGGTTATTTATTACTGGTTACACACCAACATAAGGATAAAACTAATCTACCTAGGTTATTTAGGTTATTTAATGTTACATACATTCCAACATAATCATAGGATCAAGATAGTTTTGGAAAACCCTGACAATTATCATAGCTGTAGTATGTCATACAAATAGCTCCTGGCTATCATACTTGACTCAAGGCTTTTTTTGTTTTTTTAATATCACAAATTACATAATTTGCATTTTTAAAAGACGTCCACTCCGCAATGGACACAATTTTAATTTTCTATTATGAGATACTGCCAATTTTGATTCAAGAAGGCTTGCTTTGTTGACTGGAAAAAGCACGATATTAGCTGTGAAATAAAAATAGGCGTCTAAACTCCAGCTGAATCGGCCGCTACAGGTTCATTAAAGGCCATGTCATAAATCATTTTATCTTTAATCATTTCTTAAATGTTTCTACTGAGGTAGCAGTTCTAATATCTATCAGTAGGGCATTCCAAAGCACTGGAGCCCGAATAGAAAATGCTCTCGACCACACGTGTCAAACTCAAGGCCCGGGTGCCAGATACGGCCCGCCACATCATTTTATATGGACCTCAAAGAAAAATTGTGCATCAAATTCGTGTGTCATGACTAGAATTGCTAATTGTCTTCACTTTTAATATATATATTTTTTTAATATTTGACCAGGTTTTACTCGTCTTGATTTGAAAACGAGTCATTCGTCAGTTTGTTTTGTCGCTTTTACTGTATATAATATGAGGTGCTCTTACATTTACTTGGGTTGGCAGTCATAATGGCCCTCCGAAAGAAGCTATGACTAGAATGCGGCGCGCCAAAAAAAGGAGTTTGACAGCCCTGCTCTAGACCCTGCAGACCTTTTGGCCCTCGGGGTCAGTAAAAGACGAGCGTTTTGCGAGCTGAGGTTACGGGACGGAAGGTCGACGAGATACAAAGGCGCTAAGCCATGCAGTGATTTATAGGTTCACCGAAGAACCTTGAAGTCACATCTAAAATGGACCGGGAGCCAATGTAAGTTGGCTAATATTGGGGTAATGTGATCAAATTTTCTCGTCCGTGTGAGCAGTCTCGCCGCAGTATTTTGTACTAACTGTAGACTTTCAATACCGGAATTAGGAAGACCAGAGAATAATGTGTTACAGTAGTTAAGGCACGACGTAATAAACGGTAATAATTTCCACATCACATTTTCTATGTTGTCTTTGTTCACTTGTCAAAATATTAAAGGCGTGTGATTTTTCTGCCACGTTCTCATGCATTCTTCTGTGAATTCAGGAAGTACCCAAACAAATTTTTCTGTCAAAGATTGCTCTTTTACAAGAGTATCCATTAGGGGTGTAACGATTCATCGATACACATCGATTAATCCATATAATGCTCTACGATTTATTGGCATCGATGCTAAACGTAAACATCGATTTATATCGCCGTGTTTGACCTCGGACATTAGACGCGACTTTATTTTGAAATCCAGTTTATTGTTGCTTGCTTCCTTTTTCCGGGAGCATTGCGCACGGCGTTGTTGTGTTGTGAGCAGAGCAGGCACGTGAAAGGGGAGTCGACAACTAGTATGCGGCTCCTGGGCTGGTGCTATGGCTAGTGTCCAAAAAGACGAGGAGATTTGCTCCCCTTTAGGCTTCAAGTCATTCGTTTGGAAGCACTTTGAATTCCAAAGAAAAGATGGCTCAACGGACAAGACACGTGCAGTTTGTAAATCCTGCCATGCGGTGATCAAATATTCAGGGAGCACAAATCTCGCCGCACATTTAAAGAAAAAACACGACATCAAAGTTCAGTGTTAAAATAAGCACTTTGTATACTACAATACTCTTGTAATTTCCTAAATAAAGAGTTTGCAGTACCTTGTTGATTTTGCGTATGAATTGTTATAAATCAGGATATTGTTCTATATTTTTTATTTAAAAAAATATATATATCGATCGTAGAGCACTATATCGCGATATATCGTGAATGAATCGCTGCAGGCTTTAAGATATCGGCAAATATCGTATCGTAGTTCTTTGTATCGATATGATATCGTATCGTGACAAAACCCGCGATTTACACCCCTAGTATCCATCCATCCATCTATCCACCCACCCATGTTCTTCTGCTTAACTTTCCTTGACTGGACAAACCCCAAGGTGAAGCTTGAGTATGCCCTGCTTATCCAGTTTGGAGAGTTCGTCAAATTCTACGGGCATGTTGTGGACTTTATCGGGCTTGCGGTCATCGTAGTAGTGTTGGGTGAGCATGTGACCTCCATGCGGGTGTTTGTCAAAGGGCCAGAAGCTGTACAGGTGAACTTTGGAGCACAGGTCCAGAGCCAGGGTGGCTACCATTAAGCCTGTGGAGAGCCTATAGCCTGGGCGGTCTTTGTTGGTCCAGAACTTGTACACATCGCGTATGTAGTTTGGGTTGAGGGCGAGGGTACGAATGGAGCTGTTGAAGTCTTCCAGTGTGTGAACCGCCTTTATAGAGTGTTGTGTGTAGTGCTCGTCGAGGAAGGTTTGCATGAGCATCTGGGCATTCCCGTAGCTCTTGACTGCTTCCACAAATTTCTGCTGTGGTCCCAAGCCTGACAGAGACTCGTACCTGTGAGGGGAAAGCACCAGGTGGGATTAGATTCTCGACAAAAGTCTCAAACCAACATATAATGCTGTCACCATTACCTTTCTGAGAAGATGCTGGGGTTGGTCGTGACCAAGTCTGTCCTGACGCCCACGTCTTTGGAGTAGATGCCGTTCAGTGGCGGTAGATTGGACCTTATCCCAAAGTCTTTCGAGTCAATGGTTTCTCCGCAGCCGCTGTCCTTCAGGATGCCTCCGCTGCCAACCACGGCACATCTTCCGGGAGAAGGGATTCGTCTGGAAATCGACGCACATCATGGTCGGTGTCGTTTTCAGAAGTCTGAAGAAAGTGAGAACAGGTGCTAAAGAACACTTTCAAATACTTGATTTCTTTGATCAAGTTTTAACTTGTGATTGTTGTTCGTACAGAATGAACAGATGATTCTTTCGTACTTTTTGAAGATCGTTTTTACTCTTTATTAGGCAGAAGGTACAATTTTATTTCACTTTTATGGGCAATAGATTTTAGTGTGCTTAATTTTTCGCCTTTTTTTTTTAAAAAGTTTATTTTCCGGCTTACCTTCGCAAGCATTTTGAAGATATCCAGCGTCACCCGCACGCTGTAGTTGTTTAAGGTGACAATCTCGCTTCCCAAAGGCGTGTTGTTCTTCGTGATGACGGCATTCTCGACCCCTGGAGTCCGGATGCTCGGGTTGCTGCGATGAGGCCAATAGTTTAGGATGTTAGGCTGCCTCGCGTTTCAGATTCTTCTGCTTGTTGATGACAAGAACTAGCGTGCAACGATTTACACTCACAGGATCTCCGGAGGTGGTTCAATGAGGATTTATTGCGGAGGGTGCACCACACTAAAGGTTCTCATAAAATATAGACACATTAAAGACAGGCACATTTCATTTGCTTCATATTTTACAATTCTTACCTCATGTAGCTCCCAAAAGTAAGACTCCAATGAATGATGATTATCAGGCATGAAAGAGGATCATCCTCAAGGCCTTTTGTCGGTTCATGCTCACTGGTTCACTGTATCTAAGTCAAAGTTGGAAACCCCCCAGAAAATCCAATTTATTACACTTAGCCCATTGAATATGATAAAGCATGTCTCTTTAATGGCTATGACTTGTCAAATTGACCCCTTCGACCCCAGTAGGAGTGTTTCAACCCTGCATTTTTAAGAGTTAAAAGTTTTTTTTGATTGGTGGATATCTTTATTTCAAACACATCCAAAACAAAAAAGGAGATGAAAAAAACAAAAACAACAAAAATAACACTTTAAAGTGCCATATATAAGACCGTAAAACAAACAAATAATAAACCAACAAACTGAAAACAAACAAACATAAATAAATCAATCAATAAAGAATGCTCGAAAAGAAGTAGGAGGAAGCATAGCCAAAGTTGTGTTCAAGTACTTTCACAAATGTTGACAAAGTTTAGAAGGTACAGACACAGAGAAGGTACATTTGTAACAAAACCAGTAAGCCATAAAACGTTCACCTTACACAACACAAGTGAAGGCACAAGCACTTCGCTTACCTTGAAAACACGATGGAATCGGACGGAAAAGGAGAATCCAAATGCTTCTCGATGTAATTCATTTACATGTGAGCTGATGTCATTATGCCAGTAACGGCAATGAATCGTCACCACACTATGTCCGCCCCCCCCCCCCCCCCAGAAAATCCAATTTATTACACTTAGCCCATTGAATATGATTGTTCTTACCTAATGTGCAGACTGCAATTTTAAAGCATGTCCCTTGAATGACTATGATGACTTTAATGTGTTCTCCTAACTACAACGCGGTGTGAAAAGTATGGTTTGTGTGTGTGTGCGTGTGCGTGTGTGTGTTCGTGTGCGCGTCAAATTGACCCTTTCAACCCCAGTACGGTTGTTTGAACCCTGCATTTTTAAGAGTTCAAAGTTGTGTTCAAGTAATTTCACAAATGTTGACAAAGTTTAGAAAGTACAGACACAGAGAAGGTACATTTGTAACAAAACCAGTAAGCCATAAAACGGTCACCTTACACAACACAAGTGAAGGCACAAGCACCGCTTACCTTGAAAACACGATGGAATCGGACGGAAAAGGAGAATCCAAATGCTTCTCGATGTAATTCAGTTGAACATTTGGCAAAAGACACACCCAGAGGCACTGATATGTGCTTTCTCACTTGAAAAATTTCCCTTGCACAGAAAGTGTAACAAACTAACTATTCAGAGGCACAAAATGTATCATATTGGTTTCTTCTTGCTGCTTCTTGCAGACCCTTAGTGTAGACTTCATTGGGTACCCCCGAGCACCGAAAGCAGTTGTTCTCAACCTTGATGGAGGTACCAAACCCCACCAGTTTGCTTATTCACCAAATCCCTCTTTAGTGAAAAATGAAATGAATATTTTAAAAATTCAAGACGATGTTTTTTACAGGTGCACAAAATGAGCTGTGCATGAACATCACCGTGTTCATAGAACAAAACCAACACAATGCATGAACTCACAACAAATGACACACCTGCAAATCAGTGTGACTTCTGCTGTTGCCTTTGCGAGACCTGTTCAGATAAGCGTCACCACAAATTTACACCATGAATCTCTCTGGGTCTGCCGAACCCCTGAGACCGACTCACCGAACCCCTAGGGTTTGATCGAACCCAGGTTAAGAACCACTGCACTAGAGGGTACTGCAACCGCTCAAGCACAATTTGCAAGACTCAAATCAGTGAAATAGAAGCCTTTATTTACCATTATTATGCAGATATGACATTGAAACGAAAAGTATAAATATGAATTTGTCGGGCATCTGAAAAACGTGAAAATCAAAAAAATGTTTGTGGATCCTAAAAACCAGCCTGAATATTACAAAAGGCCAAACAAAGTATATGTCAAGCGCTTCATATACATATTGCCATCAGAGGGCACTGCAACTGCACAAACACAATTTGCAAGACTCAAATCAGTGAAATAGAAATCTTTATTTACAGAAACCTTTATTTATTGACCATTATTATGAAGGTATAACATTGAAACCAATCGTGAATTTTTCGGCATCTGAAAAACGTGCAGAAATCACAAAGAAATATTTGCGGATCCTAAAAAACCAGCATGAAAATGACGGGAGGCCAAAGTATACTTCAAGTGCTTCATGTATATTGCCGCTAGAGGGCACTGCAACTGCACAAACACAATTTGTAAGACTCAAATCAGTGAAGTGGAATAGAAACCTTGATGGATGGAACACTATGATGCATTGAAACCAATCATGTGCGTCTGAAAATGACAAAAACGTTTGTGGATCCTAAAAACGAGCATGACAATTACGAAAGGTATACTTCAAGCACTTCATATATATATTGCCACGAGAGGGTACTGCAACTAACCCTAACGGTTAGATGCATGTTCTTGCAAATGCCTATGCTGACAGTACCGCTGCAGGTGTCCTAGTGTAATTAGAAACATGTTTGCAAGTAGACCAATGGGAAATGACCAGCCAGAAAATTCCAGATCATCAAGTCTGTTTATTATGCAAGCAAACAATTTCGATTGTTGCAAGTCTATCAAGGGTGGTTGTTAACAAAAACATCCTTCTGTACAATGTAAAGAAATAAAATAAAATATTAAGTAAAAATAAATATGGGCACACATTTTGCATGGTAAAATAAAATGAAACAAAAAAGAATGGTTTGAAATTAGAATACTGCCTCACCTGTGTATGGACAGAGTAATAATTGACTCCCCTGTACACAGAGTAAAAGTCTGACAAAATTGTTTTTCATTTGACAGCAAACAGGCTTGGCAATTATTTAAACCCTCAAAAGATGTCAAATTAAAGAAGTTTAAGACTAGTTAAATTAAAGAAGTGTAATAGCCTGTATGAGGGCTACACATCACTTTCGGTACCTCTAATGTGATATTCTTAAAAGACAAACAAACAACAAACAAACAAACAAACAAACATAAAACAACGTTTCAGCGAAAATTATATACATTCATTTTACTTGAGTCAGAAGAACGGGCCTATTTGCCTGGGATTCTCTGTCACATCACTCATCACGTCAAGTAGAGAGGCGTTGTACAGCAGCTGAATTTCAAAAAGTAGATTGTATTCTATATTATCACATTTAAGTTAACCCAAGAAAAGTAGTTGACTTTCCAAACATTTAAAGCTTCATCATACCTTACTGTAAATTAGATGCTAAAATTAAAACAATCTGTCCGAATGGTATGTCAACCAAACGCATATTGAAGTAATGAAGTGAGTAATACAATGTTGCAAGTGCACTTGAACAGCCAATAACCTGGGCCCTTCACACAGACAATGTGCTGCAAGTTAAATGCAGGCTAACGTGGAAAAACCCAACACAGGCAACTTAGATTTAACAAAAATGCTCCAAAGCAGAGGTCTAAAGGTGTCCAAACAAATTAACGTGTGGTGCATCTCATTATCGTAGAGGCTGTCATTACACACTGGAGAAAAGGGCTTGCATCTTTACAAGGGTCAGTATCCACCCCCACCCGTAAAATACACAGTTTTCACAAGCTGATAGTTTACAGTTTTGTACATGCCAGTCAGTTGCTGCAGTCGCCGTGAAGAAGATTACCGTTTTTTTCCGTGTATAGTGCGCAAAATTTTACTAATTTATTGTCCTAAAATCTGGGGTGCGCATTATACATGGGTACAAAAAAAAAAAAAAAAAAAAAAATTGTTTTTAATTTTTTTTTTTTTTTTTTTTTTTTAAGTCCCAATGATCGTCACACACGCAGGGAGGCAATGGGTCCCATTTTTATAGTCTTTGGTATGGTCTTAACTAGGCTGGATGTAATTTTTTTTGTTGGCGTTGATTTCTCCGACTGCCCGTAAACGCACCACCGCGCTTCGTGCGCGCACGGGACAGCAAACGAGCAGGTGATCGAGCAAGCGTCTGATACGAGAGCATTGCGGTCGCATGGAGCGTGTTTGAAGTGAACAGCAGAGAAGAAAGGCAAAGTGTTGTGAAATAAAATGCACAGAACGGATGCGCAAGACACGTCAGCTATATAAAGAGCGAGAGTTGTTTTCTTCCTATTAGTTTCAATTCACAGTTTAATTAGCAGTTTCAATCAGCAAATAACAAAATGCGTATTACAGGTAATATTTTATTTCACAACACTTTGCCTTGTTCCTTTGGTCTCTGCTGTTCATCCTAAAACACAAAGGCGCTCTTTAAGCAATGCGACAGTGAGCGCCCGGCGCGCTGCGGTTGCGCGACCGCACCAAATTAAGCTCCCTGCGCAGTGCGCACTGAGGTCCACTTAAATTTTAGAAAGTACATCAGGACTTTAAAAATATCTTCTAAATTTCAGCGACGGCTCTGTCACAATAATCGAACAGCCCGGTGCAGTTGGGCGGTCGGCGGCGCGCTACGGTTGAGCGTTCTCTCGCACGCTCTATCTCTCGCTCTCTCTCGCTCTCGCACACACGCAAACCGGATATCATACGGAGGCCGCCATTACAGATGCGCAGAACGGATGAGGAAGACACGTCAGCTATATAAAGAGCGAGAGTTCAGTTCTCTACCTAAATCCGTATTACAGGTAATATTTTATTTCACAACACTTTGCCTTGTTCCTTTCTTCTCTGCTGTTCACTTCAAACACGCTCCATGCGCATGGAGCGCGGTGGTGCGTTTACGGGCAGTCGGAGAAATCAACGCCAACAAAAAAAATTACATCCAGCCTAGTTAAGACCATACCAAAGACTATAAAAATGGGACCCATTGCCTCCCTGCGTGTGTGACGATCATTGGGACTTAAAAAAAAAAAAAAAAAATTTTTTTTTTTTTAAAAATTCATAAAAATTGGGTGCGTATTATACATGGGTACAAGCTTTTTTCCAGCATCAGCATGCCATTGTTAGGGGTGCGTACTATACATGGGGGCGCACTATACACGGAAAAAAACGGTACTGTGTGCATGACATGAGCAAGGCTGCAGCGTCATATTGTTGGTCTTTCCCAACTCCCAGCTAGAAAAGACTATTGCAATATTTACAAACTCTCTTTTCACTCAAGTTGGAACAGCAGTCTCACACACAACTCCATCTTGAGAAAAACATGTTTTACATTACACCGAACTTTCTACACAGAGGGGATTCAATCAATTGAAGCCACTTGCCATTTAAAATTATATATATATAAAAAAAAAAAAAAACATTCAACGCAGAGGCATCCTTGTGCGCCGGTATACTTAAAATACTACCTGAAATTAGAATACAGTACTAATGCTTTTTTTCTCATTTGATTTAAATCATTTTTATATATACAGTATTTGTTTTTAATTCATTTTATTTTACCAACAAGTTTTATTTAGCTAAATCGCTAAATAAAGGCGAAACATAACAGTGAATACAATAATGATTGGTACGGGATCTACAAAGGTAGAAAAGAGATAGCTCCATATCCAAACTACATTCCAATGTTTTCAGAACAAGCGTGCTAGAAAAAAGAAAAAAGTGATTTCAAGAGGAGGATGTGATATTTTAAGTCATTGGGCCCACGGGATGGATGGCGACGTTCATCTGCATGATTTCCAGCGAAACATTTCTCCATTAACTGTGACAGGAGACATCTGAGGAACTGCTGCTATTGCTGTTTGTGGTCTGGGCCCGCTTGATGTACAGATTCAGTAATTTCATCTGCAAACAAACAAGGACACAACACATTCATACAGAAACTCAACATGTTGCACTTGTGCAGTGTTCTTAGATTTGTATTTTAATGGCGAAAAGGGACTTGAATTTGAAAGGTAATTGTGCTTTGATTTGGGCCTCTTTCCAAGTTTTTTTTAACAGACACAAGCAATAAATAAATCTGTGTTGCAATAAACTATTCAATTTCTCAGACATACATGTTTTAGTTTTGTAGAACTAGCCATGAATTAAAATAAAACATTTATTTTGTAAAAGGACTTGATAGAGGTGCACTAGGTCACTTAAATGGGAACATTTGAAGGCCCAGGTTCGAAATGTAGTGCCCGCCACTGACATGCAGCTAAACAATGTTTTGTAGTGGTCAGTACCTTACTGCCGGTGAGCTGTGCCAGATGGGGTTTGAGCTCCTCACCAATTACCGAGTATATAGCCACCAGACAGAACACGCTGGCTTTGCGAACGCTGCTCTCTGTGTTGTCATAGCCCTGCAATGAGACACAGGTATCACGCAGTGCCGCCATACAAGAATGCAAATACACATACACGTGAGCAAGGAAAACAAGGAGTGCGCGAAGTAGCAGATGACAAATATTGCTTGAGAAGAATAAGACAAATCATTCCTCAAATCAAAATGTCAAAGCCCTTCACCACCTGGCTCCCCCTTACCTATCCGACCTCCTGATCCCCTACAGCCCCAACTGTCCCCTCTGATCCTCCAATACTTCACGTCTGACAGTCCCAAAATCTAAACTCAAATCCTTCGGTGACAGAGCCTTCTCCTGCACAGCACCCTGACTCTGGAACTTTCTCCCTCAATCTGTCTGTGACTCACCCTCACTCCCCATATTTAAGTCCTGTCTAAAAACTTACCTCTTTTCTCAAGCCTATGACCTCCCCTGGTGTCCTCTTCTTAACTTTATCCCATTGTCTCTTCGCCATCTCCCTCCCCCCCTGTATGTCTTTGCCTTGTTCCCTGTAAGCGTCTTTGGGTTTTTGAAAAGCGCTATACAAATTTAATGAATTATTATTATTATTATATGGGCCTCTCCAGTGCTGTCAAAATACTTGGAGCTTGCTATGGTACCTCCATCCATTAGCTAAACCGCTTTATTCTCACAAGGTTCGCGGCTATGCTGGAGCCTATCCCAAACAAAACATTTAGTAGTAGTAATAGTACTACTACTACTACTAATAATAATAACATTATTAATAAAATATCACAAAAGAGATTTCTTAACTTGACATTTTGTTAGTTTTCATCCATTTACACATTAAAATTATTATCATCCTTCCACAATTATTATTCCACAAGGTAATTTAAGTGATTTGAAGCTGTCAATGCTGAACATCTACTGTATGTTTGATGTATGAAAATCAACTTTTTGCTAGAATCATTTTTGAAAAAGTTAAGCAAGTTGAGCAAAATCGCATGACAAAAATGTGAGGTCTATGGGGAGTTCACAATGTGTCTTGACTGAGTAAATGCCATTTTCAAACTGCATTTCCTGGTAAACCGGTGAATCAATGGGTGACAGTACAGTCTAAATTCATGGGCCTTTCAGAAAGAAGTTGCCATCGTTAAATTTATGTTGAGGACAGCAAGAAAACTCCTTATGTTATTGACTATGATTGCCTTTTGATAAAAAAAAAAAAACAAACAAGAAAACAGAAAGCTGGAAAAATGGCCACAGGTCAGCAAGCCATGAAAGGCTAAAAACATTCGCAAACCTGCAAGAGTCCCGGGATGATGTCCACCAGCAGTTGTATTAATGAGTCCTTGGGAATGCGTTCAATGACTTTGGTTTCCATCTTGATGGCAGCCAGGTTGATTGGGTAATCGGCTGTCTGCACAATTGGACACAGCACCTTGACACACTGTTCTGGATGGATGGATCCAGCCAATGTTGATGCAGCTTCCTCGGCTGCACGCACCACCTGAAAAATTACATGAAGAGAACCAGATAAAAATACATCATCTTTGTCCTTTAATCACAACACACGTTTGAAGGGGATATTAGCTTATTTCCCACGGCATGATGCTAAATGCATCATTGTCCTCTTGTTTTTAAAACATTTTAATCTCCAAACCAGGCATCGTGAAATAATGTTAGGCTACAAACAAACAACGAAATAAATGAATGGATAAACAGATGAATGAATAAACAAACAAACAAATAAATAAATGAATAAACAAGTCCTCTAATATGTACGTATATAGCTATTTATATAAAATGGGGAGATCATATATTTATAGGCGGCTCGGTGGGGCACTGGTTAGCACGTCCGCCTCACAGTTAGGAGGGTGCGGGTTAGATTCCACCTTCGACCCTCCCTGTGTGGAGTTTGCATGTTCTCCCCGGGCACTCCGGTTTCCTCCCACATCCCAAAAACATGCTTGGTAGGCCGATTGAGCACTCCAAATTGCCCCTAGGTGTGAGTGCGAGTGCGGATGGTTGTTCGTCTCTGTGTGCCCTGTGATTGGCTGGCAACCGGTTTAGGGTGTCCCCCGCCTCCTGCCCGATGACAGCTGGGATAGGCTCCAGCACGCCCGCGATCCCCGTTGGGACAAAGCGGTACAGAAAATGGATGGATGGATGGTGAGATCATATGTCTGAGTGAATGGGATTTTCCTTTTCCAATGTTTTTCTTTCTACAAGGCACTCGCAGTGCCTCAACACTGACTCCTCATTATATATTATGATTACTATAATTGAAAAGCTGCGATTGGCTGGCAACCGGATCAGGGTGTCCCCCGCCTTACTGCCCAATGACTGCTGGGATAGGCTCCAGCACGCCCACGACCCACGTGGGGATAAAGCGGTACGGAAAATGGATGGATGATAATAATAGTAGAAGTATCTGTTTCCCTTTGTGCGTTGCAGTGGTATTCTTTCCACAAAGGTGTTTTCTTTTTTCTTTTTAAATGCACATCAAACTAGAGTAACTGAGTTTGTCTAAATATAAAAAAAAAAAAAGGCTATCGCTAATACATATAAATTTATACATTCTGTGTGGAGCAACAGTACACCTCTTTGTGAGAATCTTTGTGGGCCTCCAGGGTCTTCATGATGGTAAGCTCCGCATAATTCTTGAACCGAGCTGGTTGGTTCTTGAGTATTTCTTTCAGCACACGCAGCGCCAAGGCTCGGATAGTATGCTAGCAGAAATAGGAAATATTTACCATTTTTAAAAAGTCCACATTCCACAGGACAGTATTAATAAGACTGACTTACAGTATATTAAAAAAAATAGCTATGAGTCTTTAGTTGGACACTTTATTGACCCTAAAGCTAATTCTGGGTGCTTGTTTCAAAACCAATGCTTAAAGCAACTGTCTAAGAAAAAGACAGCTCAGCTGAAACTGGAAAAAAAGCTAGAAAATAGATGTACTACATGGTATTTATTACTTTCATTATTTTCAGTTTACAGAGTAAACCACATCTGTAACCATCTGGATTTTATTTTTGTGTTGGTTTTAATGTTATTTTTTTTACTCATTGCATTGTTTTCCCATATTTCTTTCAGTCAAGTTAAACATATAAAGGAAAAGCTTCAACAAGTCATTGTCACCAATTGCCTAAAGTACATTTACAAAGTACATTTAATTCAAAAAGTTGAGCAATAGTTGCTTTAGAACTGTCGGTGAGCTCTTCCAAAATGTGTCACGATGAGTTATGTTCGCACTAGGATTCAACAGAGTCCGGCAGAATTTTCGTTTCGCTTCAGTTGCTAACATGAATTGGACCGGTGAGCATTGCGCTTTCATTGTGGAAACGTTTATCAAGAACGAATCTGTAACTGCAACACAACAAACGTTCCGTTTGCGCTTCAGACTTGGTAGACATGATCCCGTACTCGAAACACGATCTTGTTATGGGTCACTAACTTCAGAGCCAGTGGATCAGCATTGAAAAGAAAATTGACCGGCCGACCTCGCACCGTCCGGACTCCAGACAATGTGGCAGCAGTAAGACTAAAATAACGAAATAACAAAAACCAAACGGAAATTAAACTAAACAAAACGGCATTATATATGTACCGTATTTATTCTAATTATCGCCCAGGGCGATAATTAGAGAAGGTTTATGGCTGGGCGATTAATAGAAAACACTTTTTGTCCGATCGCCAAGGGGCACTGAAATGGGCGATAATATGTATTTTTTCCTTATGTAGTATGCAATCGCTGCATCTCAGTGGTGTTCCTAACACTAGAACAGCGGCTATTTTGATCTACCTCTAACAGCGGGGTGCGCTCCATCGATGCAATACATTACCGGCGCACATCACATGTTGCGCACGTCAAGTTATCGCGATCGTCTTGTTCGAGCGCACGCCCCGATAACGTAATTGTGTTAGGATATTGTAGCGGAGTGACGAGTGTAATTGTATCATAGTTTATGGATAAAAACAATTTAAAAGGGACATTCGACGTGCTGTCAAATCAGTCATATTTAAACTTGACGTCGGCATGCGGTCGCGGAGGAAAACGTAAGTTTTGGGGGGAATTCTTAGCAGCATGGGCGATAATTAGAGGTATCAATGTTTTTTATTTATGTCACCGCTAACTAGGGGTGTAGCGATTCATCGATACACATTGATTAATCGATATAATGCTCTACGATTTGTTGGCATCGATGCTAAACGTAAACATCGATCTATATCGCCCCTTTTTGACCTCGGACATTAGACGCGACTTTATTTTGAAATCCACTTCATTGTTGCTTGCTTCCTCTTTCCGGGAGCAGTGTGCGGCGTGTTGTGTTGTGAGCAGAGCAGGCACGTGAAAGGGGAGCCGACAACTACGCGGCTCCTGGGCTGGTGCTATGGTTAGTGTCCAAGAAGACGAGGAAATTCGCTCCCCTTTGGGCTTCAAGTCATTCGTTTGGAAGCACTTTGGAGTTTCCTAAATAAAGAGTTTGCAGTACCTTGTTGATTTTGCGGATGAATTGTTATAAATCAGGATATTGTTCTATATCGATCGTAGAGCACTATATCGTGATGTATCGTGAATGAATCACAGCAGGCTTTAAGATATCGGCAAATATCGTATCGTGCTTCTGTGTAGCGATATGATATCGTATCGTGACAAAACCCGCGATTTACACCCCTACCGCTAACACACACTGGGCGATTATTAGAATATGGGCGATAATTAGAATAAATACGGTACTTTTCGAAAAAAAAAAAAAAAACGTTTTTGTTTCTTTAATTTATTTGCATTTCATTAAACCTACAAATGTGTCAGATCATTTTGCCGGACCCTGTACATATTATACAGACCCTGAGCTGTGGGGTTTAAGGCAGGATAATAGCTGCTAAGTGTCCTCAAAATTGCATCATAAGAATAAGATATTAGGCTACTTACATCTTTATCACCCAGTGTTTCGAGCAAAAGGAGAAGGATAGTTTTAAAATGTTCATCCCACACAGCCAGGCTGTCTTCAAGCGTGATCTTCAGAAGCTCCACCAGGGCACCTTTACGTTCCTCCGAGCGTTCATTGTGATTGGACAATTCCTTAAGCAGGTCGGCGACCATGTCAGAGTTGTCCTGACCAACTGTTCATCAAGAGAAGAAAGAATTGCAGCAAAACAGTTTTTATCTTGAGACTTGTGCCTTAAAATACACGCACGCACGCACGCACGCACACACACACACACGCACGCACGCACGCACGTACGCACGCGCACACACGCACACACGCACACACGTATGTATTAGGAATGTCAAAAGTAGCACATTGAAGATCTAATTACTTTTAAGCGCAGCAGTTTTTTTAAACCGATTAATTCACTTCCCTTTTTGGAAAAGCCATGTACATGAGTAATTTAGCAGATACTTCCTTGTATAAATTACTCTCATTTAATACACTGCAGCCTTTATACACACTACATACAATGTTCAAGGAGAACAGATGAGGAGTCATTTGGACTGAGGTACCACCACCTTTTCCCTGCTTTGAGAGGGGAACGTGCAGTGAGAAAGGGTGCAACAGCTCTCCAAGGTGTATGCATGGGTACGCCCAGAACTGAGCTGATGCCCGTCTTGTCACTGAGTCACTCTTTTTTTCGATGTGTGTTGTATTTTATTCAGTAACTCCAGAAGGTGGAAAGCTTGCTTGAAGGAAACCTATGTCACTAATGACAAGCTGCATAAAACTTAAAATGAAAGCATACAATGTTGTACCGAGGCATCATCGTAACACAATTTTGTAATATGAAATATAAAAATAATAAACATATTTGTTGGGAATGGTGACTAGTTGTAATTTTCAAGTAAAAATGGGCATGAGTCGATGCACTGTTTCATGTTCTAATTAAACTATTAATTTTTGAAAAGATGTACTGTAATTGTCACCAATATAAAACAGCAATGCTACCTAGTGGCAGAAAAACTATAACTACTTACTATAACTAACTATATAGTGAAGTAATACATATTTTAACCTCAACAACTATAAATTACTATAAAATTACTGTATCAATGAACTAAAAGATACAATATGTGTGTGAGGGGAAACAATGTCCACTTTTAATTTTATTACATACATACATCTAATTGTACACTTAGAACAGAATAATCGGTATACCGTATTTTGCGCCCTATTAGGCGCACCGGGGTATAAGGCGCACCTTCAATGAACGGCCCATTTTAAAACTTTGTCCATATATATAAGGCGCACCGGACTATAAGGCGCATAAAATAGAACCTTTACTGCAACAAACTGAGGTTGACTAGGGTTGCGGTATGCATCTACTAGCCAATAACCAACAAGCCCTCTGTAAACAATCGCGTTTCTCAAACGATCTCCTATAAAATGATCAGAACTGACTAAAGTTCGATCTAACGCATTGGTACTACTTACCTATGTTTCCCTTCCATATCGATTCGTAGATTTACTCAAAACATTAACAGAGCAGCCTATTTTGACATGAAATAGCCTGGCGCGTATAGCAGCTATCGTTATAGCATTAGCCATCCGCAATTTCCCATGAGCCTCAGCTCGCAATCTCCCATGAGCCTCGGCAAAGTGTAAACAATCGCGTTTCTCAAACGATCGCCTATAAAATAATCGGAACTGACTAAAGTTCGATCTAACGCATTGGTACTACTTACCTATGTTTCCCTTCCATATCGATCCGTAGATTTACTCGAAACATTAACAGAGCAGCCTATTTTGACATGAAATAGCCTCGCGCGTATAGCAGCTATCGTTATAGCATTAGCTATCCGCAATTTCCTATGAGCCTCAGCTCGCAATCTCCCATGAGCCTCAGCAAAGTGTAAACAAATGCGTTTCTCAAACAATCTCCTAGAAAATGATCAGAACTGACTAAAGTTCGATCTAACGCATTGGTACTACTTCCGTAGATTTACTCGAAACAATAACGGAGCAGCCTATTTTGGAATGAAATAGCCTCGCGGGTACAACAGCTATTCTGTGACGCCCCCTGACTACAGTTACCGTACTGTTGGGAAGCGATGCGACCTTGTAATTTACTAGTCGTACTAAAACGTACTAAAACATTTTGGCAGAGCACTGTGTACAACTAGTATGGATCAACAAATTCATCACTTGATCCATATATAAGGAGCACCGGACTATAAGGCGCACTGTCGACCTTTGATAAAAATTTAGGTTTTTAGGTGCGCCTTATAGGGCGGAAAATACGGTATGTCACGATCAATCAATATATTGCGATTGATCATGGCAATTGTGATGTGTGCTGTTAAAGGGTTGCAACGTGACAAAGGGTTGCTATCAATGTTTCCTCTAAGCTGCGCGCGTGCGCAATCGCGCAGTGCCCGCACATTCTCAGCGCACAAGAAAATCTATCCAGCGCATAAACAAACCCCCCACCCCCCCGAAGCAAAGCGAACACGCAGCGTTTGATGTCCCATTACCACCGCCCCCCCAAAGCGAACACGCAGCCTTTGACGTCCCATTACCCCCCCCGAAGCGACGCGAACACGCAGCGTTTGACGTCCCATTACCATTTTAGAACTTGAGCACATCATTATAGAACTTTTTCAGGAGAATAAGGTTTTCCAACATTTATTATTTTATACCTAGTGGTTAAGTAGTTATTAGTAGTTAATACTCCACCCCTTACCCCTAGTTTTGGGGCCTCTCCTGGAGACCACATTGCCCGCTGCATTTGCCCTGTATTGTCTAATAGGCGAGACGGCTCTGACCATAAGATTTAAGATTCCTTATAAGTAAAATAAGGACAGAGTCATAATGTTGAGCAAGGGCAAAAACACACAAAGGGCAAACACACAAAAAGCAAAAGGAATTACAATAGTCGTTTTGTCATCGAGCAGTGAAATTTTCCAAACACTCAGCAAAGAGTCATACAGCGACGGAATCTTTACCAGAGAGCATCATTGTATTTTCGCCACTTTCTTTGCGCCGGCCTAAAGGGGAGAGGAGTGGAGGAGACATGAGGGTGAAGGATGGGAAACAGATTCTGGTGACAATAGACACACGTTTGATTGTATGTGACAACAACGGGGGGGTAGTGATTGTTATTACACATTAAGGGTTTGTCATGGCTCAAATTAATGCAGAACTTGTACGCTTCTGAACAATCACACACATGCCACATCCACGCCCTACATTGGCAAAAAAAAAAAAAAAAACCTTTTTCTGGAAAATATCTACATGTGTTTTTTTTTTTTTATTCCAACGAACAGAATTCAAATTCCATAGACCTCTTGAGTTTATCGCGGTGGATGGGTTTATCCCTTACTGTTCCTCTGAGGAAAGTTGCCAGAGGCTTTAGGGCAAGGCAAGGTCCAGGCAAAGCACTTTTATTTCTATTGTACATTTTATACACAATAATTAAAAATAAAATATGAAACTCATTCTCAACCCAAATAATTTTAGAGATTTAAAATCAAACAGGGAAAATATTAAGTTTAGTCGTCATAATGGAGGCCTGTGAGATGCGTTTTGAGATGAGCGGGCGCATACGATGAGGACGATTTAGGGGGTGAGAAAATGAGCAAAGGATAGAAAGATAGTGAGGGAGGACGGCTGTCTGGCTTGTCAGACCTAAACATGTTGTGAGGGTCTACATTCCAACTGTTTCTCTTATAACACTGTCCAATCAGCATATTACTGCAATTCCGGAATAAAAATGACACCCAACTAATATAATAAGAGTTTATGAAGTAGAACATGTTTGAGCAGAAGCCTCTACATTTTAATCAGCAGGGGAAAACTTTGCAAAAAAAACCCCAAAAAAACCTTACTCAATACTACTATTGAGTCAATAGTATTAGCAGCAGGAACCGATGTACACGTATTAAACTAAAATTAATATCAAATTACTTGGAAAAATAGTTAGAATTAATTTTATTAATTTAAGTTTATTAAAAGTAATTAATGGATATGGCAGCTTATTTATTTGAATATTTATATGTATATTAAACTGAAACTATTTACAATGACTTAAAATACAAACTACAAAATGTGTTGTTATAGAAACAACGTAAATGCAACACTTATTGCAAGACTTAGTTAGCAGGCTATGGAGGATGACTAAAAGAAATGTTATTCTGGAAGCAGCAATGTTTCTTTAGCCTCAACAACATTTTAAAAAGATGAGTAAAACAACAAAGATTTTGGTGGTGTAAAACTTTGTTTGGTACTTCATATGAATAAAAAAAATCAGACTCACAGTCACGAAACTGTTCCACGTCATCATCAAAAACAGCCTCCTTTAGGGCACTCTTGTCGTAGGTGCAGATTGTTTCACCATGGCCGTAAGGAGCAAACTCCCGACTTCTTGGCCCAGAGAAAGAACGCGGTGATGGCGTATTGAGCAGTGAAGTTTTGTTGTCCAAAGCAGTACGACCCCCTTCTGGTACATCCAAGCCCAGGCGAGCTTCTGAACCAGGCGTTGAAGCTATTCCTTCTTTCCCGGCCTATAAAAGCACCACACGAGGAGTGATGACAGAGAGCATGTTAAAAAATAATGGTAATGAAGTGATTTTCCTATTCCAAACACAATAACTTACTGCATCATCTCGCTTGCCCTCTCGTCTGATTGACTCATTCAGGTCCTCCTGGCTGCGGTAGCTAAAGCTTTGGATGGCCTCAGTGACACCACGGAGTGAGCTATAAATGTCCTCTGAGTTCATGTTCTCAGTGTCATACTCCATCACGCTAACACAAAAATCAAACAAAAAATACATTAAAATGACAGGTAATCCGTTGATGTTTTGTTACAAATAATGATAGTGAAGTCTGAACATTGTTAATCTTCCAAAAGCGTTGTGGGTTAGTAATAGTGTGGAAGGCCTGATTCAGGAAAGGTTTGCGAACGTAAAAAGAAGCATAGACTTGGCTGCGCACGTGCACAGACGTGCAAGCTGATCTGTTAATCGGGCACAACCTGGATTCTGAGCAGTTCATTTTGTGCATTGTAGGAAAAGTATATGAAGTTGATTTGATAATGAACAATGGGATTTAGCAAACACGAGACAAATTTCACTCTCTCAATTTTGTGTCTTCATACAGTGCAGCTGAAAGGCAGGTGTAACCAGGTCCACCAAGGAAGCAAAAAAAAAGAGAGAATGACAAAGCTAATGAGTGTAGTTTGTTGGGAAGATCTATTAACTATTACTAAACTAACTAAACTATTAACTCTTGTATCATATTCACTGTTAGTTTAGTAGCCCGCAGGCTGTTACAGTGGGGGAATGTGGAATTTGGGATTTTAGTAAAATCACACGCATCACTACCAGCAACAGCTTGTGCAATCAGAGGCGGACATGTAATTAATCGCCCGCTATTTCGGATATTAGTCACTCAGGCTCATAAAATGTGTTATTCACAGGGATAAATGATCTACATAAATTAAGTATGATGAAGTCTTTGTGTCACAGCCAGTGGTAAAATGTAGGGGTCTAAATCGCGGGTTTTGTCACGATACGATATCATATCGATACAGGTTTTGTCACGATACGATATCATATCGATACAAAGAACCACAATACAATATTTGCCGTTATCTTAAAGCCGGCTGTGATTCCTTCACGATACATCACGATATAGTGCTCTACGATCGATATAGAACAATATCCTGATTTATAACAATTCCTACGCAAAATCAACAAGGTACTGCAAACTCTTTATTTAGGAAATTACAAAGTGCTTCCAAACGAATGACTTGAAGCCCAAAGGCGAGCGAATTTCCTCGTCTTCTTGGACACTAGCCATAGCACCAGCCCAGGAGCCGCGTAGTTGTCGGCTCCCCTTTCACGTGCCTGCTCTGCTCACAACACAACACGCCGCGCACTGCTCCCGGAAAGAGGAAGCAAGCAACGATGAACAGGGTTTCAAAATAAAGTCGCGTCTAATGTCCGAGGTCAGAAACGGGCGATATAGATCGATGTTTACGTTTAGCATCGATGCCAACAAATCGTAGAGCATTATATCGATTAATCGATGTGTATCGATGAATCGTTACACCCCTTGTAATATGTAATCGACTATCAGCAAAAAACTGAAATGCTAGAATCTGGCTTCATCTCTTTTTTTCTCATTCCATCTCATTACCTGGGTGAATGTGTTCTGCGCAGGACCCTGAAAGAAGGGGCAGCAGAGGTGGAGTTAGGCGGAGGGAGAGGAGTAGGGGCAGGGGGTTGCTTTGACAGTCCTTCGACACCCCAACCCCATAACCGACTGTTGTCATAGCGCGGTCAGGAGGGAAGGACGGACAGACAGCGGTAAAAGAATGAAGGATGGAATCAAACAACAGGAGAAGACCGCAAGACAAGACAAGGTGGGAGGGTGGTGTGGTGGTGTTAGTTGGAGAAAGAGAAAGAAAAGTGTACAGAAAGAGAAAAGTCAAAAACAAAACCAGTCTTGAGATCCACGACTAGAGTTCTAAGATTTTATAAAACATTACATATAAAACATTAGAAAGCTCACATGAAAAAAAACAATTATTAATTTCTAACTAAAATACTCAAAGCCAGATGATAAAGTATTGTTATTGGCTACTGGCTTTTAAAGAATATGTTAATGCTTCACTTGAATGAACTGCAAACTTGCGTCATTGCACAGGCAAAATATTGTATGCCCTACAGATACAGTACTCATAATGCATATTGTTGAATGGGCTTAATTCGATGCAAAGATCGTTTCGCGTAAAGCTAAGGAAGTATGATGAATTTTTGTCAGCATCAGGCACAGGTAAGTTAGGCTCAATTGGCTTCTACAACATGCATTGGTGATGATGTCATCAGCAGATGACCGACAGATTTCAGACTTTTTCAGTTGACAACTCAGTTATTCAACATAAGAGATGCTCATTGATTTATTTACTTTTGATCAGTCAATAGTTAGAGAGAAGCTTTCCCTGTGTTGGATGAAACAGATGAAAAAGGGGATGTGCTCAAATCAGTTTGAGCAACTCACTCAGTAGCATACTTGCAGGGCTTTTGTTATAATTAACACACTGAAGCTGCATTCACATGGCTAATTACCAAACTTCCACTAGAACAAGGAGTGAGCTGCAGCAGAGGCAAATTACTGTACCTTGGAGACATTCCTCCGTGTGAGCAGTTGGTTGGAGAGGTCAGTGGGCTGGTTCGACTGGCCGTGTTGCGAGGTGTCATACGACCAATGGTGTTACTTGGAGAACCCTAAAAGGCAATGCCCTCAGAAAGTTAGTTAAAAAACGTTTTCTGCTCTCAAAACAATTAAGTTAAAAATTGATAAGACTGAGGCGGCTGGTAAGATTATTGGTGCTTCACTCCCCTCCCTGAAGGACATTTACACCTCCCATCTCACCCGCAAGGCAACCACGATTGTGAGTGATGTGAGTCACCCCGCTCACTCTTTGTTCGATCTTCTGCCCTCTGGGAAGAGGTACGGGAGCCTGGGCTCCCGCACCACCAGACTCAACAACAGCTTCATACTCCAGGCTGTTAGGATCCTGAACTCACTTCCCCTTTCTGCGTAGTGTCCTGTACTTTTGCGCTATATTCTGACTGTCTGCTGTATGCACACTCCATTTTTGCTCCTCTTATTTATTGTGTTATTTGTTTATTTATTATTTATTCATCACTCTTATTTATTCATTGTTTGTGCCTTCTTGTTTTTGTTTTTTTTTGTGTTGTTTACTCGTATGTAGTATATTGTGGACTATGTCTTGTCACCGTGGGATAGTGGCAACGTTATTTTGATCTCTTTGTGTGTCTTGGCATGTGAAGAAATTGACAATAAAGCAGAGTTTGACTTGACTTCGACGCACTGGTTAGCACGTCCGCCTCAGAGTTAGGAGGGTGTTAGTTCGATTCCACCTTCTGCCCTCCTCCCTGTGTGGAGTTTGCATGTTCTCCCCGTACCCGCGTGGGTTTTCTTCGGGCACTCCGTTTCCTCCCACATCCTAAAAACATGCTTGGTCGGCCGATTGAGCACTCCAAATTGCCCCTAGATGTGAGTGTGAGTGCGGATGGTTGTTCGTCTCTGTGTGCCCTGTGATTGGCTGGCCTACTGGTCGATGACTGCTGGGATATGTTCCAGCACCCCCGCGACCTCCGTGGGGACAAGCGGTATCGAAAATGGATGGATGGATGGACTGATAAGACTATCATCTTGTTCTTTTTGTGTGTGCAATTTGGTTATGTCTGGTGGGAAGTTGGCTACTCAAAATATACACAGCAGAGTAAATTTCCAGAACAGATAATGGCTGTATGAATTACAATAAATCATGTCACCTTTTGGCCCAGCATGCTTGTGACAACATACTCGTAAAACTTACAATTTGTTCTAAATTTAGTAAATAACAATTCATTTTGATGTTCTTAATGACCTTAATGACAGAGCCTCTACTGAGGAGGTCCAAAAAACTTGATTTATCATGTAAATTCTGATTTGCCAGTATGTAATTTGGTGTGAGTTCATGCATTGTGTTGGTTTTGTGCTTTGAACAAGGTGATGTTTATGCACGGCTCATTTTGTGCACCAGTAAAAAACATCTATGTGTTGAATTTAAAAAATATATTTTTCACTAACGAGAGGTTTGGTGAATGCGCAGATGAAACTGGTGGGGTTTGGTACCTCCAACAAGGATAAGAACCACTGGTCTAAGAAGTGAAACACTGCCCTCTACTGCCAACATGAAAGCCGCGCCAAGGCATTCTACTCGAGGGCTCAATATGAATGGGCTAGTGCTGCATTTGAGGAAAGTGGAAAGTCGGACTTCTCTGACTTCTCCAACTTCAAACTAGGAAATGTGCACAAGAACGCTCCATTGAACGGGAAGGTCTGAGTTGTGAAGTCGGGGAGAAAGTTGTGAAGTCGGGGAGAAAAATGGTGCCCGAATTCACAGACGGACTACAATGTGATGTGATGTACAATGTGATTTTTTTTCTTTTCTTCCCCCACTGCAATAAACTGTTGCGTGGCCTTAACACTGACAGATTTTACATGTCATTGCATTACCAGTGTTCACTCAACTTACCACACCGCTACTTGCATTGCTGGAGTTCTTCAGGTGGTTGTGCAATAATTTGGTGGCGCCATCCTGAAAGGTCTTGGGCAGAGCTCCTAGCAGCATAGTAAACTCTGGTGTGTTGAGCTCAAACAATGATATAAGCACCACCTGGGCAGCCTGAGGGCAGTGGGACACACAGAGGAGATGCACGTGCATTTCATGATCTTGAAGTATATTGACTCAAAAAAGCACTGACCAGGAATTGCTTTTAAGACAGAGGACTAAAATTATTTAGAAACCAACACACTACGAACGTCAAAGCTAATTTGAAATCAAGGCAGGCAACATTTTCACTACCAACTATTAAAGCGATGTCTGTAAAGAACAACTGTTAAAAGCGTAAAATCAGAGAGAGAAAAAAAAAAGTAATTATTAACACAGTTTTATTGTTTAAATGTAATTAATATGTACTCAATAGGAGTGTAATTCGCGGGTTTTGTCACGATACGATATCATATCGATACAAAGAACTACGATACGATATTTGCCGATATCTTAAAGCCTGCTGCGATTCATTCACGATATATCACGATATAGTGCTCTACGATCGATATATATATATTTTTTAAATAAAAAATATAGAACAATATCCTGATTTATAACAATTCATACGCAAAATCAACAAGGTACTGCAAACTCCTTATTTAGGAAATTACAAGAGTATTTTAGTATACAAAGTGCTTATTTTAACACTGAACTTTGATGTCGTGTTTTTTCTTTAAATGTGCGGCGAGATTTGTGGTCCCTGAATATTTGATCACCGCATGGCAGGATTTACAAACTGCACGTGTCTTGTCCGTTGAGCCATCTTTTCTTTGAAATTCAAAGTGCTTCCAAACGAATGACTTGAAGCCTAAAGGGGAGCAAATTTCCTCGTCTTTTTGGACACTAGCCATAGCACCAGCCCAGGAGCCGCATACTAGTTGTCGACTCCCCTTTCACGTGCCTGCTCTGCTCACAACACAACAACGCCGCGCACTGCTCCCGGAAAGAGGAAGCAAGCAACAATGAATTGGATTTCAAAATAAAGTCGCGTCTAATGTCCGAGGTCAAACACGGCGATATAAATCGATGTTTACGTTTAGCATCAATGCCAATACAGCATTATATCGATTAATCGATGTGTATCGATAAATCGTTACACCCCTAGTACTCAATATTCAAAGGAATTTATTTGTTCTTTTAGTTGAGTATTATAGAATAACATGTCCATATTTAACGTAGTCAAAATGCTACAAGAACCGCTGAGGTATTTTTAATGTGCATAACACGGTACAGTTTTGACAAATTTTACAGTTGCTTGTTCAGAATATGGAGAATATAAATATATGATAGATTAATATTTTGTGCTTGCTCTATGACATCAGCACTCCGGTAGCCAGATTAAAACATTAAACTTTTACTATGGCAACAATTTTGCATGTCAGCTGAATAGCTATGTTTTTAATGTTCTGAAGAACCCGTTATCTTCAAAATCGACTTTAAAAGAACTTTATCCTCTAATTTCATGATTCCTCTATCTGAGGGGTCAAAACACCTACACAATATGGCAATCAATATACCACTATGCTTAAGTTGACTCCTTTCCGCTGCTATAAAAACATCACAGATGAACATTTTAAAATACAAAATTACTCTTAACAAAATAAGAAATATCTAGTTTTTTTTGTCTCTTTTCTAGGTTGTCCAGACCTTTACATGAGTACTAATGATGTCGGTCAGGACTATTTTGTAGCGTATGGCCAAGTCGATAAGTAAACAGTGATAAAACAAAATTGTATCCCTGGCTATCACAGCTTGCCACAATTAAGAAACACAACGCAGAGTTGGTTTTGTGTCTCGGGCAAATTCGCTACTCGGTCGAACATTTGGTACATGCATCTCTGTCTAAGCTATTCAACATAATGTCAACAACAATTCCATGACAATAATACTGTAGAAAGAAATGAATGTGCATTGCAGGAAGTCTTTATGCAAGGCCACTTGAAAGGTTCATGTTAACGCCTTAACGTAGGTTGAATATGTCCATATCACACTCAAGTCAACACAATGCAGACATTTAAGGTTGTTAGAGTGTAAGACAGGCAAAAAGGTGCAGTTAGTCAGATCCTACACTGGCACTCCCAAGCAATTTTGTGCAATAATTCTGATGGCCTCAAAGCCAATTCATGAAAAGCAAAGTTTTTTTTTTGTATTATTCATTCCCTGGTTGCATAAAAAATAATTAACAATTTACAAAGCACAGATTCATGTTATTAGAGCATACCAGTTAAAGTATAATGGCAGAAGTAAATAAGATATGCCACTTGCTGTTTCAAACAGTCTTGAAAGTGCTGGTTAGGTACGAGGCAGGCGAGGCACTGGATACTTGTCATGTGTTGGAGCTGGTTCTACCTGCTTACACCTCTCTTCTGGGTTGCCCTCACTGGACAGTAAGGCTGTAGTAATGACTCCACCAGCTAGTTCCTCACTCACCCAGTTATGTAGGGTCTGGGGCACAGCAGCAAGGCAGAATGGGCATTACAGAAAGACAACAGTCTTTCGCCATCATATTTGGATGCAAGGTTGTATCTTTTTTTTTTGTTTTGTTTTATAAAGACGTGAAATAAAGGTTAAATCAACCTTGCCTAGAAATTTTAAGAAACCTTTGACACATCTTGAGAGGAACACAACTCTGCATTCACAGTCGATGTCGCCACCCGGGTGAAGGTAGCATAAACACACGAGACAGGCAAGGTGCATTTCTGCCAGTCATCAGTGAAATGGGTGTCCATCAGTGACGGTCTGTCGGCACACACCGGTTTAGTGACTATTACAGAGACGGCCACTTTCGCCCGTCCTGAGCGTGTCCTTTTTTTAACTTTCTCGTTCATCCACAAAATGGCCATCCATTGGTGACTGACATTCCGTCTCTTGGTTTATTTCTCAACTCCTCTGATGCTGGCAGGCAGCAAATATAAAGTTTTATCTTTACACAAAATACGGCTGCTTTGTTTTTCTGAATTGATTTGGCTTGTAGCAAGCATGCAGTGGTCAGATTTTGAATGATGAGTGACAAATGTCCATCACAATGATGTCAAAATCAAATTTGCTCTAAAACCTAACTAAAATTTTGTCACAGACTCATTTATATTTGATGGTATGCGTGAAACCTGGAAGAAATTGGATTTAAATGGCATGGGACCTTTAAACATGGTGAGAAACATGCTTTACTGATGATTCTTTGCATGACAAAAGCACATTAAAGCATGTTTTTAATACACATGGGAACTCGAAGAATCAATAGTTTTGGCAGAGTAAATGATGTTTGGTAAGGAGAGGATTGGGTTTTTTTTATACTAAAAAGAAAACTGGATCATTGATATTTACTTCACTTTGATGACATACAGTACCTACAAAATAAAAATAAAACATTGTCTTACTGTTTGCTGTGCTATTCTTAGTTTCCAATGCATCTCACATTATCAAAATAAAGACATTTAATAAAGACATTTATTACTGTCGTTACTGAAAACAATTCTTAATTTTCATCCTATGAGGACATTTACAATATGGAAAGCAGTCTTACCTTCCTGACATCAGAACTTTTGGGTTCAGTGGTCCAAGTGATAATGCGTGATACAGCCAGGCGAGTCTCACTGGAGTTGATAAAGTCAGTTGGGTCCATTTGCCGTGCCAAAGACTCAATATATTTCAAAATAGCCACCTTCACCTATGAGGTTACAACAATAAATTAAGCAGTGGGGCTAAGTGAACTGTACTAATGGACAACCAGAATTCTTAATTTTCTACTTTTCAACAATACCTTGAGGTTTGGTGTCTGTGTCTGATCAACAATGAATCTCATCAAAATATTGAACTGTTGGTCAAATGGGAAGGACTCCCTGAAAAAACAAAAGAATATAAATGTTGTCCACTCTACTTGGAAGATTTTTAAGACAGATTTTAGGTCTGGCTTGCAAAACATGCAGACCTTGTGATATCTAAGGCCTTTTGGACTTTGGCTTGGACTGAGCCGAGCAGGTCTGCCCCCATCTTTTTAAGCAATTGGGTGAGAAGGACGAACAGCCAGTCCTGCAAGTCCTCTCGATGTACTGTGATGAAATCCACTAGGGTCTCGAGGAACATGCTGAACACCTAATGCCATATATAATGTTGAAGAATTAACAACACTATTGATTACTCTGACAACAATAGTCATATTTAGCCAATTTTGTGTTAATGGGTTAGAATAAACTTACTCTCTGTTATCAAATCCACAGCAAAGCGGGCCATGCAAAAGAGACATACAGTATAGTATTTAGTTTCATGAGTAACATTGTGTCAGAAAATAAAAACAATAGAATACAGTAAGACAAAGAACATTATGTATGCTGCAATTGCACTTTAAACAGATCATTTCACCTTGCTGTGTGGATCTGCAAACATCCTTGTGAAGATTTCACAAAGTCTCTTCAGCTCCACTCGGCTAAATATGAAAAACAAAACAAGAAGGCATCCAAGTCAAACAAAATCTACATTTGCTAACATTTAATCTTCCATCGCCTTTTGAGAGTGGCCATACAGAACAAAAATGATGGTAGTCTAACTATTGTTAAAAGAAGTATCAAGACAAAGAAACACTTCTTAATAACTTAATTTTAAAAAGTTTGTGCTTTTATTTCTCTCAGAATTTCAATTAGAGGTCACGAGCCACTATGACGAGTGGTTTACCAGAGTTACTAGCCACTCAGCATTTTCACTAGCACCCCTGGGACAAAGCAACTGTAGGAATATTAAATGTCGACACTGTTTTTTGTCTTCCAACACTTCCAGACTACTTCTGTTAATTAACAAAAGCAATGTTACAAATAACATAATTTTTGAAAATCCACGCTAGTCTGTGAAAGGTCGAGTTTTCTTCCCCAACTAATGTAGTACATGTTTTGAGATATGTATCCTCATCTTATCAGACTGCTGAGTTTGGCTTCATGGAAGCCAGATAGTTCACCGCCGCATTATTAAACAGGCCAAAAACGGCCAGTTTATTCGAACCAATCGTCTTTGCCTGTTTAGTCACGGTGCACCCTTTATGACTAAGGGGCATTCATGTTCCTTAACTGTTTCAGTATTTAAGTTCATTATCCCGACCACAAAAATGCACCAACTTCATTTTAACACCGCCGTTCCGTTGTTACCCCTTTCAGCGGTGACGTCGGCAAAACGGTTCTAAAATGGATCAATTAGCAAACACTATGTACACATCGGCGTTGAAGTGTTTTAGTCACACATTGCAATCAGTTTATTGCAAATACGGTTTGAGAAAACTACAAATAAATACGTATATGCATAAAATTCAACCTGAGGTGGCTGACAGTGGAGTGACAGTTACCTGCCGCTGATGAAATTTCCCCTCTTTGAGTTGGTTAGTGGATGTCAATGTCAAACCCCGATTAGGATCTAATTAAATTTCCAGTGTGGCCCATTTATTAAATCTAAAGGGATGCTACAGCTAAACAAAGTTTTTGGTCGAGGTCCTACATACAATACAATAATCCCTTGTTCATCGCGGGAGATGCGTTCCAGAGTCACCGGCGAAAAACAAAAATCCGCGAAGTAGAAACAGCATATGTATTAATAAGAAATTTAAATTGTTGTATTGTATTGAAATTTCCAACACGTAGTGTTTCTATTTGGCTGATTGGGGGGCATGGCTGTAATGCAAGTCAATGAGAAGAGTGTTTTTTTTTTGCATTTTTCCTATGTGCGCAGCTTTGTCACATCTCCGCTCTCGCCCTGCTGGCCTGCCCTCTGCTGTAGACCTCGGGGACGGGCGTCGCCAATACGGAATTGCACGTGCTAATTGGCGCTGATGGCCACCACATGTCCCGTGTTACCCGCTGATTAGGGCGTGTACATAGACGCCCTTCGCCAGTTAGTCCTCGCCCTTTCGTCTGCTTTGACACGCACACCTGCCACTTGATTCCCATTTGCCTAATCCGCTGTGTCGCGGTACGCCTGGCTGGTTGTCTGCCTTGACACAAGTACGCCTACCATCTGATTACCGTTTGCCTGATCCTCTGTGTAAAGAGATGCCACCACGACGCACAACTCGAGCTCGCTGACCGTCAGTCGCTGGCATTTCAGCCTCCCTTTTCCCTTTTTTGCATGCCCTAAATAAACAGTTGTCCTGCCTCGTTCGTGACTGGCTGGCTGCTGCGCTTTCCGCGCTTGTTCGCAGTGACGCACATTGCTCAGACGCACGCCCCGCGCTATCGGCGTGTATTTTAATGACGTTCTCACGTCCCTTATAAACCTGCTAAGTAGCGCATGTAGTTTGCGGGCTGTAAAACTGTTCCAAAACAGCTGACAATAGATACGCGTTTATATAGGAAAAGACATAAAACACAGACGTCTTCATTATTTACCTCAGTATTCGTTGACCTTTGAGGAGATTCTGCAATCCCAGAAGGCCCTCCTTGCGCTCTGACCAATTAGAGCTGGCACAGTGGTTCAGGACTTCCGCCACGTCCTCAGTCTGGCGAAGATAATGGGGAATGCCGCCATTTCTTGAACCATACGAGCGTTCTGAGCAGGCACTGGATGCATCGCTGTTGGCATCATCATCGGAGTACATCCCTGGGGATTCGTACCTCCGCCTCATTGGCTTCCTCTGAAGATGACAAAAAGAGAAGGACAAATGAGCCAATATAACATTTGTATACTCATAATGCTCCTCTGTGTGCAAACGAACTGTCACATGAACAGACGGTTACCACTATCATCAGGCAGCCATTATGCTTTGTATGTTTTTCTTGGATCAATATACTTTTAACTAAAGAAATATTTTCAAAATTCAGATGCAGACATGCAATATGTCACATTTTGTAATCCCCTAATTAAAATGTAAATTATTTTCTGACTAAACATCAAAAGCCAGGCAGGATCAAGCAGTGCACCTCGATAGGCAGAGATCATGACCACAAGTACAATGCGGTGGGGTGAAATTCACAGACGAAAATATTTAAACTGATAATCAAAAAGAATACAACAAAATAATCCTGTTATGTGTAATATAGCTGCACGCATTTGAGATGTGTTATATATAGAGCAAAAAGCAAAACAAGGGATACTACAGGTTGTGGACAAAAATGTTACTTTCCCAATAAAGAAAGAAAACCCTTGCAAATTACAAATATTACAATAAAAATGGACAGACAATTACCAAATTAAAATTTACTTTGCTTTTAAATTGTGATTGAACACCATTATTCATTCATTGAATCATCGCTTTTCCTCACAAGTGACGGGGGCGTGCTGGAACCTATCGTAGCAGTCTTTGGGCAGTAGGCCAAACTGCTCACCAGCCAATTGCAGGGCACAAACAAGCAACCACACTCACAATCACACCTACAGACAATTTTGATGTGGTCAATTGGCCTACTGTGTATGTTTTTGGTAATTTGGGGGGGGAAACGGAGTACCTGAAAGAAATCTAGGCAGACACGGGGAGAACATTCAAACTCTACACAGAAAGACTGGAGCCGGACTCAAACCCCGTACTTCTGAACTGTGAGATGATGTGCTAACCGATGTGACTGTGAGTCCACTTTCTATCAAAGTTACAGACTTTAATATTGTGGGAATGCCAATTGTTGCAACTTTTAAGAGAAAACATTTCAATCTTGTCACATTCGCCAAAAGGATATTCTCACCAAGTGGTTTGTCTTGGTGAATTTCCATATTGTCATTTCTCTTCACGGTTTGTGAATTTTAATGATCATTCAGGGTTTTTCTTTCGATAACAAAAGGGAAGCAACAGTTTTGAAGCTATAGTGCATATTTCTATGCTTTATTAGTGCATAATTGCATGGAAATACATATAACAGTGCACTGTTTAGTCTAACCGACTACCTTATTCCTGGAGTCTCCTAACAGCTGAAATGAAGAACAACAATAAAGAAAGAGGAGAGGAAGAAAGTTTAAAGAACAAGAACATTCCTGGCTATACAAAAGAGGATTTCAGTACTTATTTGGCATATATTATTTCAACTCTACTGGTTATTATGCGTAATGTGCTTCCGGTTATATTGTGTTAATAACAAGTAATATGACCAAAAAAAAAATGCTCTCTCAAAATTCAACTGAATTTACCAGAGCATCAGCAACTGCTGCCTCCACCTCCGTGCCAGTATTAAGAACCCTCATCGCATTGACTGACGCTGAGATTCTAGCTTGGTGAATCAAACCATAACGATCTGTAGATGGGGGGGAAAAAAACAGAACATGATCAAATACATTTGGCACGACCGGTACATGGAAGTTGTCACAAAAATTACCTGATGATCAACAATTGGATATTCATTATTTTATTTTTTATTTTTTTATTTATATTTAATCTTTTAGTATTGGAACAGAAAGTTCCTATTTTCTTGGCTGCAGACATTTGTGTTTGGTATACAAACATTTTTTTTTATTCATGTTTTTACGTCTTAATTTGACACATAACTTAGTACTTAGAATTATGTACTGTAGTTGCAACACAACAACATTTATAGTTGAGTCGAAATATCGGACCAAATACGTTTACTCACATGAGCAGATGGGTTTAAACTCGGGATATCAAAATTAAGTTTTTTTTAAAGAATTTTTAATGCATGCCCCCTATTTGACCTGCCCCGCGAACTGAGGTTGTAGCAGATATATCCACATAATAATTGTTACTAATAATCATTTTTATTATTATGCTAATTTTGTAACGGTGGACTGTAATTGCAATGAATGTTGATTATTACACAGCCTTAATATCAAGAGTATTAAAACTTGAAAAATGTTCTTTAATTGTACATTTATGAAATGTGCAATTAATTTGCAATTTATTCTGAGTCAACTTTGTAAATCATGTAATTACATGATTTACTGCTAGCCCTAGTTTTAACAAAAGCTGCTATAAGATCAATATGTATCAGATCGAGATAGGAAACCTACAAATACAATTTGTATTATAGTCATCTTTTCCAATACTTTTAGAGAGTATGTAAGATTTGGAAAGAAAAAAGAACGAACACTGAAAACATCAATTGAAGGCGATTATTATCAAGATTGGCATTATGTCAACCTTTCAGATTGAAACAGTGTTCTGGAGAAATAACAAATATTTTGTGCTAAACAAAAGGAAAAACTCTAAACCCTGATTTCCCAAAGACGACGGACCAAAAAATGCACTAAAGATGGAAAAACATCATAGATCTGTCCCAAATTAAAACAACGAACAACATCACAACATAGGCCCATGCCATCAACATCTGAAAAACAGCAGCCTATAACCCGTTAAATGACCAAAAACAATAATTATGCTGAGTCTTCTTGTCTCAGAAGGACTCTAATAATTGACCTGCTTATCATAACATGCCGAGCTCATCATTCTTATTTTTCCAACTAAAATTTAAGACTAAAATCTTCCAAGTCTTGCCTGCAGTTATCACAAAGCATGCAAGTACAACAGACAACGGGCGGATATGACACAGGGTTTGGGGGGAAAACTAAGAGGGGCTGGTGGGTTGGGATATCTATTCATGCAGGTCACCTGACTGGCCATGAGGGTCAGCTGTGAGAGCACTTGTTGAACGGGAATGCCGTCGGGAAGCTGCGGGGTACAGGAAAAGTTGGCAATATGGGGACAGGGTGACAAATCACATATTTTATTGTCGCTCAATCTATTTTAGTTTATATCCAGATGTCCTTTGTTCTGGAGGGCGGGACTATAGGCATTTAAAAATGCTTGCTTTTTGTAATGTAACATTACATCCACATTGTGTACTAATTCGCACTGGGATGGTGATTAAGTGACTGAAAGAAAAAGTAAAAATGTACATGTCAAAAAGGTAACCGTTCATGTTAAAATTGACTATGACTGTGGGCTATGACTTTCATCTGCCTTTTCATACTGCTTCATTGTCTCTCATTAGCCAGATTTGTTCTTATTTCTTTTCATATTCAAAAACAGTGAATTATCTAGCAGTAAACATATTTGAACTAAATGATAACAGTTCCTTGGGTCTATATCACCACAGAAATGATTAATTTCTGTGAAATAATGATTCGATAATGATTGATTATTACTAATCCTTATTTTGGGTTCATTAAGTTTCATCACAAACAAATTAGAACTGGTCTGGCCATCATGTGGGAGACAAAATGAAAGCAGATTCCATGACGCTAAAACCATGGATTGTGAGTATTGAAGCCACTCCTGAAATGACTCAAGATGGTCCCATATACCTCCATATACCAGTTAGAAAGTTCAAGTTGTTAGTTTACTTTTCAATAAGTTATTTGCTCGATCAAAAGAATCCAACTTAGAGCATGCATAGAGAGGACCCACACAGTGCAAGAATGTGCAGACAGTTGGGTATGTTTTCGATCTCAGACAAAATCATTATTAGCATGTGGCATTTTGTGTTTCTTTGGGACATCTGGGCTGCACCAGTTGTTCCTGGACAGTTGGTAGCACACAGATACTTACCCAGAGGAGTAAAGCCACGAGCTGGGCTTGTGTCGCGGCTGCTCTCGCGACTAGTGTCGCGACTGCAACCCTGACTCATGCTGGGGCGGGGTATGCGGCTCCGGGCTAGCGTGCGGTAGGGAAGAGCAGCAGGGAGAAGAGGTTTTTTACCACACAAGCTGGCTGTGAGGACAACAAGTTAGGTGCAAATGTCAGTATGCATTCATGAAGAAATGTTAGACAGGCGGAGATGAGGAATAAGAGATCAACTCAAACAGCTTTTTGGATTGAATGGTAATAAAATGCGGTGCATCATGCTGCTGCTGTCTTCTAATTGTAATACTGATAGTAACAATAAAATGTGTTCAAGATGATCTGTTATTTCCTAAATGAATCGCAACACAATTTGCATGAAACAAAAAAGCATGGCAAATTAGCAATGCAAAGACATTCGGGGGTTATAACCAAAAAATAGTAAGCCTGATATAAGAGTAAATTGATACACAGCAAACCAAACGTTAAAAGGTTATATTGTGTGTACAGTTACAAATGCAAGCCCAAAAAAGTTGCCCTGTGTCAAAACAGAAAAGTATAGAATAAACGCATCAAATATATAACTTGTTGCCCAACAAGCAAAAATTGCTTTAGTTCACAGACAAAATTCATTTCCAATCCATTTAGCTGCAGCATCGAAATTTAAGTTGCACTACCCCTTCAAAACATTCATAACTAAAGTTAATCGACAAAATCTCTCAAAATAACCATAAGAAAGGATCAACCCATTTTACTGTATGTTAGCTACACATTGTAGATAAACATGCTCTGTTGTAACCAATGTATGTCGTAATAGGTTCAGGCTCTGACTTTTCTTGTTTACCACAAAAGTCAGTTTTGCAGAATCATAATGCAGTCCAAGTAAGGGAAAACAGCAGGCTATACAAATTTTGTGCATAAGTGTCCGAGCATACCTAAGCCCATTCGACTTGGGCTGGTCTCTCGGCTGCATCCTTGGCTGCGAGGAATCCTACTGCGTTTGTCAGCTGGTGTGTTAGAGGCAGAAACTGTTGCCCGAGGGGTCCGACCGTAGCTGCCGTGTCCAAGCAGTTTGCCCGGGGAGCTGGAGCGACTGCCAGCTGTTGACAAATACACAGGCATAAACATACAGGTATCCGCAATGTACAAAAAGCATGAACAATAATTAACAACAAAGTAGTGAGAAAGCCTGAAAGAAGAAAATGCTCACAACTTGAATCCATTAATGTGTACAAATATTGAAGAAAACTAATGAGTATTTTGCATTAAACCGATTGTAAATAACTAATAAAGCCGGTGCCAATGACTTGCGAAAACCATGTTTTAATTTAAAAAGGTGTGAGTGAATCGGTACACAAAAAAGATGAATCTGTCTCTTTATGCAATAGCTTCTACTTGTCAAAAATTATAAAGAAATAACATAAATAAATAGGTTTGATGCTGCTAATGATATTGTTTCTTTGAATTTACGTAACTTTAATAGTTTGGGCTTTGGAACGTGTTTACTACGTGCTGTCACATGTTATTAAACATGACAAAAGCTCCAAATAATACTGAGCATTTCTTCGGCTTCGAAATACGTATCGCTTGGAAGGAAATGTTACATTTACAGCACTGACAAGTTAATTAATTTTGTGGAACAACAAAATCTTGAGGGTATGATGTACCCTCTTGAATTGAGCTGTACCATATCGAATCAAAACCATACGGAATCTAACTGAATCTAATCATTGCATATAATGTATCGAGATATGTATCAAATCACATTATTGGAGGGATGTACACATTTAGTGCAATCCATAACTTGAATAGTTGTACGTATATGCAAGTACAACATATCCCTAACACGATCGTTTACTTATCATAAAAAACAATTGTATGAACAAAAATGTTTAGTAAAGAATTCAATACCGCATAAGTGGTAAAAATCAGATTTCATGTGCTTTGTGACTGTTCAAACTACAATGCTTTGTTTATTCCTGTGATTTAGATGAAGTTCAGACCACATTTTACTACCAAGAGTATTATTGCCTTAACTAGAATTTGTCAATAACGTGTACCAACTAATATGAGAAATAGATATGCATGTATTCCATTCGTACAGTAAATGTAATATACTGTCCATGTCTTCTTGAAATGCAAAGGAGCTTGATACGCTGTGATTTCAGCAACAAGTAAATGTGAGACAAACAGAAAATGAACTGAATCGATTCACACAGATGGGGTATGAGCTCTAAGTAGGGATGGAAATGTGACAAGGGCTACCAGACAAACATAAAAAGCAAGACAATTGGCATGGGCAAATTTGAGGTTCTCGCCATCTTCTCAACACACCAACGTTCATAAATACAGCATGCAGCACAGTGGTGAACTGAAAGAAAAAACTCTAAAGAATCAAGCAGTGCAAAGTTGTTTAGGATCAGGGGATAGTGCTTTAGCTTGTGATTGGATGAAGCCTTACCACTGATGGGATTGGCTGATCTGGATCCTGAATGATGGAAGCAATAGGCAGGACAATTGGAGATTGGTCAAAATGAGACAAAGGGTTATGTTTATTGATTTTATGCAGCATGCACTCAGAGGGCCCTATGAAATCTAGAAGCTGTATATGATTTAAGTTTTGTCAGTTACATGACCTGTGGCTGATTGCGATGTTGACAATTAATTCAGTAATCAACTGATTGTTTCTACTCTAACTAGAAACAAATGCATACTGTCAGCATCCCAATATCCCTAATATTTGTGAGTTTTCATATGTATTTATGTATTAGTTGAATGATTGAACAAGTGATAACAAATGATCGGCAATAGACCTTTATTTTCTCCTAACCATTAACAGATAAAACACTGTTGTTGTTTTTTATAACCGTCTGACTGACACATATTAAAGTTTGAGATACAGTAACTGAAACTCAACTGTTAAGCAATAGAAGACTGTATTTTAGCTAATTTCTTTGCAACTTGCTAGAGATAAATTGGTTTTCGTATGTTAATGCTTGATGATCAATCAGATTTGTTCTGTATTATTATACTGCATCACAGAAATCATAGGGCACCACTTTAAATGACTGTGGATTTGGTTCCAATGACAGAATAGGAAAAAGAATATATCTGTACAAAACAAAGCCATAATTCAACTCAAAATGCAAGCATACACATGGTAAAGACATGCACACACACACACACGCACGCACGCACGCACGAACGCACACACACACACACACACACACGCACGCACGAACGCACACACACGCACACGCAAACGCACACACGCACATGCACACACACACTTGTTAGAGAGTGGTGGCGCATACATAATAACAGAGCTAAGAAAAAGTTCACACTTTATCAATATACACTGTGTGGATCACAAAATGAATGAATGAATTTCAAGACTAATGATGATACAACTTTTGCGAGAATTAAATTCAGTGTATACATACGCTGAGACTGAGAAACCACTTTGGCCCGGCTCCGACCTCGACTGTCTACCACTGAAGGACTGGCTCCGCTTGCACTGCCAGAACTTTGCCTTCTGGTACGAACACGACCTGAATGACATGGGAGGCACCAGAGTCCAGGAGAAAGGAGAAAGAGATGTCGTAAGAAGATGCCATTTATAGATGGCTGATTCAACCCTTGGACTAAACGTGAAAAAGACAACATTGGGGAGCCTTATTGAAGAGGATGGACTAGTCCTGAAAGAAATCCAAACTTGGAGGACGAATAAACCGGGTTCATTAGGTTCATTTTCAGACTATCCATCTTTCCATCTTTTTTTTGTAGATTGTTCACTGGTGATGGATGAGCTAGAGTACACATTTGATTACAGAAAACTCACAGTCATACTCAGGAGCAAATCTTGCGACTTTAATTAACCACACATTTTTGTTTTTAGAATGTGGGGCAAAACTGTGCCCATAGAAACCCCATATAGTAGGCAGAGGGAGAACATGGAAAATACACACAGGTCGGAGCTGAGACCAAACTCAGACTTTTGATAGTGATGCAGACATGACATCCACATGAAGGTTAGAAACATGATGGGGTATTTATCTCAACGTACTTTATACTCAGATTTTATGATTACTATAATTGAAAAGCTGCGATTGGCTGGCAACCAGTTCAGGGTGTCCCCTGCCTGCTGCCCGATGACTGCTGGGATAGGCTCCAGCATGCCCGTGACCCCCGTGGGGACAAGCTGTACAGAAAATGGATGGATGGATATAATTGAAAAGTGTAACTTAAAATAAGAGGCTGTAAGAGCGGCTCCTATTTGGTTTTCCCATGTACAAAAATGATGTAATCAACAGAGCTTTATCTCACTGAGCCAGTTCTGACACCAACGCAAACGACAGCAAGAATGAGAATGATTATTGACTATTGTAAAGGCACAAAAATTGATACAACTGTAGTTTTTGAGCTCATAAGGTCAAAATGTTGCTCTATGATGTAATATTAACTAGTTAAGTTATTACTAGTTAACTTATATGAAGTAACTTATTCTAGAGATATTCTTTATTTAAAGGGTAGCACAGTGAGGCTTTTAGAAGGCTGTTAATTTTTGTCGCTGTTGCTTTATGATGTAATATTAACTAGTTAACTTATATGAAGTACCGTATTTTCCGCACTATTAGGCGCACCTAATGACTTACATTTTACTAAAAAAAACACAGTGCGCCTTATAATGCAGAGCGCCTTATATACGGATCAATTGATGAATTTGTTGATCCATACTGGTTGTACACAGTGCTCTGCCAAAATGTTTCAGTACGTTTTAGTCAGGGGGCGTCACCGAATAGCTGTTGTACCCGCGAGGCTATTTCATTTCAAAATAGGCTGCTCTGTTAATGTTTCGAGTAAATCTACGGATCGATATGGAAGGGAAACATAGGTAAGTAGTACCAATGCGTTAGATCGAACTTTAGTCAGTTCCGATCATTTTATAGGAGATCGTTTGAGAAACGCGATTGTTTACACTTTGCCGAGGCTCATGGGAGATTGCGAGCTGAGGCTCATGGGAAATTGCGGATGGCTAATGCTATAACGATAGCTGCTATACGCGCCAGGCTATTTCATGTCAAAATAAGCTGCTCTGTTAATGTTTCGAGTAAATCTACGGATCGATATGGAAGGGAAACATAGGTAAGTAGTACCAATGCGTTAGATCGAACTTTAGTCAGTTCCGATCATTTTATAGGAGATCGTTTGAGAAACGCGATTGTTTACAGAGGGCTCGTTGGTTATTGGCTAGTGGATGCATACCGCAACCCTAGTCAACCTCAGTTTGTTGCAGTATAGCTTCTATTTTAGGCGCCTTATAATCCCGTGCGCCTTATATATGGACAAAGTTTTAAAATGGGCCGTTCATTGAAGGTGCGCCTTATAATCCGGTGCGCCTAATAGTGCGGAAAATACGGTAACTTATTCTAGAGATATTCTTCATTTAAAGCAGTGCTTCTCAAATAGTGGGGCGCGCCCCCCTTGGGGGGCGCAGTGCTATACCTGGGGGGGCGCGTGTGACCCTGGGGAACAGGCTTTTTTTTTGGCAGTACTAGAATAAAGTGTAATTGCGCCTTTACTACAGCATGGGGCAGTGGCGCTCTCATTGTTACTTCTGTCACGTTTGCGACATTTTACGACTTACAAGACAAGTTAGGATAGTCACGGTGGGGAGGGGGGGCGCGAATAGTTTTCTTCTTGCTAGGGGGGGGCGTAACAGAAAATAATTGAGAAGCACTGATTTAAAGGGTAGCACAGTGAGGCTTTTAGAAGGCTGTTAATTTTCGTCTCCAAAATTTTGAGTATTGAGACAAATAGGGAAAATGACAACAGATACATGGGGGGTTAAATACAATTACACATTTTTGTAGGAAACTGAAGCTATTATTGTCTGGGTTATGGAAAGTCCATGCAGAGATAGTCCATGCAGTTCCACACAACCTACAATCACTTGGAAGGAATGAGGAGAAGAGACGACAAAAAGGACTTAAGGACGTAAACAGACAGCTTACTAGAAGACATACAAAATTGTCAGTACAATTTGCAAAACTGCAAACACTAACATGGATAAACACATAAGTCTTACCATCACTTTTACCAGGGGTGCCATCTTTTGGGCATTTAGGAAAGGCAAGGCAGCAACGAGTGGGAGAAGCGGTAAAGAGGAAAATGTTAGTTTACGCGGGAAAGAATTGAGTGGGCAAGGAAAGTTGTTAATATCTGCTATTATGGACCGTCTGGAGTGAAGCAGGACAGGCAAGGATTTTTCACACAGCACACAGTCTCGGCCTGGGACATGTTAAACACAACCTGTACAAGCTTGTAGTCTTAGTGAAGTGTCTTTGTTTTTTTATTAAACTGTAGGAGTGCTTACTATAGCCGTTGTCAAGTGTTAACATTTTATTAAAGCCGTTCCTGCTCACTGAACAGTTTCACTGGAAATTTCATAGCTGTTAATACTCCCTGCGGGACTAAAAAAAAAGAAAAAAAAAAAAGCATGATTATGGTATTTGGAAGCTCTTTTTATCAATAAATTAATACAGGGGAGAATTTACAACTCTTTAGTTATTTATTGTGTCTTCTGTTTGTATGAGATAGCAAAGTAGTGGAACATTATAAGAAAAAACAGAAAAAATGGGAGCATTTTATACAATACTGTTTGACTGGTTACTAATTTAATTTTAATTAACATTAAACAAAGGTTGCCATGCAGGCATGCTAAAGTAATAGTTTAACTTTGGAAAATTAATGGAGAGAACTAATGGATTACTAATGGATCAGGTATGCTAAAGTATTAGTTTAACTTTGGAAAGTTAATGGAGATAATTAATGGATTACCTAATGATGCATAGGATCCAGGTGGAAGGGCAGCTGCTGAGCTGAATGCCGGAGACGCAGGAACAGTAGACACTCTTGACTTGGCGCTGGATGCAGCATTTACATCGACGTCGCTACGCGAACGCTGGAGGGAACCCGATGTAATGGGCATCCGTGTACTAACGAGTTTAGCTGAGACAAGAGAAGACAATCGCTTCAGCTTTAGAGGAATATAAACTCCTTATTAAACGTATTCTTTTACAAACTCCTACACTGTTTCAGATAACGGTTTGTTTGCAGGTTTACAGTATCAGTAAGCATTCTAAAACAACAGTAGACTCATTCCTTCTGCACATACAGAATGTATGCTTTGCGCTTTATATTTGGACACATTTTCTGCGGAAATTATCAATTCTGTACTGAAAAACAATGCTGATTCCAATTTTTTTATTAATGCAGAAGACATAGGATAGTCATTAATTAATTAGGACACTTGTAACTCAAGAAGCAAAAGTGCTTACTTCTCCCTATGCTGCCTCCAATGACAGTCTTCACAGAGAGGGGTCGGCTGAAATGAAAAGAAATAGCAACATTGTTAAGGATCCTTGCTGGACAAACGAATGTGTGAACATGACAACAAAATGGACACAAAAAAATGAGAATATTTTCTTGATTGTGCATGAACTAACAAGCACACACACAGGCACGCACGCACGCACACACACGCACGCGCACACACAAACACACACAGGCACAAAAACATTCACATACAAAACAATCCAAGTCCTCAAATTCAACAGATGGTGATTTAAAATTGATATTTACACTCCTGTGCTGTTCTCCCAAAAATCAGAAGAAAAAAAATTTAGCCTGGCAAAACCTACAGAAAAATCTGGCTAAAATGACAGGACACTTCTTCTTACTTCAGACTCTCCTGGGAAGATGACGAGGAACGATCCGACTGGGGTAGAGACACAATGCTGTCAGAGCTCTTCAAATGAGTCTGAAGTGCTTTTTGATATGTGGACTCCAGCGCTTGGAAGAGATGCTCTGCTTCTCGGCTATAGTGGCCATGGAAACCCCAATAACACCTAATGACAAGGACAAGCAAAATCATTTTGAGTAAAAAAATTTCACGTGTCCTAAAGAATTGTCAGAGCTTAGCCATAACTCTCATTTAATACTTACTTTCTTGCAATCGATCTGGCCTCTGAGTCGGCATCATGTATGCCTTTCTTGATGGTCTCAGTCAAAACAGCCACATGCCTACGACAGCAAGGGAACATGGTGAGTAGTTGTATTGCTTTCTTGTCGTCAGTCTCCAGATTTTTCCCCTGGTTGTCGACAAGGAATGGGACCGGTTTTCACACGCCTTTTAAAGTCCCAGAGGTGGTTTCATGATAATTAACGTGAGGGACCAATGTGATTTTCCAATTTGGTGATTAAAACTAGCAGAATTTATCAATTTAATGGCCATCGTGAGTGGCGCACCATACCTCATCAACTGCTAATGAACCCAAAAGCAATGACGTGAGCGGGAAGAGGAGAAAAACTCAGCCAGCAATTTTATGAATATTTGTTTTGTAAAGGGCGGCTGGGTGGCGCACTGGGTGGCGCACTGGGTAGCACGTCCGCCTCACAGTTAGGAGGGTGCGGGTTCGATTCCACCTCCGGCCCTCCCTGTGTAGAGTTTGCATGTTCTCCTCGGGCCTGCGTGGGTTTTCTCCGGGCACTCCGGTTTCCTCCCACATCCCAAAAACATGCTTGGTAGGCTGATTGAAGACTCCAAATTGTCCCTAGGTGCGAGTGCGAGTGCAAATGGTTGTTTGTCTCTGTGTGCCCTGCGATTGGCTGGCAACCGGTTCAGTGTGTCCCCCACCTACTGCCCGATGACGGCTGGGATAGGCTGCAGAACACCCGCGACCCCCGTGGGGACTAAGCGGTTCAGAAAATGGATGGATGGATGGATGTTTTGTAAAGGACATAGAGGATATACTGTATTCAAGAAACCATGTTGCTTACCTTTCCAATGTACTAGTGTGCCACTCTTGGAGCATCAGTTCTAAAAATTCATAACAACGTCTGGAATGGAACCAAAGTTTTGAATAAATAACACTTTGATACTATACAGAAATATTATAAAACCAAATACCTGGGGTTATGAATGCCATTAAAAACATTGATCATTTCACAACAGTGTATTTAAAACGATTTCAATGTTCCTAATTAACAAAAAATAAATATTGAAGATTTTAAAATAAGGCAGATCATTTTAATTCAAAGAAGCTTATTTCCCTAGAATGTTAAAAAGGTCACCTTACCGCCTGACTGCAACTGATTTGGAGGTGCAGTTACTTGTAATGATAGGGATAAGACGTGGGTAGTGTGTATGCTGTAAAACAAAATAATTCATATCAAAACAGACAAATTAGTTTTTACCGTTTTTTTCCATGTGTAATGCGCCCCCATGTATAATACGCACCCTAAAAATGGCATGTCGATGCTGGAAAAAAGCCTGTACCCATGTATAATACGCACCCAAATTTTTTATTTATTTATTTTTTTTAAGTCCCAATGATCGTCACACACGCACCTGGGTGTGGTGAAATTTGTCTTCTGCATTTGACCCATCCCCGTGTGATTTTGATCCATCCCCTGGGGGAGAGGGGAGCAGTGAGCAGCAGCGGCGCCGCGCTCGGGAATCATTTGGTGATCTAACCCCCCAATTCCAACCCCTAATGCTGAGTGCCAAGCAGGGAGGCAATGGTTCCCATTTTTATAGTCTTTGGTATGGTCTTAACTAGGCTGGATGTATTTTTTTTTGTTGGCGTTGATTTCTCTGACTGCCCGTAAAGGCACCACCGCGATCAGTTAGGTTAAAATGAAAAGAGGAAAGTGACGTGCGGATATGTGAAAAAGGCGGCTCTGTATGGGAGAGAAGTTGAAGAGGAATAAAAACACCCTTGGAAACCAAAACTTGCCCCTCGTCGTGACTCAGAGCCGCAACAAATGTTTTGGATTTGTGTAGGGTACATTGTGACAGCAAACGAGCAGGTGATCGAGCAAGCGTCTGAACCCTGGTCCAAGCTGCACTTGGTCGCCCTGCTCCTTTCCACACTCCATCCGTGACAAGATTTTCTTCAAAAATTGTTGTACCATGATTTTCTTAAAAAAAAAAAAAAAAAAACATTTAAAAAAAATTGTACCCATGTATAATGCGCACCCCAGATTTTAGGACAATAAATTAGTTAAATTTGGCGCATTATACATGGAAAAAAACGGTAATTTGGTTTTCCCAGGAGGGAAAAAATATTTGAGATCTGTGCCTGCTGGATGATATGGTTTACCGTTTTTTTCCGTGTATAGTGCGCAAAATTCAACGAATTTATTGTCCTAAAATCTGGGGTGCGCATTATACATGGGTACAAAAATTTTTTAATTTTTTTATTTTTTTATTTTTTTTATTTTTTATTTTTTTTAGAAAACCAAACCAACAACAGGACTGACCGACAAAGTCGTGGAACAAAAAGACAGGGTGACATTACCAAAGACAGGAACAGAAAGCAAACAGACATCATGACAGTAACACATGCAATGATCCGACGGTGAGCGAGGGGCAGACGGGACTTAAATACAAAACACGTTACATCGATTGAGGTGACACAGGAAGAGAGGGGCGACGCGAACAGAAACTATGGCAACCTAGACACATAGCAAAACTGGGGACGAGACGTGACAAATGTCCCTCGAAATGAAACTTGAAATCACCAAGTTTTGGTTTCCAAGGGTGTTTTTATTCCTCTTCAACGTCTCTCCCATACAGAGCCGCCTTTTTCACGTCCGCACGCCTCTTTCCCGTGCGCGCACGGAGCGCGGTGGTGCGTTTATGGGCAGTCGGAGAAATCAACACCAACAAAAAGAATTACATCCAGCCTAGTTAAGACCATACCAAAGACTATAAAAATAGGACCCATTGCCTCCCTATGATCATTAGGACTTAAAAAAGAAAAAAAAAAAAAAAGAATTTCATAAAAAAAAAAATTCATAAAAATTGGGTGCGTATTATACATGGGTACAGGCTTTTTTCCAGCATCAGCATGCCATTTTTAGGGTGCGTATTATACATGGGGGCGCACTATACACGGAAAAAAACGGTAATCATGCAATACATAAGATATGAGAATGAACAACAGTATTTCCCGTGTCGTGACAGCTCACCCTGAGAATGAGGCGGATAGCAGCCATTCCAGATGTGGCCATGACTTTGGCACTGTTGGGCACAAGGTTCAGGAGTATAGGCATGGCGCTCTCAGCTCCATGGTCAAACTTGTTACCCAGCAGCGATGATAAATATCTGAATGACAGGAGGGAGGGGGGAGATTGTGTGATTAGAACCCGTGGCTTTCTTCTTTGTAGAGTCTATCAGATAATGCAAGGAATGAAGCAGTTTTCCTGTAGCAATTTTGTGCAACATCCCTTTTATCTTAAAATTCCAAAACGTTTGAAAGAATGTTTTTGTCAACCCATCCTAATATTAGGTCTGCAACTAGGCTATTAAAAAATTTAAAAGAATGACATAAGTGATCTAAGATTATTGTATTTGATTGTAAGCATCAATTGAGTCTGGGACTTTGCATTTTCAGGCTCTGAACGGGGTTGTCATCTGAACATGAGAGTGGGAGACACAATGCAAGAACAATAGAGATCCATTTTGTTTTTGAAGTCTTGCCTACAACCCTCCACTTACTATTTTTTTCATCGTGCTCCTATTTTTGCCGGGGTGATTACTTGTTGTAAGAGCTGTAGTTTTGGATTAATTCTTTCAGTTCGTGAGACAGCATTTTTACCTTTTTTTCCCTGTTCATCGGGAGCACTCTTGTTTGGCCCATCTTTTCCTTTACTTGTTCTTTATACGTTGGATGATGTTTTCATTTATTACTTGATAAAAAACTGTTTGTTACATTCCATGATACATTGGCCCTACCTTGGGGTCCAAACAGTTATAAATCGTTAAGTCCATCCACATCTACAGTCCATTCATTTACTCATAGCGTTTTTCATTTTAAGTATGTTCCATTTCATCAGGGTTGTAATAAAATGTAAATGAATAATGATTTTGGTCAGGCTTGCTGCTTATTTCACACCAGAGCAATTCATATCTTCATTAGCCCAATTCATTGGAATTTAACTATTTTGTAAAGTAGTTTCCCATTTGAGGTCAACAGTTAATAACTGTATAATATACGTATAGGCAGAAATTTAAAACTTCTAAGCCTGTGGTGAGGACTGTGAGGAAGTGGACAGTGGAGTCAAAGCAGGACCTCCAAGCCTGCTTTGACTGCACCGATTGGGGGATTTTTGAAGCTGCAACTTCGGACCTGCATGAACTCACCGATACTGCCACATCATACATCAGCTTTTGTGAGGACTTGTGTGTGCTGACTAAGACTTTCTGCACGTACAACAACGACAAACCTTGGTTTACACCAAACCTCAGGATGCAGCGCAAAGCCAAGGAGGAGGCCTACAGGAGTGGGGACCGGGACCTGTTCAGGCAGACCAGGAACACACTGAACCGAGAGATCAGGAAAGCCAAGAGGTGTTATGGGGAGAGCCTGGAGAGACACCTCTCTGCCAATCCTGATCCCTCAACAGTGTGGAAAGGTCTACAGAGCATCACGGGGGACAAGAACCAACCCCCCCGTCCTGTGGAGAACCCAAGGCTTGCAAACCAGCTAAACAGGTTTTACTGCAGGTTTGAACGGTCCACCCACACAACAGGACCTCCTGCATCACAATCGACAAACACAACATACAAACCTCCCCCCATAAGCACCCTGTCCACACCTCCATCATCGTTATCACCTACTCTCTCTCTCTTACAGAAGCCGCGCCCGCACTCCAGATTCGCGAGGAGGAGGTGTGTCAGATGTTCCGGAGACAAAAGGTCAGGAAGGCACCAGGCCCAGACGGCGTGTCACCCTCCTGCCTGAAAGTCTGCGCTGAACAACTGAACTGGCACCCACCTTTGCACAGATCTTTCCCTGGAGCTGTGTGAGGTGCCCTCGTGCTTCAAGAGCTCCATCATCGTACCGGTGGCCAAGAAGCCCGCCATCACAGGTTTGAATGACTATAGACCTGTCACCCTGACATCTGTGCTCATGAAATCCTTTGAGAGGTTAGTGTTGAACGACCTGAAGGTCATCACGGGCCCCCTGCTCGACCCCCTGCAGTTTGCCTACCGAGCAAACAGGTCTGTGGACGATGCGGTCAACATGGGACTGCACTACATCCTACACCACCTGGACACCCCAGGGACGTACACCATAGAGATGCACCGATCCGATATCTGGATCGGATATCGGCCCCGATATCAACAAAATAGATGGATCGGGTATCGGAAAATGCAGCCGATCTGTCAGCCGATACTTTCCTTAATCTATTGGGACGCGGGCTACGTCATACGTCAGCAGCACGTGTGCCGCATGCCACGAGAGTTTTCTAAACAAACGCAAACATGGAGCGAACGTTCGCTTCTCTTCCCCGGGTTGCTAAGCGGACGTCAAACCCTGCGCGTTCGCTTCTCTTCGGGTTGCTAATGGGACGTCAAAGGCTGCGCGTTCGCTTCTCTCCCGAATGGGGGGGGGGGGGGGGGAGGCTAATCGGATGTCAAACGCTGCGTGTTCGCTTCTCTTCCGGGGGGGTGTTAATGGGACGTCAAACGCTTTGTGTGGCGGGCTCCATCTAGTGTGGAAACTGAGAAGCTGAGCTCAAGCTTCTTGTGCGGGCCATGTTCAATTATAACTGGACAATAAAAACTGGACCGTTAGTTTGGACACCCCTAATTTAGACCAAAGAACTGTGTAGTCTGCCTGATGCCATTGCCTTTGGTCTTTTCTGTTCCACATGTAGAGTTATGTAGCTTGTTAAGTCAACGATAATATCGGATCGGTATCGGGTATCGACCGATACGCAAAGCCACGGCATCGGTATCGGTATCGAAACTGAAAAAGTCGGATCGGTGCATCTCTAGTACACCAGGATCCTGTTTGTGGACTTCAGCTCGGCGTTCATTACCATCGCTCCTGACATCCTCCACCAGAAGCTCATCCAACTCGCGGTGCCTGCCTCCACCTGTCAGTGGATCACCGGCTTCCTGACCAACAGGAGGCAGCATGTGAGGCTGGGGACCATCACATCCGACACCCGGACAACAAATACTGGTGCCCCCCAGAGGGGCGTCCTCTCCCCACTGCTCTTCTTTCTCTACACTAGCGATTGCTCCTCAGGCGACTCTTCTGTGAAGTTCCTGAAGTATGCAGACAACACCACTCTCATCAGACTGATCCGGGACGGTGACGACGAGACTGCGTACAGACAGGAGGTGGAGCGGCTGGTCCACTGGTGCAGCCAAAACCACCTGGAGCTGACCCTGCTCAAGACCGTGGAGATGACAGTGGACTTCAGGAGTGACCCTTATTTCCACCCCTCACTATCCAAAGTAATACTATTCTCTCCACAGACACCTTCAAGTTCCTGGGATCCACAATCTCTCGGGACCTGAAATGGACCAGCCACATTTCTGGAAGAAGGCCCAGCAGAGGCTGTATTTTCCGAGACAGCTCAGGAAGTTCAACCTGCCACAGGAGCTGCAGAAGACCTTCTATACTGCCATCATCCAGTCTATCCTCTGCACCTCCATCATTATCTGGTTTGGATCGGCCACCAAACAAGACAAGCACAGACTGTAACGGACAATCAGGATTGCAGAAAAGATAATCGGGACCAACCTCCCATCTATCCAGGACTTGTACCTGTCCAGGAAACGTGCAAGTAACATCTCTACAGACCCTTCTCACCCAGGTCGCAGTCTGTTTGAACTACTCCCCTCCGGACGGCGTTACAGAGCACTGTGCGCCAGAACCAGCAGACACAGACACAGCTTCTTCCCCCAGGCTGTCGCTCTGATAAACTCACACCACTCATAGAGTCTCAGAGTCATTACTGTGCAATAACATCCTGCTCTCGATGCTTTACCTTTGGATTGTCCATATAATGTGTACTATGTGTCCTCTTTGCATCCATTGCAGCCTGGTTATCCTGGAAGAGGGATCTTCCCATCTGAGGTCTCTTCTCAAGGTTTCTCATTTTCCCTAGTAGGAGTTTTGAGGTTTTTTTGCCCTCCTGGGAGTTTAAGATCAGGGGATGTTTGAGAATAATTGTCAATTTTTGCACATGTCGTCCTGAATGTTGTTAGCTACCTAAATGTTGGACAGAGGCCGAGATGTACCGGAGTCAAACTCCTTGTTTGGCATGCTCAAACTTGGCAAATAAAGATTGATTCTGATTCTGATATGTAGCTGAAAATTTATTTCAGGCGCATCAAGTTTCCACTGATCATCCTAGTACGTTTCTACATCTTAATTGGAGTCCATTGATTGGACATTATTAGGAAAGGCACTAATCTGGGAAAGGGTAGAGAAAATGTTCTGCTCTTTTTAAGGTCCTAATGAGAACAATGGCTTTTATAAATAGAAGTTCAAAACCACCAGGACCATACTAGAGTTGGACACTCGTCCAAACTGAATGAATGAGGGATAATAAATTTAGTCACGCTGGTGACCACAAAGGATGAGACATTGTAAGTGCTCAAATGTTGCATCTGGTGTTTGCCCAAGTAACTTGAAAAAGAAGGTGGCAAGTCTAGGTCTAGAAGGAGTGGAGCTCTTTACAAGCCCTAGGCTTCGTCTCCCTCCTTGCACAGTTATTGATATAATATGTGCTAAACAATAAACTAACTAACTAACTAAGGTCCAGAAAAAAATAAATGAATAAAACAACAACAGTACTATGGTAGTTTTTTATTGTTTAGCTTTAATTATTTAACCGGCTTCCCGGGAGCTCTTTTATCTGAAGGTTGAGTAGAAAAGCCTGTGGCTAAAGCCAAACTGGGACAGGGTTTCTACTTTCTGGACATGGATTTGATACCTCTGTATATTATTGAAAGAAATTGTAATTAGTAAGAGTACTGGCTGATAAATGAAATTAATAATGACATTACAGTTTTACTTTATCGCAACATTTTTCTAACTTTGATAGGAACCCAAAACATGTAATTTTCTATATATGTCAGAGTCAAGGGGTAAGGTTAACTTCTTCCTATGCCCATGTGAAACTTAAAAGTACACGTCAATGCATTATTATTCTTGATTTGGAAACCCTCCTTTATACAATCTTGGTATGACATTTTTTTTATACTGAACAAGGTTAACCACTGGAGAAGAACAGGTCGTGCTTGGTGAAAAAACTGTCCTTAAAAAAAAATAGGAACTCATCAGATCGAATTGCACTTTTTCAACATACCCTAGAGTGATGCAGGCCTCGCGGACCACCTGTGAGCGTAGATCTTTAGCTGACAATTTGAGTGGTGCCTCCAACAGACGCAGTTGCTGAGGAAAACCTTCATATTCTGCTGCGCCAGCCAGCATGAGTGAGCGAACCTTTTTCAGCTAAAAGGGAACCACAATAAACGGATATGAGACAATGTTTACCTTATTTTCCTCTCACCTCACCTCAAACGTGTTGGTGTGTATTTGTAGGTGTCTGGTACTCACATTCGGATTAATTTGAATTGGAAAAGTATGCAGGTAGCAAGTGTTGCGCGTGCACGTGTTTGACTTACCGCGACCACTCTGTGCTCCCAGTCATGCTTGTCATCTGACAGAATTTCTCTAATCTTCGCCAATTGGTCTTCCAGCTCTCTGTTAGAGTAAATCTGGTGATAGGAGGGTTAGGGTTAGTTTTGTTTTTACTATCCAAACCATTTGTGGTCTGAACGATGCTGTCATATCCTCAAATACCTGGACAGACGGCACATCTTCAAAAGATTTGATGAAATCCTCTTCATCAACGGCACCAGCAGCTGCTTCTTTACCTTTAAATATTACAAGAAAATTTATAGACATGTCTGACATAATTGACAGGTCATGCGCGCGCACACACACACATACACCGACACGTACTTTCACACTCACCTGTGGCCTTAGCTGAGGTTGCTGAGCTGGGTCTTCTAGCAGTCATTACAGTCCGCCTGACACTAGGTGTTTTGGAGGATGAGGAAGAGGAGGACCGGCCTCCATCAACTGAGTCTTCATCTTCAAAATTCTTATCTGTAAAACAAACATTTTAAGAGTTCAAAATTTGTACAAATAAAAATGTGTGTGTTTAGTATAGCCAATAAACAATTCATCACTCATTGTTTTACACAAAGGATAGACATTTTCATACAATGCTCTTTTTACTTGGAATGAGTTTTCATGCTGAACTGCATCACATCGCTCCTCATTTATCAGCTCAGTGACTCAGCTCTGCGTTGTAGTACAATATAAACACGACAAAACATTGTAGTACAATCCACGAAAGGGTGTTCCTGAATCGGTTTGTCAGGCCGTGTGCATGTGTCTATTTAGGATTTATCTAACCATCCAGCTGACCTTAATCGAGTATGGCAGACGTGCATAAATACACAGCCCTATCAGCTACATGACTATTCACACAGGGATTAGCTTTAAGCAGATATGACAGTGTATAGTGGCTAGGAGGAAGAGTAATTTTTTTCTCAAAACACAATTGAAGGTTCATTAGTAAAAATGCATTTTTTCGCAATGTGTTTTTTTAACAATGCCCTTTAGCAACAATAAATTATTGAGAGAAATGTGTTGTTTCTGATTGAGGTCCACCCCTTTGCACTGTATATTTCTCATTGTTCATAAAGCACATAACATCACAGTACACATATAGAATCCAGAGTACAATAGTCTGATTTATGAACATAAATAAGCAAAACACGTTTCTGGGCTGCCATTCCCAAACATTTAAAAAGAAAAAAAAGTAGTGCATAAGGCAACAGGTCCACTTAGAAGAGAATGAGATACAGCAAGAGAGAAAGACTGATGGTTTGGCAAAAAAGCTGACAATAATGGACAGCAGGACAAGATAAAACACAGGAAGAGGAGAGAGAAAACAACACCCAAATAATAAGAGAACAATATAAAAGGACATCATTCTTACTAGAGCAGATCTTCTTGCACACTAGCTTCCTCAGCATCTCTGCTTTGGACTAAATACTGTACTATGATTCTTTCCCACAGTAACTGTGTGGCTATATGCGTGCCCGTTCTGCATTCGGCTGGCTCTCTCAGCGCCAGAAAACCCAACCCTTAAAGCCTGCCTCTCTAAGGTTATCAATATGTGTGTAAAAGTGTGTGACGGTGTATGTGTGCGTTTGTGTGACTCACGATGGTTGACACACAGTAGTGAGAAGAGAAGAGCTCTTAATGTGAGATCACTATTTTGTCATTTGTGTTACAAAGCATTTGTTGACAAAAGAAGCTGCATGGCACCCCTCAATGAATTAGCATGTTTACTCTTTTCCTTAAAACAGCAGAAATCGTATTGGTTCCCCTAACCTCACTTCGACCAATGAGGAAAAAGCTGCAGGGCCATGATAATGATGCATAGGGACCGAAGACACTGTTAGCAGAGATGTCCACTAGGAGTCAGGGTACACTTTAAAGTGTAAACTACAGCAATTATATATGCCCTGTTCTCAACACACACATTTCTATACTATTTTGCTGGAGCCAAATTTCAAAAGTCTTTTTACCCCAACATTCCTTCGTGAACGATCTTTGAACCACATGTGATGTAGCAAGCAGCTGCAGAGGTTATATAATAAAGACAGATGACAAGGTGATCAGTGTTATAGTAAGATCACTACACATAAATCTTGCTAATTAAGGGGTCATTTCAACTGAGAATTAAATATATTACCACGTGCTGTATTTCAAAAATAACTAGCCTGTGCACACTTTCCTTCATATCTGAATAGTATTGACCAAGACAAGTGACTAATGAGCGACACATTACTTTCCCGTTGTTTCACAATAAAGCGAATGTAATGATCTAATATATTCAACAGTATTGCACTTCGCATCCGTCTAAGTAGTCTGTCGGTAGTCTGAGCACTCAATTTACGATACAAAAAAAAAATCTCACTTACCTATGCAAGTTTCTAAAGCTAATGTCTGACCTGTTCTAACAAGCACTGACTCATACTCAAGACTCAAATGCCCATGTAATTAAAATGCCTGACTTTGACAGATACTTAGCAACCATCAAAATTAATAATATTGATAATAATAATTGGTGTCACGGTGGAACACTAGTTAGCACGTTCACCACACAGTTGGGAGGGTGCGGGTTTGATTCCACCGCTGGCCCAACCTGTGTAGTTTGCATGTTCTCCCTGTGCCCAGGTGGGTTTTCTCCGGGCACTCTAGTTTCCTCCCACTTCCCCAAAACATGCTTGGTAGGCCTAAGTGCGAGTGCGGATGGTTGTTTGTCTCTGTGTGCCTTGCGATTGGCTGGCAACCGGTTCAGGGTGTCCCCCGCCTATTGCCCGATGACTGCTGGGACAGGCTCCAGCACACCCGCGACCCCCGTGGGGACAAGCGGTATAGAAGATGGATGGATAATAATAATAATAATAATAACAAAAAACTAATTAATGCTGGTTCAATACTGCGAGTGACCAATGGCAGCTCTTTAGACAGCTGCTCTGATACCCAAAACAAATTCTGCACCGTAAAAAGGCTGATAATCACAACTTGTGCAAACATGCAAATGAAAAGAAAAGCTCAGTCATGAAGGTGTTCATAATCAGCAGACACACTGAGCTCCAAACATCATCATAACTTGTGCAAACATGCAAATTAAAAGAAAAGCTCAGTCATGAAGGTGTTCATAGACAGCAGACACACTGAGCCCCAAACAACAATGAAATGTCTTTTTCCTCACACTCCATAATGAAGTGAGACAGAAGGGCACACAGAAGAAAGTCCATGATTGTGCAAAAAACAGCATTTAGTTTGTATCACACAATATTTGATTACATACCTACATTGTCAAAGCAATACCTGCGTGCTAAAATTTGTATAGAAAAATGTAAATCATGCAAGGAGCTGGCAGTGTTACTTGACGGATCATACATACATACACTACACTGCTTCTCCTTGCTTGGGCCTCATCCTAAAGGCTTTTGAATACTATACTCTACATATTTTCAAAGTAGAGAGAAAAAGCATTCTTTTGGTATTTAAAATGGCTGAAAAGGTTGTATAACCGGATTCAAACGAAATCTCTCCTCCACTCATTCCAGCAGCCAATAGCAGCAGATAGACAGGCATACACCCACACAAATACATACATCATTTTAATCCTTCAGAAAGCTATGTCGTGTGCAGATCAAATGACTTCATTAGAAGAACTGAAAGCGGCTGCCGTGGCAGCAAAGTACGCAGTTTACAGATTCTGGTTGACCAGCTATTCTTAGATTATAAAGAGTCCATAATTTGCATTATGCATTGACAGGATTCTGAAACCTAACTGGATGACCATTTCATGCAGTCACAGAAGACAATTAACCAAGTGTGTTGTACTATGTCTAATTTTTGCTATTGGAATTTCAAAGGTAAATGTCAAGGAGGTCTTTGGCTTGCAGCACACAAGCATCAAAGGTTTTACAGTTTTACAATTTTACAATTTTTCATCACTCACCTTACAGTATACTGTAAGCAAGAACAAGGAAACGACTGTTGTAAAAAAGTATTTATGTAGGATAACTGTTATGTCTTTATTCAAATCTAATATAATCTAATAAAACCAAAATTAAAAAATTACAAAAAGGACCTGATTTACTATAGATCTCTAGAAGAGCGTACTAAATTGAGAGTACTAAATTCCGATTGCCTCGGTGTAGCGCCATACTTGAGTTAGGTCTAAATTCATCCAGAAGTTACCAAATTGCTATTCTTTAAAAATATACACCCCCATCGGCTCTTATTTTGCCTACGCCTCGTCTTCGACACAGTAACCAGTCATCAATACATACATCAGGGCCAGTTTGCACCTGCCTTTAAGGATTTAAAGAATAAATCAATATCTGCTTGCCTGAGCAATCAAGTCTGCACCTGTTTTAACATTACAAACGTTGGGTAAATCAGGCTCTGAATCTCTTGCACAAACACCCCCAAAATATTTTGTGTATGGCTTGTCACCATTAGTGAGATGAAGCCCATTCACCTTGGACTCGTCACCAGTATTAACGTTATCCTAACATGCATAGTTTTGTATATTGTGCCTATTTTAAGTGGTGCAGCTTTACAGCAATACAGGTGAAAACCATCAACCATGTTTACTCAGGATTGGAACAAATTGCATCAACGACTATTTCCTCATTTAAACCAAGGTACATTCACGTTTTATTTACCAAGCAGCATCTTTGCATGACAGGATGGCCATTCGCAGCTGCGTACTTGTGCAAATTATATAACAAAAGCAGTTTCAACATTCCTGTACTGTAGGACATTTATCTTAATATGTTTGCAATCTGACCACAGTACAGTGAACAGAATGTCAAATTTCATGTTCTTTTGAGTCTTACCTTCTCCTGCTGTCATGGTGCAGCTATGCCAAAGCCACTCCACAGCTCACAGCCACTCTCACCCTTCTCTCTGGGTTCTCTCGCTCTCACGCACTGTTCAGCACTAGAGAAATGGCTGCTTTGTTTTGCTCACCAGCCCTCCCTCACGCCTTTCCCTATGATCTCTCCACTCAGTTTCAGCAGCCCTCCCCAATTCGTTATTTCATCCTCATTGCAGTGCAATAGTAACATAGAACATTAACATCTAAATTTATACAACAACAACAGTTGAACAGAGTATCATAGGAGATTTTTTTTTTCTGATACATTTACAAGTGAAGTAGAAAATACATAAAACTTAAATAACACAGATGCTAAATAGCGTTGCCATCAAGCTCATGGATTTAAAGACTAAATCAGAAGAGTATCCAAACTTTTATATTTGAAGACCACATACATAACAGATGAAAAGACACAAGGGGCATTTTAAAATTCATCTTTAATTGATCAAACACGGTAAAAATCAATCAAACAAGCTGCTGTTTGATTTCAAGTAAATTTGATAAAGTGTTGCTTAACAGCTTTTTGTTCAAGGAAATATGTACTAGGGGCAATTGGTGAATGATTTTTCAAGATTTTGGGGTGGCCAACGGCACTTTATCCCACTAGACTCGAGCCATCACTGCATTCAAGGACAGCAGAATCCTATCCAAACATTCAGAACAAAACCAAGACCAAATGTTTTTATTTTAGTAAATATTTTTGTACAAATAATTGTTTTGTATCTTTGCATATTTATAAACGCTCTACAGCAGGGGTCACCGACTCCGGTCTTCGAGAAGAATTATTCTGCATGTTTGGGTCCCCTCCTCCAACACACCTGATTCAAGTTATCAGATCATCAGTAAGCTTTGCAGAAGCCCGTTAATGACCTTAGGCAGTGTTGTCACGTAAATTATTGTGATCAATTATTAAACAACCTTTAGCGCTCAGACTGTGACATTTAAAGTCTTCATTTAACCTACCGCGTATTTTCACACATTACTGTCTGTGATAGGAAATTGGAATACCAGAGGAAAACCCAAGCAAGTACGAGAACATGCAAACACCACACAAATGGGTCTGAGTCAAGATTCCAATTGTGAACCTCTTGACTGTTATTCAGTTCCATCTTTCTTTTACACCAACCTTATGTGTCGGTCTTAATCTGTCATTTTATTTGCAAGGGAGAGTTTTTTGTCTAAATTAGTCACACGACGACATCTGTGTTTTCACATGTTTTTCGGATCCACAAATGTATTTGTGATTTCCCATGTTTTTCAGATCCCTAACTGATCCCAAATGTATTTGAGATCCGAAAAACACATGACGACGGGGATGTAGTTAGGTGAATAATGTTGACACTCATCTCTCATTATCATAAGATATATTCATCATAAATATCGATTTTTTTGTGACATGCCCATCTTGATGAGAGCGTGGCAATACAAGGCGAGTGGAATGTTTTCATTTCTCAACTATACTGAGCTTGTTGAGATTGGCTCATCTATACTAACGATACAAACTGCCTCCAAATGATACCAGGTTACAGTACACATCAAAATTCATGAAATTCATCTCGTCTATTTCCCATTGAGATGTTAATGGCGAGGAAAAAAGGACAGATGTCAATGGTTAAAACCTCCCAAAAGTTATTTTTAGTGAATGGCAACAATATTATTATTTTTACTGAATGTCACCAAGGCCGTAAACTCACCTGAGCCTGAAGAGGGGATCATGTTCCCAGATCTCTGAACTTCATCAAATTTGCTGAAGATTACATTCAATCTGTAATGCAAGCACAGGACAATAATTGCGGAGAAAAAAAATAAATGACAAAAAATCCAACATTGACATTGAGCAAATGAGCAAAGATACAGATTACACACTACAGGAAATTTAAAAGTCGAAGGAGAAATAAGACATGATACTATCATTTGAGGTAACAATAGAATTTACATTGGAGGGCTCAGTTGGCATTTACTGCATAAAGCAAATGTCTGACAAGGGTTTGCACTACTAACCCAATGGCCACCAAATAATGTAGTAATTAACGTGTGTCATCTGGACTATAATTAAACGTAAACCTCAACACTGTATTTATACATACTTGATCTGCATTATGTTTCAAAAGTGTCATTGTTGCAAATAGGGAGGAGGCATTTCGTGCACGTACAAACACACACTTTAGGGAGGAAGCTGCAGGACTTCTCCATGACAGAACTTGTTTCTTGTGTGTAGTAAAATTCCCTTAAGTTATGAAGTATCCATCTAGCTCTCGTCTAAGCAAGGGTGTCCAAGTTTGGTTCTTGAAAACCCCTAACCAGCCAGGTTTAGATGTCTTTCTCCTCCAACATATGTGATTCAAATGAAAACACAGTGCGCCTTATAATGCAGCGCGCCTTATATATGGATCAGTTGATGAAATTGTTGATCCATACTGGTTGTACAAGGCGCTCTGCCAATATGTTTCAGTACGTTTTAGTACAACAAGTGAATTACAGGGTTGCATCGCATCCCAGCATTACGGCAACCGTGGTCAGGGGGCGTCACTGAATAGCTGTTGTACCCGCGAGGTTATTTCATTTCAAAATAGGCTGTTCCGTTAATGTTTTCAAGTACGTTTACGGATCAATATCCAACGGAATCGTAAATAAGCAGCACCAATGAGTCTTTAGTCGGTTACGATCACTTTGATGTGAGAGAGTTTGAGAAATGTGATTGTTTAAAGGGGGCCGCCATGATACTTTGCTGAGGCTCATGGGAGTCTACGAGCTAAGGCTCATGAGAGTTTGCGGGTGGCTAATGCTATAGTGTTAGCTGCTATACGCACGAGGCTATTTCATTTAAAAATAGGCTGCTCCGTTAATGTTTCGAGTAAATTTACGGATCGATATGGAAGGGAAACATAAGTAAGCAGTACCAATGTGTTAGATCGAACTTTAGTCAGTTCCGATCACTTTTATAGGTGATAGTTTGAGAAACGCGATTGTTTACTGAGGGCTTATTGGTTATTGGCTAGTGGATGCATACCGCAACCCTAGTCAACCTCAGTTTGTTGCGGTATAGCTTCTATTTTATGCCCCTTTTAATCCGGTGCGCCCTATATATGAAATAATTTCTAAAAAAAAAAACATATGAGGGTGTGCCTTATAATCCAGTGCGCCTTATGGTGCAAAGAATACAGTAGCTCAGCAGCACGCTTTGCAGAAGCGATCCTGATTATTTTAATCAAGTGTGTTGGACGAGAGGGAAAACTAAAACAGGCTGGGTAGTGGTTCTCAGGGACCTACAACGACATTATCTATCCATCTATCCACTGTATGTAGTTAAAAGTATAAGACCAGGCAATGTGACATGGAATTATTTTATTTTACTTGAATAAGGGTCATTTTCATATCACTTGATCAATAACGATAAAGATATTTGTAAAAATAAAACTAATGATAAATTATGAGTTAGTAACTTTTATTATGTGTAAATGCATGAAATGAAATAGCCAGGCTACTTTCAAAATGTTACTGATGTTTTAAAATTTCAAGCATTCATAATAAAGGTAATCCTTATTGAAAGAGCAAGCGGTGATGGCCGACAAATGCATTTATTGCATCATGGTAAAGACAAAAGTGTATAATTAATAAGAGAGAGGAAAGAGAGGAAAATTTAGCACATTTTAAACCACGAAGAGTCAAGTCAAAAATGTTCTTCGACTTTAAATGTCACATGACCCAATCCAAAAACTTGAGCCCTCAAAACAAAATGGCAACACCCTGAGATAGATAAAAATGGGTGGATTTTTCTGCTTAATTTATATTCAACAAACTGAATATTACCGTGTTTTTCCATGCAAAATGCGCCCCCGTGCACCCTAAAAATGGCATGTCGATGCTGGAAAAAAGCCTGCACCCATGTATAATACGCACCCAAATTTTGACTCTTACTTAAGTCCGTAAACGTAAAATTATTTCAGAAAAAAGATCATCTTTGGGAACAACCGGATGTTATTCTGCCGGTCAGTACCACTGCGCATGCGCTAGCAAACTCGATAGCAAAGAAATGTTTCGGATTTGTGTAGGGTACATTGTGACAGACAGCAAACGAGCAGGTGATTGAGCAAGCGTCTGATACCAGAGCATTGTGTTTGTATGGAGCGTGTTTGAAGTGAACAGCAGAGAAGAAAGGAACAAGGCAAAGTGTTGTGAAATAAAATATTACCTGTAATACGCATTTTGTTATTTGCTGATTGAAACTGCTAATTAAACTGTGAATTAAAACTACCGTTTTTTTCCATGTATAATGCGCAAAATTTAACGAATTTATTGTCCTAAAATCTGGGGTGCGCATTATACATGGGGACAAAAAAAAAATGTATATATATATATATATATATATATATATATATATTTTTTTTTTTTTAATCCGGATATCATACGGAGGCCGCCATTACAGATGCGCTTTCTTCTCTGCTTTCAGTGGGGATTCAATCAACATATTGTAAATAAAATATGTGACTTGACTTTCTCTTTAAATCTAAGGGAAGGACTGTGCCTAGAGCCAAGGAGGTCTGCAGACTGTCACTGTTGAGAGTTCGACAGCAAACAATTTTTTTAGTGAATACTTGTGTCATTAACATGATTAGTGACTTATTTAAGCATTCTTTTTTCACTGTTAAACTCCCTTTGTGGGCCCCACATGCTCAGAGACTATGGAAAATAGGATTCTTTTTGACTGATTTTAAAAACATGATGCAGGATTAATCAATGTATAAATACTGTGCTATATGCAATTTGACCAAGTTCTGTGTCTATATTAATGCTCAATGATAAGTATAACATTTTATTAGCATGTTGAAAAAATAAAGGTTTTATTAATCCTGTTGAACATATGTTTATTGTTGAAGATAGTCAGAAACATGGTATTAATGGACTGTCAATTAATTGCAATTTCAGCCATGGAGATTTCTGCTATTTGGTAACCTAAGATACGAAATCCAGTGCCGTGTTACGGTGAGCAGGCGGTGAAAACAGATTAGATACGATGGTGTAACGAACTGTATTGCATTTTACTGCTGAGTGTTGTTGTTGAGGGGTTGCAATGAGCATGCCATACTTAAGTACTGCAACTGAACTGGTCGCCAGTTAGTTGCAGGGAGCATAATAGAGACAAACAACCATTTACACTCACATATAGTATATAGTGTGGAAAATTAATTTATGCTGCCTGCACAAAAGTCAGGCCATGTGTATCACAACAACATCAGGGACCCGATTGTATATCCCATAATGGAATTAGCATCCTCAGAAAGCAAATAATGAAAACTCATTTGGGAAACATAAAGGTTTTGCGTTTAAAGTTTGAAAAATATTAGTTTAGAATATTGAATATTATTTTTCTTTCTGATTAAAAAATACTTGTCTTCCCATGGGCTCACCACCTGTGGAAGGGGCCAAAGGGGTCGGGTGCAGTGCAAGCTGGGCGGCGGCCAAAGGCAGGGACCTTGGCGGTCTGATCCCCGGCTGCAGAAGCTGGCTCTTGGGACATGGAACGTCACCTCTCTGGCTGGAAAGGAACCCGAGCTGGTGTGCGAGGCAGAAAAGTTCCGACTAGATATAGTCGGACTTGCCTCCACGCACAGTTTGGGTTCCGGTTCAAGCCCTCTCGAGAGGGGCTGGACTCTCTTCCACTCTGGAGTTGCCCACGGTGAGAGGCGTCGAGCAGGTGTGGGTATACTTATTGCCCCGCGGCTGGGCGCCTGAACATTGGGGTTCGCCCCGGTGAACGAGAGGGTAGCCTCCCTCCGCCTTCGGGTGGGGGGGACGGTTCCTGACTGTTGTTTGTGTCTATGCACCAAATGGCAGCTCAGAGTACCCACCCTTCTTGGAGTCCCTGGAGGAAGTGCTGGAGAGCGCTCCTTCTGGGGACTCCATCGTTCTACTGGGTGACTTCAATGCTCACCTGGGCAATGACAGTGAGACCTGGATGGGCGTGATTGGGAGGAACGGCCCCCCCGATCTGAACCCGAGCGGTGTTCTATTATTGGACTTCTGTGCTCGACACGGATTTTCTATAATGAACACCATGTTCAACATAAGGGTGTCCATGTGTGCACTTGGCACCAGGACACCCTAGGCCGCAGTTCGATGATCGACTTTGTAGTCGTGTCATCGGATTTGCGGCCGCATGTTTTGGACACTCGGGCGAAGAGAGGGGGGGAGCTGTCAACTGATCACCACCTGGTGGTGGGTTGGCTCCGATGGTGGGGGAAGATGCCGGTACGACCTGGCAGACCCAAACGCTCTCTGAGGGTCTTCTGGGAACGTCTGGCGTAATCCCCTGTCAGGAAGAGCTTCAACTCCCACCTCCGGCAGAGCTTTTCCCACGTCCCGGGGGAGGCAGGAGACATTGAGTCCGAGAGGACCTTGTTCCGCACCTCCATTGTTGAGGCGGCCGACCGGAGCTGTGGCCGTAAGGTCATTGGTGCCTGTCGTGGCGGCAATCCCCGAACCCGCTGGTGGACACCGGCGGTAAGGGATGCCGTCAAGCTGAAGAAGGAGTCCTATCGGGCCGTTTTGGCCTGCGGGACTCCGGAGGCAGCTGACAGGTACCGGATGGCCAGGCGGAACGCGGCTTCGGCGGTTGCTGAGGCAAAAACCCGGACGTGGGAGGAGTTTGGCGAGGCCATGGAGAATGACTTCCGGACGGCTTCGAGGAAATTCTGGTCCACCATCCGGCGTCTCAGGAGGGGGAAGCAGTGCAACGTCAACACTGTTTACAGTGGAGATGGCGTGCTGCTGACCTCGACTCGGGACGTCGTGTGTGGGTGGGGAGAATACTTCGAAGACCTCCTCAATTCCACCGACACGCCTTCCATTGTGGAAGCAGGGCCTGGGGACTCTGAGGCGGACTCTCCAATCTCTGGGGTCGAAGTCACTGAGGCAGTTAAAAAACTCCTCGGTGGCAAGGGTGGATGAGATGCGCGCGGATTTCTTAAGGGCTCTGGATGTTGTGGGGCTGTCATGGCTGACACGTCTCTACAACATCGCGTGGACATCGGGGACAGTGCCTCTGGGTTGGCAGACTGGGGTGGTGGTTCCCCTCTTTAAGAAGGGGGACCGGAGGGTGTGTTCCAATTACAGGGGAATTACACTCCTCAGCCTCCCTGGTAAGGTCTATTCAGGGGTGCTGGAGAGGAGGGTTCGTCGGGAGGTCGAACCTCGGATTCAGGAGGAACAGGGTGGCTTTCGTCCTGGCCGTGGAACAGTGGACCAGCTCTTCACCCTCAGCAGGATCCTCGAGGGTGCATGGGAGTTCGCCCAACCAGTCCACATGTGTTTTGTGGACTTGGAGAAGGCGTTCGACCGTGTCCCTCGGGAGGTTCTGTGGGGCGTGCTTTGGGAGTAGGGGGTGCCGAGCCAACTGATAATGGCGGTTTGGTCCCTGTATCACCGATGCCAGAGTTTGGTCCGCATTTCCGGCAGTAAGTCGGATTCGTTCCCAGTGAGGGTTGGACTCCGCCAAGGCTGCCCTTTGTCACCGATTCTGTTCATAGTTTTTATGGACAGAATTTCTAGGCGCAGCCGAGGCGTTGAGGGTGTCCGGTTTGGGGACCTCAGCATTGCGTCTGTGCTTTTTGCAGACGACGTGGTGCTGTTGGCTTCTTCAGGCCGTGATCTCCAGCTTTCACTGGAGCGGTTCGCAGCCGAGTGTGAAGCGGTCGGGATGAGGGTCAGCACCTCCAAATCCGAGTCCATGGTTCTCGATCGGAAAAGGGTGGAATGCCCTCTCCGGATCGGGGATGAGATCCTGCCCCAAGTGGAGGAGTTTAAGTATCTTGGGGTCTTGTTCACGAGTGAGGGGAGGATGGAGCGCGAGATCAACAGGCGGATCGGTGCAGCGTCGGCAGTAATGCGGACTCTGTACCGGTCCGTCGTGGTAAAGAGAGAGCTGAGCCAAAAGGCAAAGCTCTCAATTTACCGGTCGATTTACGCTCCTACCCTCACCTATGGTCACGAGCTATGGGTCGTGACCGAAAGAACGAGATCCCGGATACAAGCGGCCGAAATGAGTTTTCTCCACAGGATGTCCGGGCTCTCCCTGACAGAGAGAGTCGCTGCTCCTCCACGTTGAGAGGAGCCAGATGAGGTGGCTCGGGCATCTCATCAGGATGCCTCCTGGACGCCTCCCTGGGGAGGTGTTCCGGGCATGTCCTACCGGTAGGAGACCCCGGGGACGACCCCTCAAACCAAGCGCCTGATTCATAGGTCAGATTTTGTGATAAAACGAATAAAAATCTGCTTAGGTATGCACTTATGAGCTACGGAGGAATTAAAAAATAACAGCATATTAGTGGACATAAAAGCAAACCTTTCCAACTATTTTAGCAGGTCATGGATTACTCTTGGGTAACCTAGAGCTTGAGGTTTTATTTGCAAGACAATAAGTGCAAATGTGAACAAACAAAGCAAAATCCCTAAACAAAAAAAGAAGCAGAAACAAAGATGGAAGTACCGTGACTGAGGCAAGCCCTTCTTGCTGAGATCCATCCTCACTCTCTCACCCACATGGCGGTAGATCTCCACCAAACTACTCATAGCTCCGTCTCGTACCTAAGTGTCAACACAAGATAACTACCGTAAATTTCGGACGATAAGCCGCGACTTTTTTCTCAAATTTTGAACCCTGCGGCTTATAGTCCGGTGCGTCTTATATAGGATTTTTTTCATGAATTTTGGGATGACTTGATCACTTTTATACACTCGTAAAAATGTTGTGGACCGCTGTTGTGTGGCACCGCTTTGCTGGGCGGAGGGATATATGACATGGTCACTGGGGAGAAAAGTGGTGTGTTGATCGCATGTCCATCCGCCAGGCAAATAGTGCAGTAGAATTTACACAAAGATGAGACAGAACGAGATCAAGATGGACATTACTGAAAGGAAGCTTTTATACACAAACCATCATTATGGGGGGCTTATATATGATTATTTCCGTGATTTTTGTGATGACTTGATCACTTTTATACACTCGTAAAAAGGCTGCGGACCGCTGTTGTGCGGCACCGCTTTGCTGGGCGGAGGGATATATGGACACGGTCACTGGGGAGAAAAGTGGTGTGCTGATCGCATGTCCATCCGTGCCGTAAAATTCACACAAAGAAGAGACAGAACGAGATCAAGACGGATATTACTGAAAGGAAGCTTTTATACACAAACCGTCATTATGGGGGACAAAAGAAATGCATACGATGCCGCTTTTAAGCTAAAGGCAGTCGATGTTGATGACATTGTGTTGCGTCACCCTTTTCTTTATTTCGTGGTCCCGTCTACTCTGGAGCTATACGTGTCGCTCGCTAGTTTAATGTAATTTAGCGCTTCGTGCATGACTAAAATTAGCATGAACAGACCCTCATCATGGAAAATGCTAGAAGAAATGCATAAAACCGACGACGAAAGAGAGACTGAGAAAGTGTGCGGGAAAGGATAACTAACGCTATTCCAATCCGAAGATTTCGATGGTTTCAATGCACAGGAGGAAGATAAAGACGATGAAGCTCTTTTTTTACTTTTACTTGTATGCTTTTTTTAATCAGCCCTGTTAGTGCTGTGCTACCGTGTTGCTACTGTGTTACCGCCGCGTCTCAGTGACTTTTACCAGTATGTTTTATTTAATCAAACCCTATTAGTGCTGTGTTACTTCCGTGTTGCTGCGGTATTACTGGCGCGTCACAGGCAGTGTTTGGAAAGAAATGTTAAGGTATGTTATTAAAACTTTAAAAAAGCTTTCTGTGTCCAGTCTTTCTTTGTTAATAACTCGCGTGCACACTTCCGTGTTGCTGCGGTACTACTGCTGCGTCACAGGCAATGTTTAGAAAGACATGTTAAAGTATGTTGTTAAAACTTTAAAAAGGCTTTCTGTGTACTGTCTTTCTTTTTAAAAAACTCGTGTGCACGTGCGGCTTATAGTCCGGTGCGGCTTATATAAGGAAAAAAATATATATCCCCAGATTTTAGCTGGTGCGGTTTATAGTCCGGTGCGGTTTATAGTCCGGAAATTACGGTAATACTTTAGTCTGCTGTATCCTGTTTTTTTTTTTCTAAAGTTAATATACCGTAAATTTCGGACTATAAGCCGCTACTTTTTCTCAAATTTTGAACCCTGCAGTTTATAGTCCGGTGCCTCTTATATAGGTTTGTTTCCGTGATTTTTCTCATGACTAATACACTTATACACTCATAAAAAGGCTGTGGACCGCTGTTGTGCTGTTATGTTAATAAAAGTTATGCGTCTCTAAATCAGTGCTTCTCAATTATTTTCTGTTACGCCCCCCCCTAGCAAGAAGACATCTATTCGCGCCCCCCCTCCCCACCGTGACTATCCTAACTTGTCTTGTAAGTCGTAAAATGTTGCACTGTCGCAAACGTGACAGAAGTAACAATGAGAGCGCCACTGCCCCCTGCTGTAGTAAACGCGCAATTACACTTTATTCTAGTACTGCCAAAAAAAAAGCCTGTTCCCCAGGGTCACACGCGCCCCCCCAGGAATAGCGCCGCGCCCCCCAAGGGGGGCGCGCCCCACTATTTGAGAAGCACTGCTCTAAATGATCATCTCTTTCCTGACAATCATCTTTGTGTATATACTCTTACAAATGGTAATTAAAGATTAAAAACCTTACGCAATCATGCGGCGACTTTATATGCATTTTTCCTAACGGCCATCAGGGCGGGCTCGAGCAGAAAAGGTAAGAGTGAGAGAGGTGGAATATATGCGTCGAGGAAAACAGTAGTGGCGCGTTGTGCACGAGGAAAGTTAGCGTAAACAGAGCCCAATGATGGAAGACACTGGAAGGCGTGCATATGACGCAGCTTTCAAGTTAAAAGCCATTGAGCTGGCTGATAAAGAAGGGAACAGAGCGGTTGCACGTAAACTTGGAATGAATGAATCCATTTAAAGTGGCCCTCCAACTTGAATGGGAGGCTTGGATACCCAGCGGCGAGAAATCCTTTACAAAACCTGGACGCATGCAAAGAGCAACTTTCGCACAAGTCTGCCAGTGGAGCCTGACAGCGTGGAGCAGTGTGAAAAAATCTACCATCACCAACGTCAATCTCGTCCTGAGGCAAAAAGGCTTTTTGTGTACTGTCTTTCTTGGTAAATAACTCGTGCGCACGTGCGGCTTATAGAATCGCAACTGAATCTTACCTTCAATCATTAATTGAATTATTACAGACAGCATTATTGCAGTGCACAGAGTTGTTAATACTCATACCATTAATTGTTGCAGAATCACTTTACTATTACAATGTTTCCAGTTCATTGCTTAAAGTACATTTAACAATTCAAAATACTAAACGACAAAAATGTGGATATGATTAACTATACCTGGCTTGTGGGATCCCCCAACAAGTTACATATGTGGGGTACAATCTTACTGAGAGTCAAGCCTTGAGCTCCATATCTGAAGGACAAAAGGGGAAATTGAGTGAAATTAACAAATAAGCATGGAGAGATGTTATTTTTTAATTGTAAATGGGCTGTCACTTGCATACCACTTTTCTACTGTGATTACTCAAAGCACTTCACACGTCTTCCTCATTCACCTACTGATGACGTACCATCAGGAGCAACTGGGGATTCAGTGTCCTGCTCATGGTGTTAGTGCCTCGCTTACTGCTTCATAAACCAGTTGTATTTTTATTTATTTTTTACTCCTCTCGATGGTACTGTTGGTTTAAATAAAGGCGTTTAAGAAATGCCACGTCAAGGAACTTTGAGCCAATATTGAACAAAGCATGCCATCTAGCGGAGTTAAATAAAATAAAGTTTGAAGCTTCATTTTCCCAGTTTTTATAAAATAAGTTTCCCCCCCAATAAGGCAATTATTTTTTTACTGACATGACATAGTCCGAAAAACACGGAACTAAAAATAGAAATTGGAAGAAAGGAGGACTCTCACATGGTCAATGTGGCAATAAGGCAAAGGCAGACTCCTTCCCTGGTCCTGTTGTTCTTATGTTTGAAGCCTCCAAGCATTCGATCCCACACGTACTAATACAACACAAGATAACAAAACCAAGATTTACATAAATTATAACTTCATTAATCAAGCTGCTCACATATACAAGTAATATATCAATAAAAAAGTGTACTATAATGTACAATATATACCTGTGGAGATGCAGCTTGTTCCATGATCCTAAGCAACAGTGCTTGGTCTTGTTCTCTTACTTGGTCTTTGGCATCTCCCAATCGATCAATAAGACTAGGTAGAGCTGAATAAATAAATAAAAAACAATAAGAAGAAGAAAACATGGAAGACTCCATTCACATGCGAGTTGCACAGAAGCTTCCACCCAAGTTCACTCTTTGGGCAGTATTCAAGGATTTCACATAAAAACACAGATTCAACTGTCAATTTCATCAGACAAGCAATAAAAGTTATTTAATATTTTTTTCCAGATACCAGACAGTGGCTGCATTCAAATGCAAAGAACAGTCATCACGCCATTAAATGTTGGTCCAATTGTCAGAAAAACAGCATGGGATGTAAGGAAAATAAGTAAAGAAGAATAAAATTCTTGTTAAATCTTAATCTCAGTAGATGAATTTAAATTTTAAACTAAATAGCACAAAAAGGTAAATGCATATAGTAATATATTAGGGCTGCTATTTTAACAGACAAGTATTAGAAATCAGTTAAAATGTTTTTTTCCAGATGCCAGACAATTGACAGTTCATCAATTTTGATACCACATAATGATGTAATAGTTGAAACATACCTGTTCCAACATGAGCCCTAAATCTCTCCTGTAATCTGGTCACTAAAGCAGAGAGGAGATCCAAGCCTAGCAGAGCCACCTAGTGGGGACACACAACTATTAGTTTTAAATGTGCTTTTCTTTTCTCATCTGTCAGTAACATATTCTTTTTATTCACTAGCCATTCAATTCCATTGAAAAAACTTTTTGTGGAAGACTAAATTAGCATTGACCAATTGATACAAAGAACAAGCAGAGCGAATAAAGGGCAAATAAACCATTTAATTTAATAATTGAGACACCATGCACAGAGATTTGTTTTTAATTCTGACATTATGACCATATGCAAAATTCGAAAGACACCAATAAAGACCACATATACACATACGTATATTAAAAAAATAAAAATAAATGATAAACATAGCTTCTTTCGGGGGCCGGAACAGATTTAGTTCCCTTCATTTCAATGAGGAACAGTTCCCAATTTGACTCACGAAACAAAATAAATGTATAATTCGAGGTATAGTTTGTTATTTAATGAGCGCAGCTAATCTGGCATTTCAAAAACCGGAAATATTAAATGATGATCTTTGCAAATATTATTGATGCATTTTAGACTGAAAGGCGGATTACATCCTTTATAAACAGTTCTGATAGAAATGTGGAACTCGACATTTCAGAATGTTGAAATAGTTCATCTGATGTGGATGTATGGACCCAACTGATCCATCCTGTTGCCAAGCATATAAAACACTGAGGGGGAATGTTTCACAGACTGCACAATGGCTTGACAATAACAATTCAACCAACATGAGGGTTAAAATTAACTCCATCTGAAAACAGTACGTACATTGGGGGTGTCCAGACTTTTTGTAAAGCGGGCCAGATTTGGTTAGATGAAAATGTATAGGGGCCGACTATTCGCACCGACATTCATTGAACCATTACCACTGTAAATGAACATCTAAATTTGTAACTATATCCTTTGCTGTCTGCAGATGCGTTGATATTGTAAATGAGGATCTGTTGTCAATTGCACGACCAGAAAAGTTAAAGATTAAAATAATAAATTACCGGGTTTTTTTCATGTATAATGCGCAAAATTCAACTAATTTATTGTCCTAAAATCTGGGGTGCGCATTATACATGGGTACAATTTTATTTTATTTTTTAAGAAAATCCTGGTACAACAGTTTTTCAAGAAAAGAAAAAACGACAAAGACGTGGAACCAAAAGACAGGGTGACATTACCAAAGACAGGAACAGAAACCTGTGTTATTGTCAAATATTGTTTGTTTTTTAATCTCCATTGCGGACTGGACGTCATACGGAGGCAGTATCAGTGCGCATGCGCACTATGGATCCGATGCGAATAGTCCTCTTCTCTTCTTGACTGACAATGAATGTGATAGTTTAATACAATCAGCAAATAACAAAATGCGTATTACAGGTAATATTTTATTTCACAACACTTTGCCTTGTTCCTTTCGTCTCTGCTTTTCACTTCAAACACGCTCCATACGAACGCAATGCTCTCGTATCAGACGCTTGCTCAATCACCTGCTCGTTTGCTCTCTGTCACAATGTACCCTACACAAATCCAAAACATTTGTTGCGGCTCCGAGTCACGACGAGGGGCAAGTTTTGGTTTCCAAGGGTGTTTTTATTCCTCTTCAACTTCTCTCCCATACAGAGCCGCCTTTTTCACATGTCCGCACGTCACTTTCCTCTCTTTTCATTTGATCGCGGTGGTGCCATTATGGGCAGTCGGAGAAATCAACGCCAACAAAAAAAATACATCCAGCCTAGTAAAGACCATACCAAAGACTATAAAAATGGGACCCATCGCTGCGCCGCTGCTGCTCACTGCTCCCCTCTCCCCGAGGGGATGGATCAAAATCACACGGGGATTTCACCACACCCAGATGCGTGTGTGACGATCATTGGGACTTAAAAAAAAAAAAGAAAAAAAAAATTGGGTGTGTATTATACATGGGTACAGGCTTTTTTCCAGCATCAACATGCCATTTTTAGGGTGCGTATTATACATGGGGGCGCATTATCAGGGCTCGAAGCTTATTTTTTGCCCAAGTTGCCCTCGGGCAAGTTGGAGAAAATTTTACTTGCCCGAAACAAAATTTTACTTGCCCGATTTTTTTTGGAGTGGATTTTTACTTGCCCGACACATTTTTGCAATAAAAAAGACAACACTATAAGTTTTGCCTTCATATGCCTTCGTATCCGCCAACCAGAAACAAGCTCTGCTGGTGCGCAGGCGCAGAAGAGCCAGGGACGGTGAGGGAGCATGCATTTAATTACGAAGCGCTTTGCCGTTATCAATGTATTGCAGACTTACACGAGAAACTAACCGCTCCCTAGAAAACAAAATGTCGGACCAGAAGCGGCAGAAGTTGCGAGAAATTATGCACAAAATCGTCTTTTTACAGCTTGAAAACATGGTATTATGGCAGGGCAAGTTCGGGCAAGTGAGGAAAAAATTCTACTTGCCCGTCTGCCATCGCTACTTGCCCCGGGCAATCGGGCAATCGTTAGTTTCGAGCCCTGATTATACATGGAAGAAAACGGTAAATACAATTTTATGAAAGTTGAATGAATTTTTTATTAGCTGTATTAAGTTTGTTTTATTATTGTACCGTATTGGCCCGAATATAAGACGGTGTTTTTTGCATTGAAATGAGACTGAAAAAGTGGGGGTCGTCTTACATTTGGGGTCTAGATGTTATACTCATTCACAACGCTAGATGGCGCCAGAGATCTTCAAAGCGAATGCTGAATTTAACTTCCCAGGGCAAAGCGAACCCCTGTCACGAAGAATAAAAATAAAAATAGCAGTAGCAGTTTGCATTATTTTGTTGCAATCTTTTTCTTTATTCAGATTTGTTTCAAGACTACAGTTACAGTTAGACTTTACCAAATTAAATCATTCTCCATTTTATCATTTTTACTTCAACTTCATACGCAACAAATTACTTCATAATCACAAAATAATAATCAATAGTCTTTTTGTTGTTTGCAATCACTGAGAGTGGGCGGCGCGGACGCGCAGTAGTGTGTAGAGTTAGTACGAAGTCGACAGCTCTCACCAGTAGTCCGTGTTTTTTTTTTTCCCTGTGCAGCGTCTCTTATTTTAGCGTCGCCTTAGTCCTTGGTGTGTGGACATTTGAATGAGGAACTGTCTGTGTCACTGATTATCTTGCATACAGACACTGGTGTGCACGTGAACTGGGAAGGGACGGACGGAGGAGACACGCTCGCAACCAAACATGAGCGCTAAGACGAGTTTTATTCCTGTGGCTCACTCTGGGGCGTGGAGGTCCCCTCGATAGTGCCAGCGGGCCACTTATTATTGATTTTATGACACAATGCTTCGGGCCAGTTTAAATTTAGACACGGGCCGCATTTGGCCCGCGGGCCAGACTTTGGACAATACTGATGTAAATGCTTACAACAGGGTAAACAGAACCAGACAACACAAATGGAGAAAACAAGAGGAACAGAGTCGAAAGAAGTTGTGAATAGAGCTTTAAAAAACCTTCAGATAAGCGTTCAGATAAGAAATATAAGGGAATTAGGAAAGGGAAGGCTATATGAGTGTTCGTAGTAATATTGGCTGAAAGAGCAACAAGCTAAAATTATAGGATTTACATGAGCAGCATGTGCCAATCTTAATGGAACCCTAATTGAAAGCATTGCAATTACTGCACCAGTGCCTGGCTAACCTGTAGTACAGTATACCATATTTTACGGACAATAAGTCGCAATTTTTTTCATAGTTTGCCTGGGGGTGAAACGTATACTCAAGAGCGACTTCCGTGTGAAATTTTTAACACATTTTGTCATTTCACATGTTATGTTCACACTAAACCGCAAGAGGGCGCTCTAGGCCTGCGCTGACAATTTCTGCAACTGACATAAGCGACATAGAAGAGGAAGCGCTGTGTCTTCTACTTCCGGACTTAGCGGAGTTGTTTAAAAGTGACATCGAGGATGAAGATTTCATTGGATTTAGTGATTTGGAGTGACATGAATGGTTTGGTAAACTTGTTAGCATGTTATTTATGCTAGTTATTTGAATAACTCTAAATGTGTTATGTTAACATACCAGGCACCTTTTCAGTTCGTTGTTTATGTGTCTTGTAAAGTTAGCATACCGTACAATTATCTGCCTGTTGTTGCCTCTATTTTATTTTTATTTTAAATTGCCGTTCAAGATGACATGTCTGTTCTTGGTGTTGGAGTTTATTAAATAGATTTCCTCAATAAATGCGACTTATGCATTTTATGGCTGGTGCAACTTGTACTCCGGAGCGACTTATAGTCTGGAAAACATGGTACTCATCAGGGATGAGAATGGCAAATGTGAAAAAACACAGAAAAGTAGCCGGGGATCTGGGGGGTGAGCGATGATTATATATATACGTATATATTAGGGGTGTAAATCGCGGGTTTTGTCACGATACAATATCATATCGATACAAAGAACTACGATACGATATTTGCCGATATCTTAAAGCCTGCTGCGATTCATTCACAATATATCACGATAGTGCTCTACGATCGATATATTTTTTTAAAATAGAAAATATAGAACAATATCCTGATTTATAACAATTCATACGCAAAATCAACAAGGTACTGCAAACTCTTTATTTAGGAAATTACAAGAGTATTGTAGTATACAAAGTGCTTATTTTAACACTGAACTTTGATGTCGTGTTTTTTCTTTAAATGTGTGGCGAGATTTGTGCTCCCTGAATATTTGATCACCGCATGGCAGGATTTACAAACTGCACGTGTCTTGTCCGTTGAGCCATCTTTTCTTTGGAATCCAAAGTGCTTCCAAACGAATGACTTGAAGCCTAAAGGGGAGCAAATTTCCTCGTCTTTTTGGACACTAGCCATAGCACCAGCCCAGGAGCCGCGTACTAGTTGTCGACTCCCCTTTCAGGTGCCTGCTCTGCTCACAACACAACACGCGCGCACTGCTCCCGGAAAGAGGAAGCAAGCAACAATGAACTGGATTTCAAAATAAAGTCGCGTCTAATGTCCGAGGTCAAACAAGGCGATATAAATCGATGTTTACCTTTAGCATCGATGATAATAAATCGTCGAGCATTATATCGATTAATCGATGTGTATCGATGAATCGTTACACCCCTAGTATATATATATCCCTAGATCTATAACCCATCTACAAGTGATGAAAACCCAATTGCAAATGCACATTGTGGCGATGTAAAAACACTTAGTTCTCCGCGTAAGTTAAGTTAACAAGGAGATATGATGTGACAAAAGTAGCGCCAAAATGCTGCCGAAGATAAGGCGGGTGTTGTCGCATCAGTGCTGCCAGTTAGTTAGGTTTACAGAGACAAGCCGATTTCCGTAAGATAACGTCGCGGCGGGCGAGTGAATACTCGCGAGTGCCGAGGCTAACGTTGCCCGCTTCCGTACACCCCCTCCCCATATATAAACAACATTTTCTCGACGGATTTACACGATTCACGAAAATGATACTTTCGAGGGAAAAAAACACAGAAATCCACGGATCTGCGGAAAATTCTCATCCTTGTACTCATTCACCAAGACAATATGACTGTTCTAAAAAAGGTTATCAAATGTCATAGTAGTGGTTCTCTAGCACTTCGGCACAGGACTGTTAGGTTGTGTAAAACTGCATGGAGGGGAAAAAAAACATACCGCCACAGTACTTGGTCAACATGTAGAGAGATGTCAACGGTTCAAGGAAAGCCAGAAATTAATAAAAGCTGCAGCTATTTCTCTAAGATCTTAAAACATAATTGTATGATTAAAAATACAGCAAAGTACAATAACCCTGATAATTTCCCAGTATGAGCACACTTGGATCCCCAGTGAAATTTAGTCATACAACTACACTGAAATAATCCGCCTACTGTTTAGCTCCTGCCTGCAGTTAATAGCCTCTTCATTAAGGAACTCGACTTTGTACTCTCAGAAAGGTTTTGCCTTGAGCTTTTTTTTAACAATATACAGTATTTGTTCAAAAACAGATTTGATTCAGCCAACAACAGCCATGTGTGCTTAAAGGCAGCGATGTGGCCTATCAGACGGCAACCATGGGATGGAGTGTGACGTTAGTGATAAATCCTGTTTGCTACAGGCAAGGACTATACAGCCTTGGTATCAGAAATAACATTGACAATTAACAGAACCAGCGTTTATCTGAGGAACACCCACACCTACCCCAACCAAACTTCCACTAGCACCCACAAAACACTCAACTAAATATGCATAAATCAAACTTGCGACACTCAAATATGACTGCAGTACAATGAAACATTCAAGTATACTAAAAATATTATTTGGAGAGAGGCTGCAGCTAAATTTTGGGCACGTAAAATAAAAAAGTTCTCTTAAACACGAGATTAGTCTGAAGATGTTTCAAGATAGAAAAAATAATCATGTAAATTACCGTGTCGAGAACAGCTCACAAGAAAACATGAATGAGTGTCTTCATTGTGAGATAAAACTCCATAACAAATATGAACAAGAACTTAACTGTTAAAGAACTTGTATGTATAATGGTGTAGAGTGGCCTGGAAAAACTCAACCTGATAAGCAATCTTTCATATGGTATGTTTAAAATAAGCTCAAACTGGGACACAAACACAAAGTTTGGAAATGGCGTGGCAGAGTGGTCATCTTCCAACCCAGTGGTTGGGGATTTGATCCCCATCCATTGTGACCATGTCAAAGTGTCTTTGAGCAAAACACTGGAGCCAAGAGTAGAAAATAAATAATATTAGCGAACCCTTCAGCTCACCGTGAGCGTTGAAGTAGCCACAAGCCGCTCATTCCTTATTTGTCGAGACCGATTTCTTTTGTGCAAAAAGACATTTGGTGTGGCTTGCCAAAAGAAAACACAAACAAAAAATTGAATTATTTGTTTAGTTGATTAGAAAAGGTCAGCGGGGCATATAAAGGCCAACAGACCATAGATTGCCCATGCCTGCCCTAGAATAAACAAATTAATCTTCAAGTAATTGATTATTAAATCACTTGACAACTATTTTGACAAGCGAGTAATCGATTAGAGACATTTTTACATTTGAATTGTACAAATCCTCTAATGTCTGCTTCTCAACTGTAATTATTCATTTTTTGTAGTCATCCGTGAAAAGAAAGAGATTCTCTTTTGGGTTTAATGAAAACAAGCAAACACTTGCGTTTACTTAAAACAATAAAAATTGCACCAATAACAGAATCTGTTTCAAAAATCTTGGTGAGAACAACAGTACCGTATTTTCCGGACTATAAGGCGCACCTAAAAACTTTCTCAAAAGCCGACAGTGCGCCTTATAGTCTGGTGCGCCTTATATGTGGATCAATTGATGAATTTGTTGATCCATACTGGTTGTCCAAAGTGCTCTGCCAAAATGTTTCAGTACGTTTTAGTACGACTACTAAATTACAAGGTCGCATCGCTTCCCAGCATTACGGCAACCGTGGTCAGGGGAGGTCACTGAATGGCTGTTGTACCCGTGAGGCTATTTCATTTCAAAATAAGCTGCTCCGTTAATGTCTCGAGTAAATTTACGGATTGATATGGAAGGGAAACATAGGTAAGCAGTACCAATGTGTTAGATCGAACTTTAGTCAGTTCCGATCATTTTACAGGAGATTGTTTGAGAAACGCTATTATTTACATTTTGCTGAGGCTCATGGGAGTCTGCGAGCTGAGGCTCATGGGAGTTTGCGGGTGGCTAATGCTATAGTGATAGCTGCTATACACACAAGGCTATTTCATGTCAAAAGAGGCTGCTCGAGTAAATGTTTCGAGTAAATTTACGGCTCGATATGGAAGGGAAACATAGGTAAGCAATACCAATGCGTCAGATCGAACTTTAGTCTGTTCCGATCATTTTATAGGAGATAGTTTGAGAAATGCGATTGTTTACAGAGGGCTCATAGGTTATTGGCTAGTGGATGCAAACCGCAACCCTAGTCCATCTCAGTTTGTTGCAGTATAGCTTCTATTTTGTGCGCCTTTTACTCCAGTGTGCCCTATATATGTATGAAATAATTTCTAAAATAAAAAATAAAATGAGGGTGCGCCTTATAATCCAGTGCGCTTTTTGGTGCGAAAAATACGGTAATCTCTTTTGTGTGTTATTGTTTAATTGCTATTTAGATGTTTTCATCACCAATCAATTGCAAGTAAACAGTCAGAAATGGGGAACAACGGTTTTGTAATACACTTTCACGCAAGATAAAATTTCCTCCAATTATTTGATTCATCGATGAAATAATCAATAGAATAATTGATTTTAAAGGACATGTATCATGGAAAATCGACTTTTGTAGTTTGCGGTGCAAGTAAACTCTACCTCGTTTAAATAAAGCAAAAAAAAGCTAAAAGAAACTATGGCGACCGGAAAGGGAGGCGCACACATCTTGCGGCCTGAGGGGTGTGAAGGATCTCATTTGCATTTAAAGAGACCGCACCAAAACGGCTTGCTCTGAGCTGCACCTCAGAACAAGTAGAAAAGAGGGACCTGTGATGGTATCAAAACAAGGAATTCAGACAAAAGCATTGCTGTTCCACTCCCAAATGGTTATTGACGTTTTTAAAAGAAAGGTGATGGATCACAGTGGTAAACATGCCCCTGCCACAGTTTTTTAGATTATGCCTTTGGTATCAAATTCAGAAGGAGTAAATACATCTTCATTTTACAAACTGGTGATTCTCGTGAGGGTCATGGGTATGCTATTGTGAATTAAATATAGGTTCAAAAAGATTTGGAAATTATTCCGTTTTTTTGTTTACGTTTTACACAACGTTCCAGCTTCACTGGAAATGAGGATTGGAGATTTTTGGGAGAAGGAAATCACGCAAATCATTTTGGGGTATGTTTGGTTGAGATGACCCCTAACACTTTTTTATTATTGTTTCAGATCACAACAAATGTGTGAAATGCTGTATGTCTGCATTAGCTGACAAGATCTACTCAGGTTAGCATTAGTCACAAAGGTTTTCCCACCTGGATGCATCATGGTGCCTATTCTTCACAAATACTTCAAAAGATTTACAAAGGACCATAGGCATTCCCGAAAGACTTGTTGAAAATTGTGTCTGTTACTGCCCTGAAAAGTGACACATTCCGATGTGACCTTTGAGCACAAATATAACGTAGGTGCTATGTGGGTACATTACGAGCTAAATTGACACCTAACTTACTCAATATAACTTCTGTGCGCCAAACAAATATTGTTCTGTCTCCCTATTGTGCCTTACACATGCGCTTGCATGGGAGCATTGCACAAAGCTGTCTTCTTAAGGTGTCTGTATCACAGATTCAGTACAAATAGTTCATGTGATTGTAATACAAGTGTCCAAAGTTCTTAAAATAGAGCTCATATGACATTCACTGGGAAATTTGAAGAACAAGAAGAAACTTTGTCATGTACATGAAAGTTGGCCTCTGCATTTGGCTCATCGCACAAGTGAACATAAACACTTAGCTAGCTAACGACAGTGCGGCGGAGTCAAGCGATGCAAATGCTAAATTAGCTAATCATGGCGAAACGAATGAGCAGCGACACATTCACTCGCCAAGACAAAATAAATATGAGATGCGGCAGTTCTTTTAAATTTGGATGGCTGTCGGAGTGTGTGCAACTACAAGAGGAAACAGTGAAACTGGGTGAGATTTTCTCTTTTTCCAATGAGAAAGGTCTCCTCTGCAAAACATGCAGTGAAGCCTAAGTGGCGGGCGAGTTTACTGAGAGAAAAATATGGAAGGAATGGAAGTTGGACTACCTCAAGCGTCACATTCAGCAGAAATGTTATTTGAAAGCTGTTGGAATTGTACAAAGACTCAAGATGGGACAGGGGATCGGTACATTATTGCGAGACTGCGCAAAAGATGGACAGAAAAGGTCACGCAAAACAAAATCCAACTCCAAGCAAGTTAAAGTTCTCATTGACAATATTTATTTATTTACTTACTTACTTACTTACTTACTTACTTACTTATGTTTATTTATTTATTTAATCTAGTGTTGCACACAGTGGTCCACAGTGTGCACAGGGAGCTTGTGTGTTTGCACAGACACTTGAAAATTTTGAGAGAACACTGGTCATGGGGCAAACATTCACACTTATTTTATTGTTGGACTTAAAAAAGATGCCTGCAAGTACCCCCAACCCAATGAACAAACACTCTGGAAAGTTCTCTGTTGTTCTCTGGTGGTTTTTAGCATATTTGGTAACACCCACGTCTAGATTTAACATTTATGAGCCCGATGTCAATGAGAGAATGCCGCCAACCGTTTGCCATTGTTTTCTCTGTTGCAGGTTGTTATAAAAATGAATAGTTTTTAGACATTATAAGTGACATAATTTGGGCACACCGTGGGATGAAGCAGAACGCCAATGAACACAAGTAAGCGGGGGTTCTGCCACAAGATCTCACAAGTGGCCAATTCTCAGCCACTAGATTTGTGATGATTCAAAATCTGACTTGCACTTCCACAATGTTGCAAATTATAGCTAAACAAAATGCACATAAACCAGTGAGGCACAGCCACTTGCCGAACGCTTCCAAGTCATTACAGTTCAGTAACTGCAGTTGATACCCGTTATTTGTGGGAAATAGGTGCTCAGCCTGCCCACATATAGCAAAAATGTGTTTGGAATTAAAGTCCATTAGAATGCAATGGGGAGGTTGGAGTGATGTTCGCAGATCCACATGCAGCATTAGACGATTTAAAGGCATTCCCTCCAACTATTCATGGAAGGCAAATTAAGCTTTTCATGCTTTCTATCACTTACTATCCCAAACTCAAGCGCTTGCACATTAGTTTTCATGTGATCAGCTTGTTTGAGTGAAATTGAGTGAAGGAAACACGTGACAGCTTGATCAAAGAAAGATTTTTGATGACACCGCTAAAGGTTTGTTTTTCAAAGAATTTCGTCATCATCCAAAATCCAGCTACCGTAATTTTCGGACTATAAATCGCGTTTTTTTTTCATAGTTTGGGTGGGGGGTCGACTTATACTCAGGAGCGACTTGTATATGTTTTTTTTCACTTGATCATTAACACATCACTTACAAGTATAGTTGACCACTTCACATGTTATTTTTAGTATAGTTGATCACTTCACATGAGAGAAAGAATCAAATAAAATAATTAACACTTTAAAGCGCCTTATTCTATGGACATGTCCTCTGTCACCAGGGTGACATAAATACGAAAATTTTGATGGATGGATGGATTTAATGATTTGGAGTGACACAAATGGTTTGATAATATTGTTGTTTATGTGATAGTTATTTAAAATATAGTTTATATATCGTTGTATGGGCCTGTGGAATAATTTGAACTGCGGCGCGGTACACGGCATTGTTGACAAAGGACGATCGATAAAAGACGAGAAATTTGATCGATGGATTTAATGATTTGGAGTGACACAAATGGTCTGATAATATTGTTGTTTATGTGATAGTTATTTAAAATAAAGTTTATATATCATTGTATGGGCCTGTGGAATAATTTGAACTGCGGCGCGGCACACGGCAATGTTGACAATGGACGATCGATGGATTTAATGAATTGGAGTGACACAGATGGTTTTATAAACGTGTTATTTATGTAATAGTTTTTTTTTAATAACTGACTGTTATGTCAGGCCCGTTCTCAGCTCCTCGTTTGTGTTCGTCACGTTAGCATACCGTATCGTTTAGCCTGTTGTTGCTCGTTCTTGGTGTTGGATCTTGTCGAATAAATTGCCCCCCAAAATGCGACATACTCCGGAGCGACTTATATATGGTTTTTTTTTACATTTTTGGGCATTTTATGGCTGGTGCAATTTATACTCCGGAGCGATTTATAGTCCGAAAATTACGGTATCTTTTTTCCTAACCAGCAGCATTCACCTTACACACAGACAGTACCAACAGTACCAATAATCTTCCTTTTTTTTTACTGTTGCCACACTCAGATTTCTGAGTCTCACCAACAGTCAAATCTTATCTTACAAAACCAAAGTTAAACAATGATTTTCAACATCATCCCCATCATGATATTGTTGAGACACAATTAGATTTAGAACGAAAACACTAAATAATCATTTTTACTCGATTACATGAATTATGAGATCGTCTGGAGCCAAAATTATAATCATGATTAAAATGTGATTAATTGAGCAGCCCCAACATGACTAAGACTTGACACGTCAGAACAACAATTCTGTTCAATTCACTGCATGTTTATATTTACTGTCCACTCTTGTTGTGATTGTATGTCGCTGCGTGCAGTCTGTATGCTGTCCCATGTGCAGACATCCTTGTTATTTTGTTTTTTGCGTCATCCACAAACGTAAAAAGTGCTGACTAGGGGTGTAAATCGCGGGTTTTGTCACGATACGATATAATATCGATATAAAGAACGACGATACGATATTTGCCGATATCTTAAAGCCTGCTGCGATTCATTCACGATATATCGCGATATAGTGCTCTACGATCGATTTTTTATTTTTTTTTTAATAAAAAATAGAGAACAATATCCTGATTTATAACAATTCATACGCAAAATCAACAAGGTACTGCAAACTCTTTATTTAGGAAATTACAAGAGTATTGTAGTATACAAATTGCTTACTTTAACACTGAACTTTGATGTCGTGTTTTTTCTTTAAATGTGCGGCGAGATTTGTGCTCCCTGAATATTTGATCACCGCATGGCAGGATTTACAAACTGCACGTGTCTTGTCGGTTGAGCCATCTTTTCTTTGGAATCCAAAGTGCTTCCAAACGAATGACTTGAAGCCTAAAGGGGAGCAAATTTCCTCGTCTTTTTGGACACTAGCCATAGCACCAGCCCAGGAGCCGCGTACTAGTTGTCGTCTCCCCTTTCACGTGCGTGCTCTGCTCACAACACAACGCCGCGCACTGCTCCATGCTTCCGGAAAGAGGAAGCAAGCAACAATGAACTGGATTTCAAAATAAAGTCGCGTCTAATGTCCGAGGTCAAACACGGCGATATAAATCGATGTTTACCTTTAGCATCGATGCCAATAAATCGTAGAGCATTATATCGATTAATCGATGTGTATCGATGTATCGTTACACCCCTAGTGCTGACACTTTGTCCACATTAGCCCAAGCGTCACCACAGACAAGCGGCTCAGGCACGTGTCCTAACTACTCATCTTTCATATTCATGTCTTGTCAATAGGTACTTTGCTTTCCCTCACATGGTTGCTCAATGTTTGTTTCTTTTCTTCTATGAGGATGAGCTGAGAGGGATCAGTATTGTGGTAACATGTAATTAGTATTCATGATATGAACTTCAATTTTAAAAGGCTGGAAGACAGAAGTAAATATTATGTATCATCATATTGTTGTATTGTGGGCGACATATCATCACAATATTCAATTGTAAATTACCCGTATCATGTCACTCAGTGTTTTAATCCAAAATTATTTGGAAGAGGCCTAATTCTGATCTGATAGGATACCATGCATTTTTTCATTTTTTTAATGCTCTGATGACCATCTTGAATTACAAAATAATTTTAATCTGCGTCATCACTTGTAGCATCCAATCTAAATGCATGCTGAAGGAACCCACATCAGAGTTCCCAGCCCCATCAATGGAGTTTACCTTGAAGTTGCTGGAATTGACCCAGGAGGTGGCAATGCCATCAACCATCTTATCAAGTGCAGTCTGATCCTGTTCCAGATCATGAGACTTCTCTTTATCCAAGATGTAATCGATGATCTCTTGGCCCACCTGAAGACGACGGCCCACATCTTTCTGCAGGACCTGAGCTAGACAGCTCTCCATGTTGTACTCCATCAACCTGGGCGAAAATAATCACCTTCCCTGTGTTTCTCAGTCTTCACAGATTTTGATTGGATGATTACAAAATATCCTGAGAACTCAAAGCCTCAGGAAGTTTCTGTAAACCCCAACACTTGAATTTATATTGTTGACTGGGTAAACAATTATCCAAAAGGACCCTCCTCCTTTTTGTGGCTACTGTAAGCACACCAGCAAGCTAGTGGCTGGGCCCTCGAGACTGATGGAGTCGGGCTTTGGGAATGGCAGCAATGCACCATGTGTGTCAAGGCAGCAGCTGGGGAAAGTTTACTAGTGCATCTAACTTGGGGTTTTACTTGGAGCCAAACCACTGCTGCAGTGTTTGCAACGGTGGTTTTGGAGAGCAACAATCAAAGTGGCAAATCGTGACGGATGAAGGCCAGATCACATCTCCACGTGTATTCCTGGTATTTTCTTCGGAAAGCCCTGAAAAGGCAGAAAACACATGAGAGAAAACACTAATAGAAAAGGCTCAAGATGTTATTACCGTATTTTCCGGAGTATAAGTCGCAGTTTTTTCATAGTTTGGCCAGGGGTGCGACTTATAATCAGGAGTGACTTATATGTGAGATTATTAACACATTATCACTTGATCATTAACACATTACTTACTTAGAATTATAGTTGATCACTTCACATGTTATTTTCACTTTAAACCACATGACAGCGCACTTGGCCTGTGGAATAATTCGAACCACAACTGACAATGAGTCTGACCTCAGCGCCGCATGTACTTCCGGAGTCAGCAGTGGTGTTGTTTAAAAGAAGATTTCGATGGATTTAGTGATTTGAAGTGGCACGGATGGTTCGATAAAATTGTTATTTATGTTATAGTTATTTGGTGTATAGTTTATATACAGTTACTATATAGGTCTGGAAATATTGGAGCCGCAGCTGACGATATGTCTGACGTCAGCGCCGCATGTACTTCCGGGTCAACAGTGGCATTGTTTACAAGTGACCCAAAGGATGAAGATTTTGATAGATTTAGTGATTTGGAGTGACACGGATGGTTTGATAAACGTGTTACTTATGTTATAGTTATTTGAATAATTGTTAATATATTACGTCAGGCATGTTCTCAGTTCCTCATTTGTGTTTATGTAACGTTAGCGATCGTATAGTTTAGCCTGTTGTTGCCAATTCATGTCCTGTTCTTGGTGATGGATTTTGTAAAATAAAGTTGCCCCAAAAATGCGACTTGTACTCCGGTGTGACTTGTATATGTTTTTTACGTCTTTATTATACATTTTATGGCTGGTGCGACTTGTAGTCCGGAAAAGACGGTACAGTCATCCCTCGCTATATCACGGTTCACCTTTCACGGCCTCGCTGCTTCACGGATTTTTTTCACAGTGCATTGTGTTATGGCTTCAGATGAAAAAGACACTACATAGTGAAGTCAGGCCGCAGAGGTATGTACTGATGATTAAAATTATTATTTCACTGTAGTTATCAGGAAGAAAGTATTTACTTCTCTTTGTTAAACAAATGCTTGGACCTGAAAACAAGTTTTGTCCTTTGGTTTCAATGTTATACCTGTAAAATAATGTTTAAAAAAAAAAGGTTCCTACTTCACGGATTTCGCCAATCACGGGTTCTTTTCCGAACGTCACCCCAGCGAAAAACGAAGGACTATTGTATATTCTATACTGTATATCCTTTTCAAACATGTCCCTCTTCTAAGGAGAGCCTCACATGATCAGCTGCATGACCGTCTACTGTCATAGAAATACCTGTGAGAGCTGGGCACTCAACTTCAGATAAATATGACACAGGGGTGTTTATCCACTGTATAACTACACATTCATACACACACGCACACACAAACACACACACACACTATTTGCCTTCCAATTCTTGAAAACAATTTCCGACAATATAAGATAATGTGCTTCTTGGAGCTCTATTGAACGGATAACTGGGCCCGATCTTATGAGCAATACAGATGTTTTTCAAATATTTAAAAATGTGTGTCCTTTTCCAGTGTGGGTTTTATACATTTGTTTGAGACAATACCTTTACTGGGACAGCAAAACTGTTAAAGAGAAGATTACAAACAAGTTACCACATACAATTTACAACCACCACACTTGATGGGTTCTTGGTATCGAGAGATAAACAGTGTTTCCTGCACGTTCAAGTGTGTCCACGAGTTTAGAACCGGTAAAAGTAGTCTCAATATTGCACCAAAACGTTAATCTATAACAATTCCTATTAATTATTACATAGGGGGGGAAGTCAACCACACGCGGCGTACTACGGAATTACGTGACATCATGTGACATTCATACCTAAAGTGCCCTTGATATGGCAGTCTGACATTATTCGTGCTGCCACCCAGTTTGTGCTTTTGTGCAGTGTTAGCGGCGCTCCTTCCTGCTAGCTCGCAGACAGACCATCACTGCTAGCAAATCAAATAGAAACACCTTGTCAGCCTCAACACTTTTGACACAGAATAATCTACCTGCATCAAAATCTCAAGAAATAATTCTTTACATGCACCGCTTCCAGGAGGAAACAGCTGCCGGGTTTATAATAGTCAGACTGTGCATGAGGAATTAAAACTAAAGCTTGTATTGTCACGAAGCGCTCCCTTTCAATGAGACGTCAGGGAACTGGCACAGCACAAAGCAAATATGACAAGAAAGGAAGCGAGCAGTGAGGATAAACTATTAAAATACCTACCATAATCAGTTTGAAGACTGTTGATGGTCTTGGCAAATTATCTCTTGGTGTTGTTTCGGTATATGGCCTAAGAATCGTGTTTTTCTCTCTCCACCCGGAATGCTGCCTGCAGCACAAGAATGGGATCGTCGCGCGCATGCGCAGAAGGTAGACGGATGATGCTGGCACTTGGAGAACTGTCGCATGGCCAATCGGAACCGCTGCAGATCCTATGGTGACATCTGCTGGCCGACGGTAATACATACAAACTAAATTTCGAGACATCGTTGACTTGAAGTTACCTCCTCGAAAGAATCATGTGCGGCGAGTCTCATAGCTGGATATGACCATATATATTACAACTTAACATTGTTGTATGACTATAATTCAGTAGTATATACAAAAACACAAGTCTGCGATATAGGCAGTCGCGCTGGCCCGGATGTCCCATGACAACAGCACAAAACCACTGAGGCTGAGGGAATCATATACAAATCCTGAGCTATCAAAACTACGGCACATAATAGGGAAATATTTCTGCAGCCAAATATTGTCCAGCATAATTTAAGAGGACATTGACATTTATTTGAAACACAATGAAAAAAATGCGGTTGTAATTACACTTTTTGAAAAATGCAATATGATACATATTTTCAGCTCAGTTTTTTTGCAAACACAATTGATGACATGATCTTTTTGATGGGGGATGTGACATTTGTATGAATAAAACTTGCATCAGAACAGCAACACTGCAACAGCTCGGAAACCAAGAGAAAGGAGTCCACCAGAAAACAAGATTCTGGTTACGCATCTCTGTATAAATGTCTCAATAGCGCCACAGGTTTCGTCACTCAGAATCACCATCCTTCACACCGGCCTTCTCTGTCTCTTCCTCCCCCTCTTCTTCTTCCTCTGAGGAGCACTCCTCTTTGTCTACTGACGGCATCTTGACGACAATCTCATCCTCATCATCACAGACCATGGACTTCCGTCGCTCCAGGAACGAAGGCGTGCACAGTGGTGTGGTGTCCTAAAGGAGAAGAGATGGACTTGTTGTGGCAGTAGAACTAAGTAAAACCTATCAGTTTTAAGTTTGCTTTTGAGTACTGTGACATCGGAGCTACATGTTGGTGCATAACGTTTATCATATTCGTCACTATGAGACAAACACTGCAAGTTTAATGCACCGCATTACTTTAGGCACGGTTATCTGACCCCAGACCACTGACACATCTGGGATCATTTTCAGTCTGCGCCACACCAACAGGAGGAAGATATTGTTACGTTTCTTACATCACTGCATGCAGACTCATTCAAGGAATCAGGCTTCTTCTTCTGGGGTACATGGCTAGCCTATAAAAGAAAACCACAAGGTGAAAATGCCTTCTGCTCTATGGTGCTGTAGTTATTCAAAGACACACATGCATACAAAGTTGAATGGCTGTAAGATTTGGGCAAACAAGTGCTTTTAGGTCATCAAAGTTATTTGCAGCCTTTTGGTCTAAGCACGGTGATTTATGTAGAACACAGGTGTCAAACTCAAGGCCCGGGGGCTAGATACAGCCCGCGTCTTCATTTTATGCGGCCCGCGAAGACAAATTGTGCATCAAATTAGTGTGTCATTCCTAGAATTGAAAATTGTCTTCACTTTTATTTTATTTTTTTTTTTTTTTTTTAATATTTGACCAGTTTTTACTCATCTGATTTGAAAATGAGTTCTCCAATTTGTTTTGTAGCTTTTACTGTATATAATGAGGTGCTTGTACATTTATTTGGGTTGACAGTCATAATTACAATGCGGCCCGTGAAAAATGAGTTTGACACCCCTGATGTAGAATATTATTAAAAGTGAATTTAATTTGCAGATCAGTATCAAGTTCCACTTCAACTACTGTGCATGTCCTTTAATCTACGTACACTCATTTTTAGATTACTGGATATTAACAATGACATCACAGTGATGCACGATTACATTCCATAAAAATTTCAACAAATCAGATTGACTTCATCCCTGAAACATTATAAATACATGACTTTGGCCTTAAAATACATTGAGAATTACCAGATTTTTTAAAGACTATAGGCAACACTATTTTAATAGTTTGGCCGGTCTTGTGACTAATACTACAGTAAGACTTGTGTATATATTAAAAAAAGACCTAGGACTAGCACCCAAAATCTCCATTCCATAATCATGTTGACTTTGTTTTCGTGGTTGGCAAATACATTTTGGTGCAGTACTGACAGTGACGATTAGGTGGTGGTAATGTACCAAATATATTTGCCTCCTGTCTAAAAGCAAGTAGAGGAAATGGAAGCAGAAGTAGTAGTAGCAGTCCTAGACAGATGGCAACAAATGTGTGACATATCGCTCGTTCAACATGCACCTTCCTTATGCCACAGCAAGGGTTTACAGATGCAAGAGCTTAACACCTTTGACCGCAATGCAGGATTGTAGTTAAAGTAAACAATTTCAAACTAAAAAAAGAAAAAACTTTCCGTAGTTAGAAGCCACAATTAAAAATGACTCTGGAACTTGTTCGCTGTTAGCAACATAGGGTGTGTTTGGAAATTCACTCTAATGGCCTAACGTCACTCTTGGTGCGTGCGTGTGTATGGAGTCAAAGCGCGCTCCTCTCATTCAGTAAAAGAACTAAAAATATTCAATATACAATGCCTTGCAAAAGTATCCGGCCCCCTTGAACCTTTCAACATTTCGCCACATTTCAGGCTTCAAACAAAGATATAAAATTGTAATTTTTTGTCAAGAACCAACAACAAGTGGGACACAATCGTGAAGTGGAACGAAATTGATTAGATAATTTAAACTTTTTTAACAAAAGAAAAACTGAAAAGTGGGAAGTGCAATATTACCGTTTTTTTCCGTGTATAATGCGCCCCCATGTATAATACGCACCCTAAAAATGGCATGCTGATGCTGGAAAAAAGCCTGTACCCATGTATAATACACACCCAATTTTTATGATTTTTTTTTTATTTTAATTTTTTTTTTAAGTCCCAATGATCGTCACACACGCAGGGAGGCAATGGGTCCCATTTTTATAGTCTTTGGTATAGTCTTAACTAGGCTGGATGTAATTTTTTTTGTTGGCGTTGATTTCTCTGACTCCCCATAAACGCACCACCGCGCTCTGTGCGCGCATGTAAAAAAGGCGTGCGGACGTGAAAAAGGCGGCTCTGTATGGGAGAGACGTTGAAGAGGAATAAAAACACCCTTGGAAACCAAAACTTGCCCCTCGTCGTGACTCGGAGCCGCAACAAATGTTTCGGATTTGTGTAGGGTACATTGTGACAGACAGCAAACGAGCAGGTGATCGAGCAAGCGTCTGATACGAGAGCATTGCGGTCGTATGGAGTATATCCATAAAAAGTCTCGTTTAAAGTTTGCCACAAGCCACCTGGGAGACACACCAAACATGTGGAAGAAGGTGCTCTGGTCAGATGAAACCAAAATCGAACTTTTTGGCCACAATGCAAAACGATATGTTTGGCGTAAAAGCAACACAGCTCATCACCCTGACCACACCATCCCCACTGTCAAACATGGTGGTGGCAGCATCATGGTTTGGGCCTGCTTTTCTTCAGCAGGGACAGGAAAGATGGCTAAAATTGATGGGAAGATGGATGGAGCCAAATACAGGACCATTCTGGAAGAAAACCTGTTGGAGTCTGCAAAAGACCTGAGACTGCGACGGAGATTTATCTTCCAATAGGACAATGATCCAAAACATAAAGCCAAATCTACAATGGAATGGTTCACACATAGACGTATCCAGGTGTTAGGATGGCCAAGTCAAAGTCCAGACCTGAATCCAATCGAGAATCTGTGGAAAGAGCTGAAGACTGCTGTTCACAAACGCTCTCCATCAAACCTCACTGAGCTCGAGCTGTTTTGCAAGGAAGAATGGGCAAGAATTCCAGTCTCTTGATGTGCAAAACTCATAGAGACATACCCCAAGCGACTTGCAGCTGTAATTGCAGCAAAAGGTGGCGCTACAAAGTATTAGCGCAAGCGGGCCGAATAATATTGCACGCCCCACTTTTCAGTTTTTTATTTGTTAAAAAGGTTTAAATTATCCAATCAATTTCGTTCTACTTCACAATTGTGCCACTTGTTGATTCTTGACAAAAATTTAAAATTTTCTATCTTTATGTTTGAAGCCTGAAATGTCGCGAAATGTTTAAAGGTTCAAGGGGGCCGAATACTTTCGCAAGGCACTGTACATCAGGGCTGCTCAATTATGGGTAAAAATCATCATCACGATTATTCTGTTCAATATTGAAATCTCAATCCTTTACACGATTAGGTTTTTGAAATTGGAAAACCATTAATTGAACATGTTTAAAAAACACTCCTCACATTCAACACTTAAGTGCGAGTGGGGGCAGAGCTGCCTGTTGCACGACATAAGTTTTCATCGAATAGAGCGTCCATCATTGCACCATGCGACTGTTTGTGACCGAGATTGCCAAATCTTTTCCCCGTGCCTATTTAAGACTCGTTTACAGTGTGTTTAGCGGGGTTTTAATTTTTTTTTTTTTTTTATTATTTCAGAAAAAAGATCATCTTTGGGAACAACCGGTTGTTATTCTGCCGGTCAGTATCACTGCGCATGCGCTAGCAAACTCGATAGCGAAGAAATGTATCGGATTTGTGTAGGGTAGGTACATTGTGACAGCAAACGAGCAGGTGATTGAGCAAGCGTCTGATACGAGAGCAATATGTTCGTATGGAGCGTGTTTGAAGTGAACAGCAGAGGAAAAAAAGCCATGGAACATTAACAGATAAAAGTTCAGCTCAGTTGTCCGAGCAGAATCTCTCTGACACATATGAGCAGTCTCTTAAAGTTCTTGTGTTCCTTCCTTATAATCCTTTTGTAGGTTCCAGTATGCTTGTAGACACCGCTGTCTTTTTTGTTAAAGTTTGCTAGTGCGTCATAGTCTGGAGTAAAATTTGTTGTGGCAATTCTTAGGCGAGATCCGAGGTGTTGGTCTGTTTACCTCGATCTGTAACGGGTTGATGTTGACGTTCATGTAGCTGAACGTCACGTCGCGTACGTCGAGCCAAATTGGCCACTCTCTTTTAAACGCTCGGCACTGTGTCCACCTTGCTTATCCTTGGGCGACTCATTTTAATGGAAGGATTCCAGGGGAAGGTTTGTGGGTGGCTTTAGCGCAAAACTGCATCTGAAAGCTCAGCGCGCGAATTACAAGAATGCTGTCGTCACAGCCCACGCTCTAAATTCGGGACTGATACAAATAGAGCGCGAGTGCGCCATGTCCGTACTACTGAGTACGTACACGCACTTGTGAGTGTGCACCGAGCTTTCTGACACGGCTTCCGGTAGTAAATGGGCAGGCGAGCGCTTCCCCATCTACTGGGGAAACGCAGTCACTGCAGGCAAAATGACCAAAAAAAAAATGATTTAATTATACAATTTGTTCAAGGTTGGCGGGCCGGATTAAACGGTCCCGTGGGCCGTATCTGGCCCGTGGGCCGTAGTTTAGTGACCACTGCTCTAAAGTGACTACTTAACATTGGATCAAAGTGTCATTTCTTCAGTGTTGTCCCATGACAAGATATACTGTTTTTTTCCATGTATAATGCGCAAAATGTAACTAATTTATTGTCTTAAAATCTGGGGTGCGCATTATACATGGGTACAATTTATTTTTATTTTTTTTTAAATCCGGATATCATACGGAGGCCGCCATTACGGAGGCCGCCATTACAGATGCTTTTGATTCTTCTCTGCTGTTCACTTCAAACACGCTCCATACGAACACAATGCTCTCGTATCAGACGCTTGATCGATCACCTGCTCGTTTGCTGTCACAATGTACCCTACACAAATCAGAAACATTTCTTCGCTATTGAGTTTGCTCACGCATGCGCAGTGATACTGACCGGCAGAATAATATCTGGTTGTTCCCAAAGATGATCTTTTTTCTGAAATAATTTTACATTTACGGACTTAAGTAGGAGTCAAAATTTGGGTGCGTATTATACATGGGTACAGGCTTTTTTCCAGCATCAACATGCCATTTTTAGGGTGCGTATTATACTTGGGGGTGAACTGTACCAGGCTGTCAGTGAACAAGAGACAGCGCATCCTGACGGTTTCACCATCTTCGCTGGGGATTTTAATCATGCTAACCTGAAGTCTGTTTTTCCGAGGCTTCACCAGCATGTTAACTTTCCTACGCGTGGCGACAGCTTCCTGGACCTGGTCTACTCTTCGCATAAAGGAGCTTTCAAAGCCGCCCCCATCTTGGACTTTCTGACCAAATCACTGTTATGCTTTTGCCCGCATACAGACAAATGGTGAAAGCGTCCAGGCCAGTTCGCAAGCAGGTACGGGTGTGGCCTGAGGGTGCCTCTGATGCACTGCGTGACTGCTTTGGCTCTACTGACTGGGACATGTTTAGGAGGGCTACCACTTGCGACGATCGGACAGACATTGAGGAGTATACGGACTCTGTTTCCTTCTACATCAGGGAGTACATTGATGATGTGACTCGCTCAAAATCCATGGTCACTCAGGCTAACCGGAATCTTTGATGCAAGCCCGGAAGTAAGATGGCGGCGCGTGCACACGCATGGTGTTTTGTTTTGTCGTTTAACGTGGGTTTGTCCGACAGTTTTGTGTGTTCGTCTCGTCGCACCGAGTTGTGCTACAAGTACAGCGGGCTGGGTTCTGCTCAACATCGGCGAAAGCGAGTTTTGTGGCGATCTGGACTTTGAAGCGGGGACATTAAAGGCGCTCGGCCTGCTCCGTCCTGAAGCGTCGGAAGCGGTGTGCGAGGAGGCTGAAGAGGGGCGAGAGCAGGGGCGTCCGGGACAGGCTGGCGGCCAACCCAGCTCGCCCAGCCGTGCCTTCCTTTCTTCTGGCGAACGTTCGATCGCTGGGCATCAACATGCCTGCTGAGATCTACGAACCGGACAGTGCGTAACTGCTGTGCATCTGGAGCGGCTAGCGTGCTATCGGGCGGACCGGGCCACTACAAGGGGGAACATCGCGAGGAGGTGGAATGCGCGTCTACATCCGTGACGAATGGTGCTGGGACTCTGTAGTGGGATGCAAGCACTGCTCGCCTCTGGCGAAGTTTGTGATCTCCAGGATTTTGGCGTCCTGAACTCTCTCCCCCGTTGTTTACTTGTATGTTACTCGTGTACTGTGTCTCGTCACCGTGGGATGGAGGAAACGTAATTTCGATTTCTTTGTGTGTCTTGGCATGAAGGAATTGACAATAAAGCTGACTCTGATAATGCGCACCCCAGATTTTAGGACAATAAATTAGTTAAATTTTGCGCATTATACATGGGAAAAAACGGTAAGTATTATTTGTGTGGGTGTATGATTCCCCTTCAGAAATGAGCACTAGGAAATTGGGAAACACTTACAAATCCTGGGAAGTCATAATCAATGCCTTGTGCTGCAAGCCTCTTGCGGAGCTTTCCCTCTTTGTGCAAGAGCTTGTTGGTCATTTTGGAAACTTGGTCACTTGTTCGCTCCATGTTGTAGCGGGCCACAGCTGGCTTAGAAGGCTTTTTGAAAGTCCTCTGGGAGCCGGCAAACAGCTTCTCGTGCAATTTCTCTGGTGGAATTACATGACCTACAAAAATGGGATGCGCAGTAGGTTAAGAATATTTGCATGTGCATCTTATCAATCAGCTTACATTACAACACAATTAGAATGAATAAAAAGTAAACATCTACGGAACCGACTTTGTCCACTGTTCAAATGAATGACTTAAATGAATGAATGCTGATTTAGATAAGATGATTCTTTTGAGACAATAGCTCACAAATCCAATGCATACAAATCAAACAAAACTGGGCACCATGGAAAGTCGTTGGCACTTTATTCAACATGTCTGATATCAATTTCAAGGCACATGCACTTGTATTACGTGCTCTTTGTGAACTTTCCACGCATGTGATCGGCAAAATCAAGCGGGCTGATATGTTGCAATTATTGTTGTTGTTTTTTTACATTCTTATGCAACATGGAAACTGTGTCACTGTGCTTCTTTCTGCTAATGAATACTAGTGCCGCTCTCCTTTCTGGTACGGTACTAGTACATAAAGGGCCTAGAACAGGGGTGTCCAAACTACGGCCCGCAGGCCGCAAATTCTGAAAACATAATTGAATATGCCCCGCACAAGAAGCTTGAGCTCAACTCTGTTGCACTTCTCAGTTTCAACACTAGATGGAGCCCGCCACCCAAATGAAATCAAGAGAAGAAAAACTTTTACCGCGAGTCCCCAGAAATGGCTGCACTGAAGAAACGCAAAATAGCAAGTGAGTGTAGAATATTTCAAACACGTTGGGAAAATGAGTATTTCTTCAAAGAAATCAACAGAGAGTGTGTCTGTTTGGTTTGTAATGAAGATGTTGCTGTGATGAAAGAGTATAATGTCCGCGCATTTACTCCCGGGAGCCGTGTCAGAAAGCTCGGTGCACACTCACAAGTGCGTGTGCGTACTCAGTAGTACGTAGTAATTTCATCTATCAGTGCCGAATTTCGAGTGTCGGCTGTGACGTCAATATTCTCGTAATTCGCGCGCTGAGTTTTCAGATACAGTTTTGGGCTAATGCCACCCACAAACCTTCCCCTGGAATCCTTCCATTAAAATGAGTGGCCCGAAGAAAAGAAAGGTGGACACTGATCCTGATTGGCTGATGGATCTGTGACGTCACTCGGAGACTCCATTAGGCACACACCCATTTTCAGGTGTACCTCCTGATTGGCTGTTGGATCTGTGACGTCACTCGGACACTCCATTAGGTACACAAGTTTACCTAATTTTTGTTTTTTCTTAACAGGCCACTTGATTAGGGAAAAGACACGATCAAAGGTTAAGTGAAATTGCCAATTTTAAACTCATGTAAATGTAAGGTATTTCAAACAGTTTGTTCAATGTTATCTGACTCTTCAGATATGAATGAAAGGCAGAATTTGTGTTTTTAGAGTTTGTCACATTTGCCTGAATGGCTTATATTTGGTTATTTTGTCATTTGAAAAATTAAGAAAATTGTGACAATGAAATTTGTTTTATAACAGTGTGTATTTGCATGAAATTTTTGTAGTTAAAAAATGTCTGAAAAAACTATTGGCGCCCGGGCCCCTTCACTTTACTAAATCTGGCCCTCATTGCAAAAGGTTTGGACACCCCTGGCCTAGAATGATCAAACCAGTTCATGTTTAAATTTGAGACTTAATCTTAGTGATATCCGAGGCACACCCTACACAATACTCACATTTAATGAGTCTCTCTCCCATCAGGTAGTTGTTCATAGTCTCAGCTACAATTTTGGCGACTTCATCACAATCAAACTCCACGAATGCGTATCCTTTGCTTCCACCCGTCTGAAAACAGTAGCATATTAAAAGGATTATATAAGAGAAAAGAATCATAACAGCACTTGTGACCACACCACTAAACGTCATCATTCAAGTGATGGAGGTGAGTTTCATCACATATTCACTGAAATGGTCATTTTTCACATTCTTTCTTAGGCAAACGCACTGTTGAGATATTTTAACCTGCATGTTCAAGCAAGCGCACTACATCTTTTTGCCTCCAGATAACGCCACACCCCAAAATGACACCACATTGTTTACAAACTCTAAATGGCTAAATTAAACTTTACATTGTTTCAGGTCCAATTTTCCCTCTAAGCTGCGCACCTGCGCAATCGCGCACTGCTCGCACACACTCAGCGCACAAAAAAAATCTATGCAGTGCATAAAAAAAATCCACCGTAAATGTGTTAATTAATATCTAGTATTAAACCAAATCTATTTTAATTAGACATATGTTATTGTTTTTCTGCATGTAACACATTGAATCACAGGTGTTCTGCTACAATTACAATTTAATTACGCTATGCACCCAATCATAGCATTGATAGGTCTATGTTAGCTTGCTAACAGTGCGGTGAAGTTAAGAAACAAAATCCCTTATGGCAAAACGAACGGGCAGCACTCGTGACACAGCCACTCCCGAGCCCAAGTAAAAAATAAATGCGGTTCTTTTACGATGGAATGGCTGTCTGAGCATGTACATAATAAAGGGAAATGTACTTTCGGCAGTTTGCAAACACATTTGATTAAGGCTGCGTTAGACGCATATAATCATATCAATATAATTTTTAGTAGTAGTGTGGTCGCTTAATAAGTGGAAAGGAATGTGCAGGCTACATGAATTTGTTTTCTTCAAAGTATTGTGGAACAGGAGGTCCAGAAAGGGAGCATATCTCAAGGCCGATGGGAACGCGAAAAACAACTCGTCTTTGTGGTCCAGACACCTGTGCTGAGCAGGGGAAAACCCAAACGAGGAGGAGATGACCATCGACCAATCACCACACAATCTTTTGCATGTTTGAATATTCATACTGTGTTTCTTTAAAACTGGGCAACCCGGAAGAATGTGTCGTCTTTTCTGGTCACGAAGGCACACGAGTTTTTGTGTTAAGGACCCAAGACCCAGGCGCCTGTATTAGTTTGCTTTGTCAGGATTAAACAATTGGTAAATTCGGTCTGATTGATCTACTGGTCTTCTCTTTGACAGAACGAACTCGCAAAATTGTTAGGTGCGCCAGTGTGTGGATTAGAACATAGCAATTCTTGTGTTAAGTGTTGATCACAATTTGGAGTCAGAGCAATAGCTAAAATCCGTATCCTAACAATACTAATAGAAGGACCAGTGGTGACACTGGGTGATATTCTTTTTTTCTTTTTACAGTGAGAAAGGTCTACTCTGCAAAATACACAGCAAAGCCAAAGTGTACAGCCATTGGTGAAGTGAGGACAGACGTGAAAAATAAGTAAACAAATTAAAGTTAAATTTGTACATATTCCAGTGACAATAATGTATCCATCCATTTTTTGTTCCGCTTTCCCCCACAGGCGTCGCAGGCGTGCTGGAGCCTATCCTACCAGTCATCGGGCAGTAGGCAGGGGACACCCTGAACCGGTTGCCAATTGCAGGGCACACAGAGACGAACAACCATCCGCACTCGCACTCACACCTATGAGCAACTTGGAGTGCTCAATTAACCTACCAAGCATGTTTTTGGGATGTGAGAAAGAACCCACGCGGGCATGGGGAGAACATGCAAACTCCACTCAGGGAGGGCCGGAGGTGGACTCAAACCTGCACCCTCTGAACTATGAGGCTGACGTGTTAACCAGTGCCTTTGACATTTAAGATTTTTTTATAAAATAAACTATGTACCGTATTTTCCGCCCTATAAGGCGCACCTAAAAACCTAATTTTTTATCAAAAGTCAACAGTGCGCCTTATAGCCCGGTGCGCCTTATATATGGATCAAGTGATGAATTTGTTGATCCATACTGGTTGTACACAGTGCTCTGCCAAAATATTTTAGTACGTTTTAGTACGACTAGTAAATTACAAGGTCGCATCGCTTCCCAGCATTACAGTAACTGTAGTCAGGGGGCGTCACCGAATAGCTGTTGTACCCGCGAGGCTATTTCATTTCAAAATAGGCTGCTCCGTTAATGTTTCGAGTAAATCTACGGATCGATATGGAAGGGAAACATAGGTAAGTAGTACCAATGCGTTAGATCGAACTTTAGTCAGTTCTGATCATTTTATAAGAGCTCGTTTGAGAGACGCGATTGTTTACACTTTGCTGAGGCTCATGGGAGATTGCGAGCTGAGGCTCATAGGAAATCGCGGATGGCTAATGCTATAACGATAGCTGCTATACGCGCGAGGCTATTTCATGTCAAAATAGGCCGCGCTGTTAATGTTTCGAGTAAATCTACGGATCGATATGGAAGGGAAACATAGGTAAGTAGTACCAATGCGTTAGATTGAACTTTAGTCAGTTCCAATCATTTTATAGGAGATTGTTTGAGAAACGCGATTGTTTACAGAGGGCTTGTTGGTTATTGGCTAGTGGGTGCAGACTGCAACCCTAGTCAACCTCAGTTTGTTGCAGTAAAGCTTCTATTTTATGCGCCATATAGGCCGGTGCGCCTTATATATGGACAAAGTTTTAAAATGTGCCGTTCATTGAAGGTGCGCCTTATACCCCGGTGCGCCTTATAGGGTGGAAATTACGGTAATTAGATCTTCTACAAACAAAGAGTTACAGGAATTTACACTATCACAAGCTTCCGCACGTTATTTTGGAAAATGTGAATGTTTTAACGTTAACAAAATGTGTATATGACTCATTTCTTCCACACCCAGGCCAAAGAATGACTTTTACCATGGCCAAAGCAGGACGCTAACACACAAAACATCGTATGAACACCAACAAGATTGTGTTTTTCATTTAAAGTGAGCCAAATCACTTATATTAAAAGTAATGAAGACTGTTACTGGGATTGGATTCTTTTAATAAGCCATGTAACGTGGTATGATCAAAGGTTTTGATCAGTGGTCCCCAGTGTGCTCAGGGACCTTTTGTGTATGGCCAGACACTTGAAAACTTTGAAGGAACATTGCTCACGTCTATCACGATTCCGTTAAAAGACGTTTCCAAATTACCTTTTTACTCCTGGATAGTCGTAGCCGTAAAACTGTTCCAAACTGTTCGAAGTAGTCTCGGAGCTGTGGCTCAAAGAGCCCAAGTGGCAAATGGCCGACATATACCACGCCAGGTGTCAAACGGTTGCCCTGTAAAACAGAACACACATTTTCAGGTTCAATCCGCGCATGTATAGTACAATAACGTACAGATTTCTTTTATATCCAAACTGGTCATTTTAACGTACCCTAACGTCCCCCCCCTCGTCAAATTAGCAAATTAGAAATACCATAGCGTATGCCAGGGACGGTATCTTTGCTACGCAGTCCTCCCCGGTCCGTACTATGTATTTTAAATGTCGTTTTGGTTATGATTTATGATGAACATTAACCCACCTTGAACTTCTTCACCTCCTTTACCTTCTTTTTGAACTCATTTTCTTGCTCAGGATTCAACGACAGTAACTGTTTTCCGGGTTTAGAACTCGCTTTTCCTTTACTTTCAGTCATGTCGGATAGTTATCACTGAGTGGCATTAATTGTGGAATAAAAAAAACAAACCTTCTACTTCTACTGATACCACGTTGATCTCAACATCCGGTGGACCATGCGGTGACGCAAGGACAACGAGTAACAAGTTACGCGTTTGTAGTGTGGCTGAAATAATTTGCAGCGCCCTCGATTGGTATGGCGTGAGACTACAGAAGAGTTGGGAGGGGCCATGTCCAAATTCTTGCCTTCCACCCCACGCCCCTCTGAAAAACTTTTACCGCGAGTCCCCAGAAATGGCTGCACCGAAGAAACGCAAAATAGCAAGTGAGATTAGAATATTTCAAACACGTTGGGAAAATGAGTATTTCTTCAAAGAAATCAACAGAAAGTGTGTCTGTTTTATTTGTAATGAAGATGTTGCTGTGATGAAAGAGTATAATGTCCGCACATTTACTCCCGGGAGCCGTGTCAGAAAGCTCGGTGCACACTCACAAGTGCGCGTGCGTACTCAGTAGTACGTAGTAATTTCATCTATCAGTGCCGAATTTCGAGTGTCGGCTGTGACGTCAATAATTCGCGCGCTGAGTTTTCAGATAAAGTTTTACGCTAATGCCACCCACAAACGTTCCCCTGGAATCCTTCCATTAAAATGAGTGGCCCAAGAAAAGAAAGGTACACACTGAGTGCCGAATGTTAAAAAAGAGTGGACAATTTGGCTCGACCTACGTGTGCGAGAAGACGTTCAGCCACATGAACGTCAACAAAGCCCGTCACAGATCTAGGTTAAAGGACCGACACCTCGGCTCTATCCTAAGAATTACCACAACAAATTTTACTCCAGACTATGAGGCACCAGCAAAAAAGGGGAACCAACAATACTATTGATTTCTTTATTACTTTATTTAGATGTATTCTTTCACTGATTCTTCAAGTCAGAATGTTTGCCGTTGGATGTGATTTCACCTCATTAGATAAACATCTTTCATTAGTCTGACCTGCAGGCACTGAAGTGATGGAGACTGTTATTCATCATAACAGTGTCGTATTTAATAAGAATCACTGATAGTAGTTTTTGGGTGAAATATTTTTTTAATGCTGTTAATAAATGCATTTGTTTTCAAAAAGCTTTTTTTTTATATCCATGCTTTAGTATCTACTAAAAGTAAAAACATTTTATGCAATGACCCTTACATGTCATTTATATTACTTCACACAAACACTACATCCATCTGCTCCTGGATCGGCCCCCCGGTCAAAATTTAGAACCCAATTCGGCCCGCAAGCCAAAGGGTTTGGCCACCCCTGCATTAGGCTAAAAAATCTACGTGGTACATGAAGTAGGTAGCACAAGATTAAAATAAGTTTGGGTAGTATGGGCGATGGTGCCTCTGAAAGAGGGAAGGTGAACGGTGTGCTTCCTAAAAAGGAAATTGAATTGTGTGCCTCCTATGGAGCAGGGCAACCTGGGGACCACTACTTTGGTGGAATATTATTTTATTTTGCACCGAAGGAGGGTAGACCTATACATACTTGCATCTGTATGGCTATTTTGAGAGGACCTGCAACCACCAGAAAATATATATACGTATATATTTTTTTATTATCATTTTCTTTCTAAGTTGTTCTAACTCATATAAATGCATATTTTGATATGCGAGACATTAAGCCACATAATCAAGCCCTCCGCGTTATGCTTTTGCCCGCATACAGACAAATGGTGAGAGCATCCAGACCGGTTCGCAAGCAGGTACGGGTGTGGCCTGAGGGTGCCTCTGATGCGCTTCGTGACTGCTTTGGCTCTACTGACTGGGACATGTTTAGGATGGCTGCCACTTGCGCCGATCGTACAGACATTGAGGAGTATACTGACTCTGTTTCCTCCTACATCAGGAAGTGCATTGATGATGTGACTCACTCAAAATCCATCGTCACTCTGGCTAACCGGAAGCCATGGCTGACAGGGGCTGTCTTCAGGCTGCTGAGGGCCAGGGACAAAGCCTTTAGAGTGGGGGATGAGGCTGGCTTGAGGACTGCGAGGGCCGACCTGTCCCGGGGCATCAAAGAAGCGAAGAGGGTGTTCTCTTGCAAAATTACGGCCCACTTCAAGGACAGCAGGGACGCACCGAGCCTTTGGCAAGGCATTCAGACCATCACGGATTACAAGCCCGCGCCGCAGAGCTGTGAAGGCGACGTCCGTCTGCTCAATGACCTTAACCGCTTCTTTGCTCGCTTCGACGCTCAGAACAGCACTTGCCCGCTGAAGGCCACTCCCCCTTCACACGACCTGCCCCTGTGCCTCTCCGCCGACAGCGTGAGGAGGGCGCTTGCCGTTATCAACATCCGTAAGGCGGCGGGCCCTGACAACATCCCGGGTCGAGCGCTGAAGGACTGCGCTGGGGAGCTGACGGGTGTCTTCACGGACATCTTTAACATTTCCCTGCAGCAGGCCATTGTCCCGTCGTGTTTCAAAGCTGCCACCATCGTACCTGTGCCGAAGAAACCTGCTCCGTCCTGCTTCAATGACTACCGCCCAGTGGCACTTACGCCCATCATCATGAAGTGCTTTGAGCGACTTGTCATGGAGCACATCCGATCTGTTCTCCCCCCCACCATTGACCCCTTCCAGTTTGCGTACCGAGCCAAACGGTCCTCTGAGGATGCCATCTGCTCTGCCCTCCACTCGGCTCTCACCCACCTGGAGAGAAGGGACTCGTATGTGAGATTGCTGTTTGTGGACTTCAGTTCTGCCTTCAACACCATTGTGCCACAACGTCTCATCAGCGAACTTGACAAGCTGGACCTCAGTACCTACTAGGGGTGTAACGATACATCGATACACATCGATTAATCGATATAATGCTCTACGATTTATTGGCATCGATGCTAAAGGTAAACATCGATTTATATCGCCGTGTTTGACCTCGATCATTAGACGCGACTTTATTTTGAAATCCAGTTCATTGTTGCTTGCTTCCTCTTTCCGGGAGCAGTGCACGCAGCGTTGTTGGGTTGTGAGCAGAGCAGGCACGTGAAAGGGGAGTCGACAACTAGTACGCGGCTCCTGGGCTGGTGCTATGGCTAGTGTCCAAAAAGACGAGGAAATTTGCTCCCCTTTAGGCTTCAAGTCATTCGTTTGGAAGCACTTTGGATTCCAAAGAAAAGATGGCTCAACGGACAAGACACGTGCAGTTTGTAAATCCTGCCATGCGGTGATCAAATATTCAGGGAGCACAAATCTCGCCGCACATTTAAAGAAAAAACACGACATCAAAGTTCAGTGTTAAAATAAGCACTTTGTATACTACAATACTCTTGTAATTTCCTAAGTAAAGAGTTTGCAGTACCTTGTTGATTTTGCGTATGAATTGTTATAAATCAGATTATTGTTCTATATTTTTTATTTAAAAAAAATATCGATCGTAGAGCACTATATCGCGATATATCGTGAATGAATCGCAGCAGGCTTTAAGATATCGGCAAATATCGTATCGTAGTTCTTTGTATCGATAATATATCGTATCGTGACAAAACCCGCGATTTCCACCCCTAGTACCTACCTCTGCAACTGGCTACTGGACTTCCTCTGTCAGAGGCCACAGGTGGTACGTGTTGGCGACAAAATCTCCGCCAACATCACGCTGAGCACAGGGGGCCCCCAAGGCTGCGTGCTCAGTCCGCTGCTCACCCTCCTGACGCATGACTGCACTGCAACCTACAGCGACAACCGCATAGGGAAGTTTGCTGACGACACGACTCTGGTGGGTCTCATCACCAAGGGAGACGAGACTCAATACAGGCCGGAGGTTGACCTTCTGACCACGTGGTGCAGGGACAACAACCTCCTGCTGAACGTCGACAAGACAAAGGAGATTGTTGTTGACTTCCGGAAGGGTCACACCCAACACCTGCCGCTGACCATCGACGGTGCTGTGGTGGAGAGAGTGAGCAGCACCAGCTTCCTGGGGGTGCACATCAGTGAGGATCTCTCCTGGTCCACCAACACCGCATCACTGGCGAAGAAGGCCCAGCGCCGCCTGTACTTCCTGCGGAAACTCAGGCGAGCGAGCGCTCCTCCGGCCGTCATGACTACATTTTACCGCGGCACCATTGAGAGCGTCCTCTCCAGCTGTATTGCTGTTTGGGGTGGCAGCTGCACTGACTACAACTTGAAGGCCCTGCAGCGCATAGTGAACACGGCTGGTAAGATGATTGGTGCTTCACTCCCCTCCTTGAAAGACATTTACACCTCCCATCTCACCCGCAAGGCGACCACGATTGTGAGTGATGTGAGTCACCCCGCTCACTCTTTGTTTGATCTTCTGTTATTATTATTATTTATTCATCACTCATATTATTTATTTATTATTTATTGTTTGTGCCTTCTTGTTTTTATTTTGTGTCGTCTACTTGTATGCCTATCGTGTACTATGTCTCGTCACCGTGGGATAGAGGAAACGGAATTTCGGTTTCTTTGTGCGTCTTGACATATGAAGGGATTGACAATAAAGCTGACTTTGACATAATGGTACCCAAAAAGAGGAGTTTCTTTGCATCAAGGTTTATGCAAAGAGCTCACGTAATTACTATATCGTTGCTTTTTGGTGAAGTGATTAAGTGTTCCGTCTGTACGACTGGTCTTTGAATGCACCCCACTTCAACGGCAGAACGCGAATGAACTTAAAGACACCAAATGAGAATAATCCTAAAAATTAAAATTGAATGACGCAAACGTGAGTTCTGCATGTTTTTATTGAAAACAACATAGTGCTGACACTGTACGACCGTACGGCATTGGTTTTTCGCTTTCCAAACAAGGCGTGCGCGCTCCCGTGGCAGGGGGAACAAAATCTCACAGGGGAACCAAATCGAGTACAACAGTACGTAGTAGACTAAAAAACGTTTTGCCCATAAATATAGTGATCAATCAGATTGCTTTTTTAAAACTCGCTGATTAGCAAAAAATTCTGATCAGGTTAAGCGTATCTGTAGCTATTCAGGATCTTTTTTGTTGCGTCTCATGAGGCGTGTGGGCAGTTTGGTAGGCTGCATTCATTGTGCGACAAAACAACACAAACCTAACACTTGTGTATCTATTTTTTTGTAAATCTTCATTGGAATTGAGTTTTGTGATAAACAGAAATAAATTTAGAATTAGGAGGGTCTTTGTCAACAATTCAGGGTTTGAGAACATTACTTTGAATTAAATATTTATTGACTGTTATTTTACTTTCCAAAAGTTCTGTGTATGTACATATACTCAAAAATGTCTATTACCATTCTATTTTAATATCAACTTTCCCCAGCCACATTCTGATGATTGAGCACATACAAATTGTAATGCGATAAACAGCAGCACAAATTTGTATTTCATGGCCACAATAAGCATTCAGTGCACTCAATAATGTGGCCAGTTAATTTTTTTCCAACCCCTCGTGTCATTTTTGTTGCACTACATTTCTACTAAATTCAAAAATGTGTGTGTTGTTGTTAGATGTTAGATAAGACAGTTGTAAAAAACACTTTGAGACTTTGAAAAAGTTCATTATTTTTCATTTTAAAAACTTCAAGCACTGAACATTATCAACACACTTTAAAATGTCACAACACTGCATTTTGACATAAATGACAAATGTTTGGAAGGGAGTGCTATTCGAGGACATTGGTTAGGGATGTTACTGGACAAGGCAGAAAGACATGTTTTATGAAAGCAGTAATCGAGATTGTGTGTCATTGTTTCCATGGAGACATTCAGTCAAGAAATGGGAGTGCTGTGTTGAGCTTCATATGCTATGCAACGAAACTTTGACCAAAGTTATAAGGAAAGAAATGGAGTTATAATAAAAATAAACATACAAATATTAGTAGTACTGTATGTACTATTTCAGGCTGCGCTGGTCACACGCCCTGCACGTTCATAGCTTCCTGTGGCCAAGCATACGTGTCCAGTGTGAATGAGTCGTAGTCTGGGCTGTAGATGTGAGAGAGGACAAATGCTTCTTTATCCTTTGGCTCCGGGTACACTGACGCTATGTTGTGCTTGTACGCATAGTTGACAATCTGGAAACAATACATACACATTATTAATGTTAGGGTCATGCCATTTCTGCTTCTTAAGTCCTTTGAGGGTCATATACATTTCTAGATACATTAAAGTCTTTGATTGGGTCCAGTTTGGTGGCCTCAGTATTGCATCTAAGCATTTTGCTGATGGTGTGCTTCTGTTGGTGTCATCAAACCGTAAGTTTTAACACTCACTGATTGGGTCTGCACCAGTGGAGAAATATGGATGGATGGAAGACAAAGTTCAAGCTTCAACAACATACGTGTGCTATTTTCTCGTCCTACATTATGCATCATTTCTCACTGTTTTATAAACTATATTTTATAAACTATATTTTATATGTATGTATGCATTAGGGGTGTAAATCGCGGGTTTTGTCACGATACGATATAATATCGATATAAAGAACTTCGATACGATATTTGCCGCTATCTTAAAGCCTGCTGCGATTCAATCACGATATATCGCGATATAGTGCTCTACGATCGATATATATATATTTTTTAATAAATATCCTGATTTATAACAATTCATACGCAAAATCAACAAGGTACTGCAAACTCTTTATTTAGGAAATTACAAGAGTATTGTAGTATACAAATTGCTTACTTTAACACTGAACTTTGATGTCGTGTTTTTTCTTTAAATGTGCGGCGAGATTTGTGCTCCCTGAATATTTGATCACCGCATGGCAGGATTTACAAACTGCACGTGTCTTGTCCGTTGAGCCATCTTTTCTTTGGAATCCAAAGTGCTTCCAAACGAATGACTTGAAGCCTAAAGGGGAGCAAATTTCCTCGTCTTTTTGGACACTAGCCATAGCACCAGCCCAGGAGCCGCGTACTAGTTGTCGACTCCCCTTTCACGTGCCTGCTCTGCTCACAACACAACAACGCCGCGCACTGCTCCCTGCTCCCGGAAGAGGAAGCAAGCAACAATGAACTGGATTTCAAAATAAAGTCGCGTCTAATGTCCGAGGTCAAACACGGCGATATAAATCGATGTTTACCTTTAGCATCGATGCCAATAAATCGTAGAGCATAATATCGATTAATCGATGTGTATCGATGTATCGTTACACCCCTAGTATGCATATATGCTTATATGTATGTATATATATACGTATATATACACACACAGACACACATATTACAGTGTATCAATTATTTCATTTCAAACCTTGACAGCAATCTTGAAGGACACCTCTCTGATGTATTTTAGAGGAGGGTAGAGTCGCCCTTCAGCCAAGTGCTCCTCGGTCACCATGTCAGCAATGGCCTGACAAAAACACCATAGCTGATTATAGTCATTGTAGCAAGGACAAAAAGACACATATAGAAATGATCCTTGATGGAAGTAATAAGAATAAGAATAAAAATAATAATAATAAAAATAAGAATTAAAATAATAATAATATTAATTTTAAAAAAAGGACCTCTGCAGTGGTGAGGAAGATGTCGTCGGATATGTGGCGAACTCCGCAGGCGATGACGCCTAGTGCCACCCCAGGGAACACGTAGGCGTTGTTTCCCTGGCCGGGGTAGAACGAGCGTCCGTCGGCCAGCGTCACCTTGTTAAACGGACTCCCGCTGGCAAAGATCCCGCGACCCTGATTTGTAAAAACAAACATAAAAGCACCACAACCACAAAGCTTCATCTCAATTTCTCACTGTCTAATGGAGAAGCGGCATCGTTAAGGTCCTACCTCTGTGATGTTGTAACATTGCTCCGCCGTGCACTCGGCCTTGCTGGTGGGGTTGCTCAGAGCAAAGATGATGGGCCTGTCGTTGTGGGATGCCATGTCCTTGATTATCTTCTCTGTGAATGCGCCGCCAATGGCGGCGACTCCTTCAAAGCCACAAAATCAAAACGCAAAGTTTCGTGTTAGAGGGTGGCTACTCATAATGCATAGGATTTTTATCATGCTTTTCTATAGAAGCCTATACTCAAAGCACTCACAGTGGGTGCATTACTCATAAGCTCATCCATTCATTAAAAGAAATTCTGGTTAAAATGTACACAATTGTAGAATGGTGATCAGAAAACTGCACTAGAAAGAATTATGATTAAATGGTCGCATTCGGCTCGGTGGCGCACTGGGTAGCACGTCCGCCTCACAGTTAGGAGGATGCGGGTTCAATTCCACCTCCGGCCATCCCTGTGTGGAGTTTGCATGTTCTCCCCGGGCCCGCGTGGGTTTTCTCCGGTTCAGGGTGTCCGGAGGTTGTCCCCCGCCTACTGCCCGATGACGGCTGGGATAGGCTCCAGCACGCCCGCGACCCCCGTGGGGACTAAGCGGTACAGAAAATGAATGGATGGATGGTCACATTCCACTTTTACAGATTTGAAGAACATTACAGCCTGCCATTTGAAGTTGATTTCCACTTCAACCGTTTTTCAAGGAATACTTCAGATTAGATGACAATGCAAATTATTACAGATGTACTGATGCATAAGTATTACTGAGCCAAATTAAACAAGCTACATTGTGGGGGTCTCCACTCTAATAAACCCTCTTTACCAATTATTGCCATTATCTACATCACACTTGGCTCAAAATTGACTATTCTTTTATTTCTCCTCAAGAAAAATAAGAGCACAAGCTGATGGTAATTACAATATCTTTAATTATGACTGACACCATCAGTTTTTGTAGTAGCCAGCAGAGCATCTTTAACGCTGACCTTCACAATGGAGTTTAAAAAGAAAGCAACTACAATCAACCATCCAGTGAGTGATGAAGGTTGTAATAAAATTTGCAATATGAACCCACCACCACTTTCCCCTGCCCACACTGCACAAAAATATGTGAATCCCGGATCGGCCTCTACGCCCACCTGCGGACCCACAAGCAGACTGCCCCTGAGAAAAAGACAGTCATACTCGTCCCGAGTGACCGCCGATGATGATGAATAAAATTTGCAATATGAAGTAGTGTGTATCTTTTTTGTTATCTTTTTTATTGAAATACTGTATAGAAAAAAAAAACAGTTCAGTTGCTTTTCATTGGACAGCTATATCTTATACATTTCATGAATTCTTCAATAAATATGCTGAAAAAATATATACATATATAATTTTAAATTATTTTTCGGGTAATCCAGCGGCCTCCCGTATCCGCAAAAGATGAATGTTCGGTTATTAAAGGCTCTGAACTGTCAGAGGGGAGAATATGAGTGTGAAGGGTCTTTATATGCCCTATGTTTTCTGACCAGTCCAGAGTGCACCCCAAATGTTGCTCAAAGTCAAAGTCACCCATGACCATAATGAGGACAAGCACTACAGAAAATGAATTTCTCTATTTTATATTTTGTATATAGCAGTTATTCCACACAAGGACAGAATGGTAGAGCAGTGGCTCACAGTTTTGAGGTTTCAATCTCATTTCAGGAGTCCTTCTGTAGCACTTGCTTTTGTGAATTTTCTCTCAGTTGCTACTCCAGCTTCCTCCTACATTCCTAAAACATGCATGCTGCGTATCGCTGGCTTTGGGTGCAAACCTCCTACATATCAATTTGATCAATTTCATATTTTGTTAAAAATTCATACGGAAGTTTATGTTCTCCCCACAATTGTAAGAAATAAGCAAGGTTGGTTAAATCATAACGGGTTCTGCGAACAATAATGACCTTCGGTACCGGCTTCCCACTCACCGATAATGGCCGTGGGCTTGATGGTCTGCACGGCCTCCTCCAAGGTCTTCAGGTGGGGGTGTTCGTGCGCAAACTCCTCCTTCTCGTGGTTCAAATGACTTCGCCCCTGAATGAGAAGCGTTCGTTTTTACCTTTGACGCAAAGCCTGTCGAGACACAAGCACATGCGTTACCTTCACAATGAGACCTTTAGAGTCCACCATCCAGATCCTTTTGGCGGCCTCTTTTCGAGACAAGCCCTCCTTGGCCATAGCCATCATTAACAGGTGAGCGATACCCAGAGCGGCCTGATGGCAAAAAGAGCACAGCGTTTTTATTTCTTTGATAAAGCAAAGCATTCAAAGAGGATGCACAAAAATAAATAAAAATTGGTCACCTCTCCGGCCCCCTGGAAAACAAAGGTGTGATTCGACAGTTTGTCTTTGGTGATTTTTAAAGCTGCCAGTAGCCCAGCCACTGCTACAGAGGCCGTGCCTATGAGAAAAGATAGACACCGTGATGCATTTTGTACCTGGGCCTTGATTACATGACCTAATCCCTGCTGGCCTCTTGTTAACTGCCACTATCACATGGTGATTATAGATTCTGCCATTAAGATATGATTGCAACATTATTATATTTTATTTTTTTGTGTTTTATCACAACTTCATCATGTCTGCATCATACAAAAACAATAAAGGCTTTCTACTCGAGAGCCAACTTGTCATCTTTTTTTACGTTTATGTTTGGTGTTGCATCATGACATTGTTCTAAAGAATATGCGCTTTGGCTTATAAAGGATCATAAACACTGCTCGTAGTCTACCTTGGATGTCGTCGTTGAAGGTACAATAGCGATTCCTGTATTTGTTGAGGATGCGGAATGCATTACTGTTGGCAAAGTCCTCAAATTGAATCAGGCAGCTCATCCCGTACCTGTAGGGCGATGGAGACGCATCAAGAAGGTGCGATGATCACATCGCCGCCTTGTTCCCACTCACTTGTCTGTCACAGCCTGCATAAATTCGTCAATGAGCGCGTCGTACTCCTTCCCTCGGATTCGGTTGTGCTTCAGGCCGATGTAGAGGGGATCATTGAGGAGGTCTTGGTTGTCAGTTCCCACGTCCAGCAACACGGGGAGGCACTGCTGCGGCCCAACTCCGCCACAGGCTGTGTACAGAGCCAATTTCCCCACGGGAATGCCCATGCCATAGCTGCCCAGATCCCCTAGCCCGAGGATACGCTCGCCGTCTGTCACCACAATGGCCTAGATGCAAATAAAAAGACAAAAAACTTGACTGGCATGGAAGGAGGCAAGGGGGAATAAAAGGATGAGGGGACGGAGGATGGGGGACTTACCTTTATGTTTTCTTCAGGCCAGGAATTGAGCAGGGTTGCAATGTGGCCTTTATCATGAATGGTGATGAAGAGTCCTCTGTGAAAGACAATACAAATCGTAGAGCTGAGTAAGCACCTTCTAGTGATGTTCGAGACCAGTGATTTCTTTTCCAATCTAATACAGTACTTTTTTTTTTTTTTTCCAAGTATCGAATCAATTACCGTTTTTTTCTATGTATAATGCGCAAATTTAACTAATTTATTGTCCTAAAATCTGGGGTGTGCATTATACATGGGTAAAATTATTTATTTATTTATTTATTTATTTATTTATAATCCAGATATCATATGGAGGTCGCCATTACAGATGCGCTTTCTTCTCTGCTGTTCACTTCAAACACGCTCCATACGAACACAATCAAGACAGTGTGGAAATTACCGTTTTTTTCTATGTATAATGCGCAAAATTTAACTAATTTATTGTCCTAAAATCTGGGGTGCACATTATACATGGGTACAATTATTATTATTATTATTATTTTAAATCCAGATATCATATGGAGGTCGCCATTACAGATGCGCTTTCTTCTCTGCTGTTCACTTCAAACATGCTCCATACGAACACAATGCTCTCGTATCAGACGCTTGCTCGATCGCCTGCTCGTTTGCTGTCACAATGTACCCTACACAAATCCGAAACATTTCTTCGCTATCGAGTTTGCTACCGCATGCGCAGTGATACTGACCGGCAGAATAACATCCGGTTGTTCCCAAAGATGATCTTTTTTCTGAAATAATTTTACGTCTACGGACTTAAGTAGGAGTCAAAATTTGGGTGCGTATTATACATGGGTACAGGCTTTTTTCCAGCATCAACATGCCATTTTTAGGGTGCGTATTATAAATGGGGGCGCATAATACATGGAAAAAAACGGTACATTAAATAGATTTACAAATATAATAAAGAATCAAAGAATATGTCAATTTGTTAATTATTAATAATAGTATCATTGTTACCATTATTATTATGACTCAAGTATACTGAGGCAGTGGTCAACACTTGCTATTTTATAATACTGGATGACTCAAAAATCAACTAGCGCTGTGAGCAGCTACAAAGGGTGGTCGCAACCCTGGCCAAGTTGATGTACTTGTTCATTGGGGTACTTGCACAAAACTCAATAACTCTCTTAAATTTAGCCAAGGTTCAGACTCAAAAACAGCAGCATTTTTTTTTTTTTGGTCAACAGCACATTGGCACGGAAAAGTAAAAAGCTTTCAATAACTTTGCATCCTAAACATTTTGAGATGAAACACCCGAAAGTTTGAGAACAACCTGTTAAAATCTCTAGGAGTTTGTTAAAATATGAATGGCCATAAATGCTTCAATTCCAAAATAAAGTAGACTTCCAGTTAGCTTTAGCATACGACTTATTTGTAGGTCTTGGGCTGTGAAATATAGAATTGAGACTGCTTCTTGAAAAATTTTTAGGGGTGCTGTAGAGACATTTTTTTAACTCACACAAGAAATCTCTAAAATATATCTGTTTATGCTAGGTGTGCAGAGTTTCATGAATTTTCGCCCAGGTTCAGACCTGCAAACATAGCAACATTTTTCCTTGTACTCTGCACATCACCACAGTAGCAGTGTGCGAAGAAATAAGCAGCTTTCAATAACTTTTTAATCAACAGATTTAGATGAATACCCAAAGTGTGAAAACAATCGGATAAAAATTTCTAATTGGAAAATGTCCAGAAATAGGCCAAAATTGTAATACAGTACCGTAATTTTTGGACTATAAGTCGCTCCGGTGTATAAGTCGCACCAGCCATAAAATGCCCAAAAATGTGAAAAAAAACATATATAAGTCGCTCCGGAGTATAAGTCGCATTTTGGGGGGCAATTTATTTGACAAAATCCAACGAACAAGAACAGACATGAACGAGCAACAACAGGCTAAACGATACGGTATGCTAACGTGACAAACACAAATGAGGAGCTGAAACGGGCCTGACGTAACATTCAGTTATTTAAAAAAAACTACCGTTTTTTTCCGTGTATAGTGCGCCCCCATGTATAGTACGCACCCCTAACAATGGCATGCTGATGCTGGAAAAAAGCTTGTACCCATGTATAATACGCACCCAATTTTTATGAATTTCTTTTAATTTTTTTTTTAATTTTTTTTTTTTTTTTTTTTAAAGTCCCAAAGATCGTCACACACGCAGGGAGGCAATGGGTCCCATTTTTAAAGTCTTTGGTATAGTCTTAACTAGGCTGGATGTCATTTTTTTTGTTGGCGTTGATTTCTCCGACTGCCCCTAAACGCACCACCGCGCTCCGTGCGCACACGGCGGCTCTGTATGGGAGAGACGTTGAAGAGGAATAAAAACACCCTTGGAAACCAAAACTTGCCCCTCGTCGTGACTCGGAGCCGCAACAAATGTTTCGGATTTGTGTAGGGTACATTGTGACAGACGGGAAACTAGCAGGTGATCGAGCGAGCGTCTGATACAAGAGCATTGCGGTCGTATGGAGCGTGTTTGAAATGAACAGCAGAGACGAAAGGAACAAGGCAAAGTGTTGTGAAATAAAATATTACCTGTAATACGCATTTTGTTATTTGCTGATTGAAACTGCTAATTAAACTGTGAATTGAAACTAATAGGTGGAGAACTGAACTCTCGCTCTTTATATAGCTGACGTGTGTTGCGCAACCGTTCTGCGCATCTGTAATGGCGGCCTCCGTATGACGTCCGGTCCGCGATGGAGATTAAAAAACAAACAATATTTGACAATAACACACCATCGAGGATTGCACCATCGCATCAAACGATGTGTCGTCAATTATGAATTTTACTAAGTGTGTTGGGCAGGATGGCTGAATGCGATGCGCGATTGACAACAAACAAGAAGAAAGGTGAGTTTTATTTCGGGGGAGATTTGTCATGTCTCGTCCCCAGTTTTGCTATGTGTCTAGGTTGCCATAGTTTCTGTTCGTGTCACCCCGCTCTTCCTGTGTCACCTCAATCGATGTAACGTGTTTTGTATTTAAGTCCTGTCTGCCCCTCGCTCACCGTTGGATCATTGCATGTGTTACTGTCATTCTGTTCCTGTCTTTGGTAATGTCACCCTGTCTTTTTGTTCCACGACTTTGTCGGTCAGTCCTGTTGTTGGTTTTGTTGTACCATGACTTTCTTTAAAAAAAAAAAAAAAAAAAATTTAAAAAAAAAATATTTAAATTTTTTTTTCTTTGTACCCATGTATAATACGCACCCCAGATTTTAGGACAATAAATTAGTAAAATATTGCGCACTATACACGGAAAAAAACGGTATTACATAAATAACACATTTATAAAACCAGCTGTGTCACTCCAATTCATTAAATCTATCGATCGTCCTTTGTCAACAATGCCGTGTGCCGCGCCGCAGTTCAAATTATTCCACAGCCCCATACAACGATATATAAACTACCGTTTTTTTCCGTGTATAATGCGCCCCCATGTATAATACGCACCCTAAAAATGGCATGTTGATGCTGGAAAAAAGCCTGTACCCATGTATAATACGCACCCAATTTTTTTTAATTTTTTTCTTCATTTATTTTTATTATTTTTTCTTTTTATGTCCCAATGATCGTCACACATGCAGGGAGGCAATGGGTTTTTATAGTCTTTGGTATGGTCTTAACTAGGCTGGATGTATTTTTCTTTGTTGGCGTTGATTTCTCCGACTGCCCGTAAAGGCACCACCGCGATCAGTGCGGACATGTGAAAAAGGCGGCTCTGTATGGGAGAGACGTTGAAGAGGAATAAAACCACCCTTGGAAACCAAAACTTGCCCCTCGTCGTGACTCGGAGCCGCAACAAATGTTTCGAATTTGTGTCGGGTACATTGTGACAGCAAACGAGCAGGTGATCGAGCAAGCCGTCTGATACGAGAGCATTGCGTTCGTATGGAGCGTGTTTGAAGTGAACACCAGAGACGAAAGGAAAAAGGCAAAGTGTGAAATAAAATACCGTTTTTTTCCGTGTATAGTGCGCAAAATTTTACTAATTTATTGTCCTAAAATCCGGGGTGCGCATTATACATGGGTACAAAAAAAAATTTTTTTTTTCTTTTTTTTTTTTAAGTCCCAATGATCGTCACACACGCAGGGAGGCAATGGGTCCCATTTTTATAGTCTTTGGTATGGTCTTAACTAGGCTGGATGTAATTTTTTTTGTTGGCTTTCTCTACCTAAATCCGTATTACAGGTAATATTTTATTTCACAACACTTTGCCTTGTTCCTTTCTTCTCTGCTGTTCACTTCAAACACGCTCCATGCGCACGGAGCGCCGTGGTGCGTTTACCGGCAGTCGGAGAAACAAGAAGAAAGGTGATTTCAAGTTTTATTTCAAGGGAGATTTGTCATGTCTCGTCCCCAGTTTTGCTATGTGTCTAGGTTGCCATAGTTTCTGTTCGCGTCGCCCCTCCCTTCCTGTGTCACCTCAATCAATGCAACGTGTTTTGTATTTAAGTCCTGTCTGCCCCTCGCTCACCGTCGGATCATTGCATGTGTTACTGTCATGATGTCTGTTTGGTTTCTGTTCCTGTCTTTGGTAATGTCACCCTGTCTTTTTGTTCCACGACTTTGTCGGTCAGTCCTGTTGTTGGTTTTGTTGTACCATGATTTTCTTAAAAAAAAAAAAAAATTTTTTTAAAAATTGTACCCATGTATAATGCGCACCCCAGATTTTAGGACAATAAATTGGTTAAATTTTGCGCATTATACACGGAAAAAAACGGTATATTGAAATGGAAGGAGTATCAGACCACTGCAAATCTACCAAGACCCGGCCGTCCCTCCAAACTTTCATCTCAAACAAGGAGAAGACTGATCAGAGATGCAGCCAAGAGGCCCATGATCACTCTGGATGAACTGCAGATAACTACAGCTGAGGTGGGAGAGTCTGTCCATAGGACAACAATCAGTCGTGCACTGAACAAATCTGGCCTTCATGGAAGAGTGGCAAGAAGAAAGCCATTTCTCAAAGATATCCATAAAAAGTCTCGTTTAAAGTTTGCCACAAGCCACCTGGGAGACACCAAACATGTGGAAGAAGGTGCTCTGGTCAGATGAAACCAAAATCGAACTTTTTGGCCACAATGCAAAACGATATGTTTGGCGTAAAAGCAACACAGCTCATCACCCTGAACACACCATCCCCACTGTCAAACATGGTGGTGGCAGCATCATGGTTTGGGCCTGCTTTTCTTCAGCAGGGACAGGGAAGATGGCTAAAATTGATGGGAAGATGGATGGAGCCAAATACAGGACCATTCTGGAAGAAAACCTGTTGGAGTCTGCAAAAGACCTGAGACTGGGACGGAGATTTATCTTCCAACAGGACAATGATCCAAAACACAAAGCCAAATCTACAATGGAATGGTTCACAAATAGACGTATCCAGGTGTTAGAATGGCCAAGTCAAAGTCCAGACCTGAATCCAATCGAGAATCTGTGGAAAGAGCTGAAGACTGCTGTTCACAAACGCTCTCCATCCAACCTCACTAAGCTCGAGCTGTTTTGCAAGGAAGAATGGGCAAGAATTCCAGTCTCTCGATGTGCAAAACTCATAGAGACATACCCCAAGCGACTTGCAGCTGTAATTGCAGCAAAAGGTGGCGCTACTTCACGATTGTCCCACTTGTTGATTCTTGACAAAAAAATTAAAATTTTATATCTTTATGTTTGAAGCCTGAAATGTGGCGAAATGTTGAAAGGTTCAAGGGGGCCGAATACTTTCGCAAGGCACTGTAGATCGATGTTTACGTTTAGCATCGATGCCAACAAATCGTAGAGCATTATATCGATTAATCGATGTGTATCGATGAATCGTTACACCCCTAGTATCGATGAATCGTTACACCCCTAGTATGTACGTATATTGTGTACTGTCTTGTCTGTGTGTCTTGACATGTGAAGAAATTGACAATAAAGCAGACTGACTTTGACTTTGATGTGTAAAATTTGATGAATTTTGTTTAGTTCCTCAAAAATGTCAGTCTTCACAGAGAAGCGTAATAATAATAAATAAATGAACAATATGGTCCTCACAGTGTTCGCTTCTCAATGTCCATGATGGAAGCCAACCTTGCACACGCCAAGATCTCCAGCACAGTGGAACGTTTGCAATTCGACGTATTGGAGCATGAGGATCACAAAATTTGACCTCTCATTTTCAAGTTAAAGTCAAGTTAAAGTCCCAATGATCGTCACACACACATCTGGGTGTGGTGAAATTTGTCCTCTGCATTTTTTTAACCCATCCCCATGTGATTTTGATCCATCCCCTGGGGGAGAGGGGAGCAGTGAGCAGCAGTGGTGCCGCGCTCAGGAATCATTTGGTGATCTAACCCCCCAATTCCAACCCTTAATGCTGAGTGCCAAGCAGGGAGGCAATGGGTCCCATTTTTATAGTCTTTGGTATGACCCGGCCGGGGTTTGAACCCACAACCTTCCAGTCTCAGGGCGGACACTCTACCACTAAGCCACTGAGCTGAGCTTTATTCGTTATGTACTTGATACAATGCTAAAAAAGGGTGTGTGCTTAACTTACCGCGGCCTCCTGAAGGCCAGACCATACTGCTGGCATGCCAAGCCCACGGTGGGTGTGTAGACAATGGGCATGAACTCCTCGATGTCCGACGTGAGCACACGATAGAAGAGCTTTTCGTTCCTGTCTTGTAGCGTCATCAGCAGGATGTACCTGTCGCAGAGAGGGAGCCGCTAAAAAAGGACAAGCGGCTTCCTAAATAAAGCCCCAGCAACCTTTGCTTTTACTCCACTATATACATATTCCCTGCGCCATTATTGTTACTACAAAATAAAATCAGAAATTCCTTGCTGACGTAATGCCCAAAACTGCTTTGATGGTTCCCAGTCAGAGTACACAACACAAGCAAAGGCAAATGGTTACGTATGGTGTTCTTGAGGGTTAAAAGTTGGATTCTCACTTGTCCAAAGGATTGACACGCGTTTCATAGCTCTTCATGACACGTAGCACTTGAACATCCTGGGACAAGAAGCAAGGTGGCAACAGGCCATGTATGCCCAGCTGCAAGCGCTCTTCCAGGGTGAAAGCCATACCCTGCGAAAGAGAAATGTCCTGAGTCACATCCAAATTACAGATAGGGCTTCCTTGTGTTTTCCACAGATTAATTGTGTCCTTTTATGTTCTTCAATGCACCATCTACAGCACTCTGCTACACCAGTGGGTACAGCGAGTCAAAAATAATCAGCTATACAGTCATGTATTTACTGTGTTTTCCCATGCATAATGCGCAGAATTTAACTAATTTATTGTCCTAAAATCTGGGGTGCGCATTATGCATGGGTGCAACGATTTTTGAAGAAAATCTCCCTCGAAATAAAACTTAAAATCGCACCTTTCTTCTGGTTTGTTGTCAATCGCAATCGCATTCAGCCATCCTGCCCAACACACTTAGTCAGTAAAATTCATAATTGACGACACATCGTTTGCTGCGATGGTGCAATCCTTGATACACTTAGTCAGTAAAATTCATAATTGACGACACATCGTTTGATGCGATGGTGCAATCCTTGATGGTGTGTTATTGTCAAATATTGTTTGTTTTTTTAATCTCCATCGCAGACCGGATATCATACGGAGGCCGCCATGACAGTATGCGCAGAACGGATGTGCAAGACACGTCAGCTATATAAAGAGCGAGAGTTCAGTTCTCTACCTATTAGTTTCAATTCACTGTTTAATTAGCAGTTCCAATCAGCAAATAACAAAATGCGTATTACAGGTAATATTTTATTTCACAACACTTTGCCTTGTTCCTTTCTTCTCTGCTGTTCACTTCAAACACGCTCCATACGGACACAATGCTCTTGTATCAGACGCTTGCTCGATCACCTGCTCGTTTGCTGTCACAATGTACCCTACACAAATCCGAAACATTTCTTCGCTATTGAGTTTGCTAGCGCATGCGCAGTGATACTGACCGGCAGAATAACATCCGGTTGTTCCCAAAGATGATCTTTTTCTGAAATAATTTTACGTTTACGGACTTAAGTAAGAGTCAAAATTTGGGTGCGTATTATACATGGGTACAGGCTTTTTTCCAGCATCGACATGCCATTTTTAGGGTGCGTATTATGCACAGGGGCGCATTTTGCATGGAAAAACACGGTAGTGCTTTTAGTGCTGGGTTAACTTTCACAGTTACATTTATGTGTCTTCTCAGTGCTCATTAATCTAGTTAGAACTGTCACTATAGTGACTTGTTTTCGAATCAACTGATTAGCCTGTCAACTATTCCATTGATTGATTGGAAACTTCTCGATAGCTATCGCCCTAAAAACAGCAACAACGCATGTATTTTGTTGATTGGGCATGTCTTTTGTGTGGCTGGAGCTGGCTCGCAGCTGAGTGTTGCTATTTATTCTGTCCAATGGTGCGACAGGCTGAACTCACTCCCCCTAGCATCACCTCCACTTGTCTGTGTTGCTTGGTGCCCTCTGAGTGCATTTACTACTACTCCAGATTCATTGTGAAAGTTGTTTGACAGGCTCAGCCGACACCTAGAGAGGTGAGGCTTATTATTTTGAGTCAAAACAAGTAATTGACTCAGACCTACTGTTCTGTATTGTGTTATCCAGCAGTTTCATTTGGAGAGGCTGGAAAGGTACAGCTTAGCTCAAACCCATTAACAGCATTCTACTAAGCAGCCACAAGTGGCACAGTGATAAGAACCGAGCCCTACAACAAATAGCAAAAACCTCTTACTGATTTCTATTTGATGCGCACCCAAACAGTTTGTAAGTGCCTTCAGAGGTCTTCAGACATTAGTAGGGCATTTTTCTATTTATAGACAACGCTATGGCATGATTAAATAAAGTGCTTTCTCCACTAACATTGTTCCTTGGCAACAAGATGGCGCTAAAGCAATACTTTTATTCTATCTAAGACAGCATTGTGTTGCCACAGGACCCGTTTTTCATACAGAGGGCAGGTTTGCCAATGGTACAAGACCAAACCATGTATATGTTGGATTTTGCTACACGGGAACTTCAGGTTATGATGAAATGGGCAAATATACCTCAAAGTTAAACAAAAGGAGCGACCAGGAGCGACCAGTTGTTTTATTTTTGTCTACATTTACACTGACTCTTGTTTTTTTTTGCAATGTTAAGAAACTGAAACAATACTCTACAGTTAATTAATGGTGCATAATATAAACTTTTAACAGAGAGCCACTGAAGTAACCTCAAATAAAAACACGTGCACCGAGAATTAGGACGAATTTGAGTAATCCGCCAAATTATTGTAATTACCGTTTTGTTTCTTTGTCCAATTTGTGCTCACGGAAGACAAAGTAGCCACTTAAAATAACTGCCATGCTTAATTGTAAATATAATATTTTTGTGAAAGTGAGATTTAAGATACAAACCTACTGTACTAAACTTCCTAAAAACTCTTTCACTGTCCAAATACTTGTGCCCCCATTTCCTGAGGCACGCTTTTCACAGTGAGTCACAGAAATGCTGACTTGAGAAGGAACTGGGAGCTTCCTCATGTTGAGTAAAACCAATAAAAGTTGGCAACGGGTTCAAACAACAAGATATATGTATGTACGGGGATGGTTATGTTTGTCGTATTTCCAATGTTTTATGTGTTCTGTCGTATTTTATGTTCTGTATAGCCTTTTGTTACAGTGATAGCTGATGTGAAAGCGCTACATAAATAAAGATGTATCGATAAAGTTATAGCAGGGGTGTCCAAAGAGGGGGGCTGCTCATCGGCCGCCAAACGCAGCGTCAAACGCTGCGCGTTCGCTTCTCTTCCGGGGTGGGGGGGTGCTAATCGGACGTCAAACGCTTTGTGTGGCGGGCTCCATCTAGTGTGGAAACTGAGAAGTGCAACAGAGTTGAGCTCAAACTTCTTGTGCGGGCCATATTCAATTATGTTTTCAGAATTTGCTGCGGGCCAATAAAAACTGGACCGCGGGCTGCAGTTGGCCCGCGGGCCGTAGTTTGGACACCCCTAAGTTAGAGTCTTGCTGAAAACCGCAGTGGTTTCCTGCTGTATTTAAAGTTGGGAACAACAGCCCTCCCCAAACACATTTATGACTCATTGCGGATGTTTGGCTTGGATCACTTTGGCCAAAGTTAGTCATCTTTGCAGGGAGAGTTTGCCTTTATAAAAACAGTGTTTTCTGGGTTAGAAATGTTTTTGTGCTTCATTAAGACATTGGTTCTGTGAAAACATCAATACTGTTGTTCAGCAGTTACTATGTACTTGATGATGTACTGTATTTGTTTATGAATGAATGACCCGCCACCTGGTTTACAGGGTGTTGTGTGGTGTGTTAATGTCATGACAATGCAATGACTCCTTGCAGTGACCTTGCTGTGTAAAATTAACTCCTAAGGTTCATAAAACATCCCCTATCAATAGATATAAAGCTTTGTTAAATAGTTACCTGACACACTAAAACTTAATTTCGTTTTATCTATGAATCTCTATTGCAGTGGTTATTAAATTTGCACGCGGACCACATAAAGTTCTTAGCTCTCCAATTACAACTATAATGACCAACAGTACAATACAGGCACGAGAAAGATATTTCATTCAGAATATTTTATGTTACAGTAAACTACTGTAAGATTATGCACAGATTGAACATTAACACACATACTAAGAAATTAAAAAAAACTACAGGCACTTAAATAATTGAATTCAAGAAAGCTTTACAAATTACTCCATAACACACACGGATCACACTGATACCAGCCACAAGTCACAACGGCTGCTCAGCAGATGTGGCATCTGTGCTGCTGTATAAAAACACAGCTCACCATTCAAGTGCTGACTTTTCAAGTAGTCTCTTAACCCAGAGGTCAGACATTCTATATTTATCTGCCTGTGTCTTTTACATGTAACCCAGCGTAGCAAGCCAACGCCAGTGTGCGTTTTTATGCTCTCAGTTTGCACACAGTGCCTGGTGAGACCTATGGGATACAGGTCGGACAGCAACGATTGCCTTTGTCACAATAATGTAGAAGGGTCATGGGTCAAACTTCACACCTCTACTGTTAAGGCAGGCAAATCGCTGCCAATCATTTTAAAGATATCAATAAAATGTGATTTAATAATAGTTAATTGTATTTCTGCAAATAAAGTCTTAAGGATAATTGTTGCATGGCCTAGAAGTGTTTTTTATACGAATACTGTCTGTAGTTAAACTGCAATGTTTTTGAAGGTCAGTGAGAGGCAACAGCGTGTTCCGACATATTCCATCAGCTCACCTTGTTGAGGTGGGGGTTCCTAGTGATGTCATAGCCGCGCTTCTTGGTGCTAACGCTGCCTTTGCTGCTCGCCCCGCCATGGCAGACCCTCGTCGTCTGAAAGGGGAATCCTCCGCCCGACACAACCCCCTTGGCCGCCGTGCGTCTGCACAAATACCACGCCGCTCTTCCAGTGATGGAATTCATGATGCCTGCCTGCGCTCCAACAAACACAAGATGCGCTAGTCACTCTCAAGCTGGTAAACAAGTCGCTGCACCACAACTGAGCCCATTACTTGAAAACAACCTGCCTCGTGAGGCTTGTTGCCCTTAATTTAGAAATATCACAATGTTTCCTTCAAATAAAAAACACATGACTATTGATAAGTTGCTATTTAAATCAGCGATAAAAACAAGTCAATCCCGTTTTGCGCGGAAAATGCCGCTAGCAAACGGCTATTTCTGGCCCTCCTACCAAACTTCAGCCTTACCCGGAGACTAAAATCGTAACTCTGCCGTGTCTGTGACTCTTATCTTCATTAGAGTGTCCTGTGAACTCCAATAAAACGGTCTTCTCGGCTTGAGTGGATTTTAGAAGTGGATCTAGTTGAAGCAGCTGATCCCGGATCATTTGACATTGACTCCTTAGAGATGTTCTACGGAAAAGATGTCCATGTCGTAGTGGCCGTAGCCGAATCATGTATAATGTAGCCCTTCTCAAATAATTACACACGGTACGTACATTTTTATCTTTAGATTAAAAACCTTAATTTCTGCCTTTTAATATACAAGACAAACCTTGTATAGTTGCTGCAGCAACTTGTGAATGTACAGTGACAGTACAGCGGATCACCAAATCGTTGCACTTAGACGTGTTTAATGCTATTTATTAAAATTAGCGGGGTGTAACTCCCTGTTACTCGAAGGTCCAAGAGAAAATCCCTCAATCGTTATTAAATTGACCCCAACTACAGCGATGTGATTTGAAGAAAGAGTATAGTTAAACATCTTTGGCGCTACTTCCTGATCAGTGCACGGAACTCTGAGAGGACCAATCAGATCACAAGACGCCAAGCGCTGTCCCGCCCACAGCTAATCAATCTAATCGCAAATTTAAATTGTTTTTGATACTTGGATGGTAACAATGTACACAATACAAATACATATATTTTCCCTCTGGAGGTATCAACAGAATATAGTTTAAGACTATGGCTCAAATAACGCAACCTGAGAATCTACATTCCTCAGCCAATCCAAACCCCATAACCAAGCAGTAGTCCTACCCACCGCCGCTATAATAGTTTGTGACGTTCAAATACCGTAATAGCTGTAAAGATTTTCGCAAAACCTCATTTTGTGTCAAATACACAATTCCTCCATGAGGCTCTCGGTTTTATATTCCGTTGACCACAGTCATAGTTATATAGTATGTCATTATTATAAGTTAGTCCGTCGTTCTTGGTCGATCATAATTATAATTTTTAATTAACATTTGGTAATTCTTCAACGGCCGAAGGTGAACTGTCCTGTTACCGTCAGTTAACAAAAACTTAAAAACAAACAAAAAAAAGACTTGGACAATCGCGTCCTCTGGTGGACATTTTGACCTAGTTCCAGTCATTTATTTGTGGGTATAGTAGCGTCGTACATCTCAAATACATCTTCCTGTACGTGTCTGTATGTATCTATCTAAAGTGTCCATTCATCCATTTTCTGAACCCCTTTTTATCACGAGGGTTGCGGGCGTGATGCAGCCTATCCCAGATGGTTTCGGGCAGTAGGCGGGGCAGGGCAGTATCTAAACTGTTTTATACAAAATAATATTTCACAGCATAACACTCACAGTAAAAACATTTAAGCAAAATTAATAACTATTAAGCCTTCTGCTAGATCGTTTTCTGTCCCATATAAGTTAGCACAGTTGTCATGGTTTTCAGTCTGTGTTGCTAAGAAAAAAAAGGCAAATATTTTCATCCATCCATCCATTTTCTCAACTGCTTAGTCCCCACGGGGGTCGCGGGCGTGCTGGAGCCTATCCCAGATGGTTTCGGGCAGTAGGCAGGGCAGGGCAGTATCTAAACTGTTTTATACAAAATAACATTTCACAGCATAACACTCACAGTAAAAACATTTAAGCAAAATTAATAAGTATTAAGCCTTCTGTTAGATCGTTTAGCACAGTTGTCATGGTTTTCAGTCTGTGTTGCTAAGAAAAAAAAGGCAAATATTTTGATGATAAAAAAAAAAAAAAGATTAACTTTGGCATAAAAATATAGATTTACTACAATACATCACAACTGAAAGAGAAAGATGCAGCCCTCTTTTGCTATCAAAGAAATGCTTCAGATGACTACGCTGGGATTGCTACGGGAGCTCCGATCCTATGGAGAGAAGGGAAGTAAGTGTGGTTAGATCAAGTGTTAAGAGAAAACATGCAAACAAAGTGACACAGGAATGACAATATTCTCCATCCTAAATTAAATAGTTAAAGAACATTCCACACTCAAAGAATGAAGGAAACCGTAAACAGATGAGAGAATGTTAGCATTTCTTACAGAAAGACGGATGAGGTTCCTGCGGTTGTCGTGTCCATATTGGCTCTCCACCGAGGAGTAGCTGGGGGGCTTCTCAAGCCAATCCCTCCCTCTAGCCGCCCTTCGCCTGCCGCTGTCATCTTCGTCCGAGCTCCAGGAGCCTTTGCGGCGTGGAGGCGATAAACTCCTCTCCCTCCGCGTGTTTCTGCTCCGCAGCTCTTCCATCAGATCATCGCGGCTGTGGGTCCGAGGCCTGGACCCGACACGGCTCTGCTCCCTCCGGGTGAGGTGGTTTCCTCTTCCTTGCCTCCTCTCCCAGTCGGAGTCGTCGCTGTACTCGCGCAAGATCCCCCGCCTTGGAGAATGGTCTCTATATCTGCGTTGTTGTACGGCCCTTCCAGAGGGGTTGGTACTACCGCTGGACTGGCTAGAGAACCGTATCCCCCCACTGTCTGGCCCTCCACCTCGGGGTCCCCTGCGGGCCGAGAAGCTGGGAACACACTGGATGATAGGGGGCAGCGTGATCACCCTTCTCTCTGTGCCCCTTACGCCCATCTCATCGAGCGCTGACAGCATGCTGGGGGGGCCGGGTGTGTAAGGCACAATGGAAGGCTGTGGCTGGGGCTGAACCACTCGTGGGGGCACATCCTGAACAGGATGCATCTGCACATCCAGCCCCCTCACCTGGTTCTCCAGGTAATCCAACACGTGTCGGTTGCTCTGGAGGCTGCCTCCTGTAGCACTGCCGTTCAGGTGGTGTGGAGGGGCGGCTTGCTGCGGAAGCATCACGGGGGACAGCTGCATGGGCGCCATGGCAAAGTTCTGTTTGCCAGGATCCGAGAATGAACCTGACAAAAATTGTAAGATTAATGCAAGTCTTGAATTTAAGCCCTTTTTGGACTCACCTGAATACAACATAGGGACGCCCTGGACGGAGTTGTTGGAGCTGATGGGAGCGTAAATGGGTTGGCCGTGGATCCAGGGCGCCATGGCTCTCTTGGCCTCACGCAGCATCCTGTGTTGCATCACAGCTACAAACAAGGTCGAGATGAGACTCTGTGACATCATTGACATTTGTATGATGATGCACTCATGCCTAGCCATCCATTTTTCTGTCTACTAATTATCCTGTCCAAGGCCTATTCTTGCTATCCGAGGCTGACAGGCTACACCCTCAACTGGTGCTCTGTCAATCAGGGGGCCATAGTAAATGGAGCACCACTTGGGAATTAGTCTCACACGAGCTGCACAAAATTCTGTCAGTGATTCGCTGACAATGACAATACAGCCGGACCGTGCGTGAAGGTGTTACTGAAGAAGCCATAGTACAGCCAAGGCGATGAGAAAGCAGATGATTTTAAAATCCTGATTCCTGGCTGACTTGTTTGTAGGCCCTCACTGTATTGTAGTAATAAAAATGTGCACAATATTCCTGTGTACCTTTTTCTGGGCAGCAGCAGGTCTTGGGACAGCAAGGGCAGCGCACGTAGCAGCAGCACTTCTGCGGGCAGCACTGACAGCAACATATGCACAATAGCATGATGAGCAGCAGGGCGCCCAAGATGATTAGCAGCACCGTCAACCAGTCTGGCACACATCACATACATAAAAATATTCAAATGCAGTCAGGTTCATAACTATTGGGCCATGAAAACAATTGTCATCTTTCCACCCCTCATGACATGAAAATAACATGAAACTCTTAACTGCTCTTAACCTCCTACTTTTTGAGGGGCCAAAAGCAATGGGAATAATTAACAATCTTTAAATCAACCGTTCACTTCTTAATGATTACAAATCCCTTGCAGTCAAATGCAGTCTGAAGTCAGGAAAGCATAGAAATCACCAGATCCTGGATTTCATTCCTGCCAGGCCTCTACTGCAATAGACATTGTTGTTTCTTGAGGCATTTTAACTTCAGTTTCATCATAAGATTTGGGTCAAGTAACTGACTTGGCCACTGCACAACATTCAACTTCTTTACCTCAAAAAACTGTAAATCTATAGTTGGGCTGCTGTACATTTATTTTCTTGGCATCTTGGCTCATACTACTTTAATTGATGCCATCTATGCGTGGCCATTCATGATTCATATGAATCGGTCATCATATCATTCTGAGCTGACGACAAGTTTATTGTTTGGCTCAGCACTTATCTTGAAAACACTTTGATAACTAATATGAAGTCAATGACACAGAATGAATATGATTCATTAAATTTGGTGAATAACAAATATTGAAAAACAATAATCAAAATTGTTGTCACTTTCTATATCATAGTTTGATTTTTTTGGGGACCCAGATTGGATTCCGTTAAGTCAGACGTGGGCAATTCCGGTGTCCTGCATGTTTTCCATGTCACCCTGTTGCAACACACCTGATTCAAATGGTCAGATAATTAGCAAGGTCTGCAGAAGCTGGATAACTATCCTGATCATTTGAATCAGGTGTGTTGCTGCAGGGCGACCTATAAAACATGCAGGACATAGTCTCTCGAGGACTGGAATTGCCCACCCCTGCGTTAAGTGTTAAAAATGAAGCCTTTCAGACTAGTTCAGCTTTTTAGGTGGCAGATTCTGAAGACACATCGAGGATAAAAAAAAGGATAAAAAATACAAGTAGCATAAAAAAGATGGCAGGTGTGCATGGACCCCTTTTTCCTTCTCGACAATATGCCTCTATTAGTTTTCAGCACTTTTCATGTCATGGGACAACCACCACAATGCTTCACTTGTGAGGTGGTAGTCAGGTCCATGAAAAGTGCATTTCTCACTGTACAAACTGTTGCACAGTAATTCTTACACCGTTCACCTGGTTTGGATGTACATATCATCAGGTTAAAGTCCAAGTCAGTTGAAGTCCATCTTGTTTAATTTCAAATCCAGTGTGGTGGTGTTGAGAGCCAAAAAAAGTTTCTGTCAATGTCAAAATATTGATGGCCCTGGCTATGAATGTAACCGTTGGCTGGGACCTTTTGCATGACAACGTGAGGATGCTTACGATACACGATGAGTTTAACTTCTCGATCCGAGTCACCCGTTGTGTCGCCGGTGGCATCAATGGTGCAGAAGTACACACCGTTGTCCCACCACATCACCTCCGTGATGACCAGGTCAGCCTCTATGAGCATCATGTTTAAAATGTGCATAAAATAATTACCAGGACTTTGTTTTATATACAAACTCACTGTTTTGAACGGTAATTTTGCGGTTCCGGTATTCAGCGCCCAGAATAGGCTCATTGAGGCCTCGCTTTTGGACCACAGTACGGATTGTACGCTGGCGGTCCGGGCAGTCGTTGGCTGGGTCCTGACCCAGCTGGAGGGCGGCCTGGTAGCCTTTACAGACATACAGTGGTTACAATTGTCCAAATGAAGCAGACAATACATTCATGCTGGCAATCTAGCGACGGAATAAGTTCCAGATGAGCAATTTAACAGTATAAACAAACCGGTTTATTTCAAGTCTCATGCCAATTTGCTAATGGTTTATCTGTGTCAACGCCATGTGACACAGTAGGATTGCTTACACTTTAACAGCATACATTTCTAGATAGAGAGACTTATAAAGTTTAAAAAATATTATTTACAAAGTAATCGTTTTTACTGTAAAGTAATGGATTTCAACATGTAAATGTAAGACAATAAAATGTTTTTAATTCAACCTACAATGAGATCAGATTAAGAAACAAATAATCTGAAAAATAAATTAGAAAACTGGATTTTAGCTTTGTTTTTTATATTCATCTGTTAAACACTCTTTGTTGAAAATATTTGCATACAAAAATGTAGCGGTTTTAAATCGCATAATAAGCATAATATTTCACTGTAGGTATTAATTAAAATACAGTTTTGGACAGCAATAAGTAATTTAATGAGCAGCCTTGTAAAACAATAAGAAATTGCAACCGCTAAGACTAAACAGCAATTTGACAGACATCATTTTTGAGAAATCTTACCACGTTCATATAAAGAATGGACTGTAGTCCGCACAATGAGCCGAGTTTAGTTTTCAATAATTTCGGCCCAAACACTGCGCTTTTGGACTCATTTCTAAGTTAATAGTTACTATTTCATTGATGTTATAAGTTTCATGCTCCCATCAAGATCTTCTTATATTTGTACATTGGATAAAAGCACGATGGCTGGCCTTCATCAAACCATTATACATTTTTACGCTTGTGTGACGGTAAAAATTGGGTGACAGTGAACATTTTAAAAAGATTTTAGAATCGTAGCACTTGTTTTTTTTATGTGAAAAATTCATTCTGAAACTGGGAGAACTTTAGAAGTTCAATTTGATTCAGTGCTTCTTGCACGCGAAGAATGAAGCAGTTGCAGGACTCACTTGTGGAGTAGTACTCCAGAATGGGATCTTTACAGAAGGATTTAAATCTCCAGGTAACCAGCACATCCTGGAGATTTGCAGAAGTGGAGAAATCGCAGCGAAGGATCACAGATGCAAACAACATGGTACTTCTTTCCGACTCTGGAACAATCACCTGGATGCACAGCAGCTCTAATGGACAAAAAGAAAACAGCAAAACAAAAAAATGTTCTCAAATTCTTTGGTCTGCATTTGGTCTGTTTACTCGAGACAGGTCCTCAAAGTGGAGTCCTCTAATGTGACTGAACAAGTTTACACATATTACACCTTCCCATTATCAGCAGTCCCACCTGTCAGTAAGCAAAGGCATAGTCGAATTATGTAGCGTAGCTCTAGGAGAAAAGTGTCACTAATGTTTTTTGAAAAACTGACTCAAATATAATAATACAGTTTACATTATAGTACTGCTTCTGTAATGTTGATTCTGAATGCATTGTTTACAGTGTGTAAAAGCAGACTGCATAGTGCAGACTCAAAAATAACAAACCATGACTGTCATGAAGTTCATAATTGCTTGAAAATGTAAACAATCATTAAAGAGAAAAAAATCAAAAGAACCAATTCCTAAAGTGTTGATCAGTAAAATGTGTCAAATTACCACAAAAGTAGCATTGGGGATTTTCCATACTATTGTAACCTGCAGGGAAACATCAAGAGTGCTCTTTCTAGGTCAGTATTTACCAACTTTTACTGTTTACGTTTGCGACAGTGCAACATTTTACGACTTACAAGACAAGTTAGGATAGTCACGGTGGGGAGGGGGGGCGCGAATAGTTTTCTTCTTGCTAGGGGGGGGCGTAACAGAGAATAATTGAGAAGCACTGGCCTATAGGCATGTATATGCCATTAAAATAATTTCACAGCACACAACCAAACAATCACAAACTGGATACACGGGTCAATCATATACCTTATGCCATCTTAAAGAGGAGCAATTTATTGTTCTGTCACAATACACATCGCTTTCATAGAGGAACAAACGAACATTAATTATAGTTTAAAAAAATGAAATAGGAAAAACAATTAAGTGAACGCACGCACACACACACAATCGAACGAACGGACGGTGCCTGCACACAAGACAGGCGAGTGTACCCCTACACCACCAGCGATCCTCTTCTTAAAGTGAATATAGACATTTCCCCACATCACAAGTGACGTCAGGTAAGGGGTCTAGAAATGCCCCACGCTTCAGAAGCTGAGCTACAGTACCTAGATCCCTGCAGATAGCCACGATTGGAACGCCTCTGGGCATTATTATTATGAATATCTAAGTACTAATAAACACTGTGATCTGAAACAAAAAAACGGCAAAGGTTTGTGGAGCCATGCATGTCCTACGTGTAGTTTTTAATTGATTGACCAATAATGTAGGCCCACGTGAGAACTGCCCAAAAGTACATATTTGTATGAAAATATGAAAGTTGACGGATTTTACATGATATTTTTATGAAAATAATTATTGTAATTATGACATTATTTATGTTAGTTATACGGCGCGTTTCGACTTACGTACACATTTTTCCATTGTAAACCGAGGGTATTGTATTGCAATTTTCAATAAATAAATAAAATTATTGTGCATGTCGAGATGAACCTACAAAATACAAAAAACACTAAATATAGGTTATGAGTATATACTAATGTGGTCACGTGACACAGGCGGCCTTGCCCTATTTGCAAATGTTGATAATTAACTTTTCAGCTTCAACTGTTTGCTTTCGTGACCTCGCCCTGAATTCACTGCGTTCAAAACACAAGTGCACGCACACACGCACGCACGCCCGCTCACGCACGCACGCGTATAAAATGGCTGAACAAAATGAAAAAGAAAATAAAGTCGCCGAAACAAAGCCTCACCTGTTGGAAGGTAAACCACCAGCAGCAACAGCGTCACAGGCATCATATTTCCCATCACCTTGTATATTCCCTCTATTCTTCTTTCCCTTCACAACAGCGTCGCTGATGTTCCAAAGTCCACCGAGATCCCGCTACGTGGGCTATAAACACCTTTCCACATACTAGGACAAGTTTTTTGCCTCCCAGAAAAACATATTAGTCCGAGGGTAATGTGCGGTGTCAATGAAGTGTAGACAACAAACACTCGTATGTTCCCACAGGTGCACGCAAGGAGGCGGGCCGACTGTCTTGCCTCCCATCCCCCACCAAATGACGTCACATAACCCACCCTACTTAAATAAATAAAAATATACCGATCCCCCCCCACACACACACACTCAGACAAGTGCAGTAAGGAAATAAAATTTAAAATGCACTAACGTGAAAACAACGGGTATCTATCAAAACAACTAAAGGCAAAAAGAAATGTGAGCATTTTAGTTAAAGCTAAGAAAAAAAAGCTAAGTATAGGGCCTAGAGATGCACCGATCCGACTTTTTCAGTTCCGATACCGATACCGATGCCGTTGCTTTGCGTATCGGTCGATACCCGATACCGATCCGATATTATGGTTGACTTAACAAGCTACATAACTCTACATGTGGAACAGAAAAGACCAAAGGCAATGGCATCAGGCAGACTACACAGTTCTTTGCTCTAAATTAGGGGTGTCCAAACTAACGGTCCAGTTTTTATTGGCCCGCAGCAAATTCTGAAAACATAATTGAATTATGGCCCGCACAAGAAGCTTGAGCTCAGCTTCTCAGTTTCCACACTAGATGGTGTAATGTATTTGGACTGTGTGGTTACCCGTACTGGGGGGTGGAGCTAGAGGTATGGCGGGCGGATGGCATGTTGTAGCTAGGAGAGACTGCGGCTAAAAAGAAACGAACATCAATACATGATTGACTCACTGCTTCCCTAAAACCTGGTCGTCTTGTCAAGTTATTTCTCATGGTATAGAGAAACATTACAGATGGAGCCCGCCACACAAAGCGTTTGACGTCCCATTAACACCCCCCCGGAATAGAAGCGAACACGCAGCGTTTGACATCCGATTAGCCGACCGCCCCCCCCCCCCCCCCATTCGGGAGAGAAGCGAACGCGCAGCCTTTGACGTCCCATTAGCAACCCGAAGAGAAGCGAACGCGCAGGGTTTGACGTCCGCTTAGCAACCCGGGGAAGAGAAGCGAACGTTCGCTCCATGTTTGCATTTGTTTAGAAAACTCTCGTGGCATGCGGCACACGTGCTGCTGACGTATGACGTAGCCCGCGTCCCAATAAATTAAGGAAAGTATCGGCTCACAGATCGGCTGCATTTTCCGACACCCGATCCATCTATTTTGTTGATATCGGGGCCGATATCCGATCCAGATATCGGATCGGTGCATCTCTAATAGGGCCAGTACTGAAACAATTGAGGCAGAAAGAGAGCTTTAAGCAAAGGAACATTGGGGAAAAGGAAGGAAGGTAGAGTAAAAGGAAGCGTGTAACCAGGAAGGAAGTACCTGTGGAGTGTGCGACGGAATACCAAGGGGACACTGGATTAGGTACACTGCCATAATAAACTAAATTAAAGTCAAAATTTTAAATCAAGATCTTATCAAGATCTTATGAGTAAGATTTTAAGATATGTAACATCAGACGCAACACATACGAAAGCCTGGTCCTGGCATATGACAGCCTGGTCCTGGCAATCAGTGATGCGATATTAAATACCATCCCCAGACTGTCACATGCGGCAAGAGGGAAACTAAACCCTGGGTAACCCAAGGGCTTTCTAATTCCATTAATCATAAAAATAAACTATACAAAAGATATTTAAGACAGACAACAATTGAAAATAAAAATAAATACACCGCCTACAAAAATAAACTTACACATTTATGAAGGATAAGTAAAGCCAACCATTGTAGCAAACTTTTGCAAAATACACAGGGTGACTCAAAGAAATCTTGGCACATATTAAACAATGTCCTAACAAACCACGCTCCCCGACTCCTTTACTAACAGCAACATTGACCTCGCTAATGAATTCAATGACTACTTCATCCATAGGTGAGAATTTATCAAGTAAGATCAGCCAACTACAGGGAGCTTCGTATCAACATTACCTGAAGGGTATTCACCCAAACTCTTTCTTCCTGAAACCAACAGAAAAAAATGAAATTCTCCACATTATAAAATGCATGAAGACCTCCAACTCAGCTGGTGAGGATGAGATTAACAGCAGAATTTTAAAATCTATACCAAATGTAATTGCTGACCCACTTGCCCACTGTCTCAACTTCCCCCACAGGCATCTTTCCCGAAAGAACAAAAATTGCAAAAATCATCCCTATATACAAATCTGGTGACAAAAATGATAAGACCAATTACCGGCCCATAGCTATACTACCCACAATCTCCAATTTTGGAGAGAATCGTCTACAATAGATTAATCAATTACCTCAACAAACTAAACATATTAACATCATCCCAATACGGTTTCAGGAAGAAACACACCACCTGTATGGCTATCCTGGATGTACTTGAAAAAGTTAATGACACCTTAGAACAAAGGGACTATAGTATTGGTGTATTTCTGGACCTATCAAAGGCCTTTGACACCATTGATCAGAACATACTCCGAGATAAATTTAATCATTATGGGATCCGTGGCTTAGCTCTTAACTGGTTCAAAAGTTATCTTACTCAGAGACAACAATATGTCAGCATTAATAACACTAAATCGCTACAGAAATGCATCAAGTGTGGGGTCCCACAAGGCTCTGTTCTTGGCCCGTTGCTCTTCATCATCCATATAAACGATTTGGTTAGTTCCTCTAAAACTCTCCATAAAATAATTTTTGCAGATGACACACTATTCCACTCTAACAAAAAACAATTAAAAATGGAAAATCCTATTACTAAAATAAAAATAGATGGTGAAGAGATTAAAAGGGTCCTCTCTACCAAATTCCTTGGGGTCCACAAAGATGACTGTTTAAATTTCAAAAGTCATATAGACTCCCTAGCTCATAAACTGTCAAAATATGTTGGTCTTTTTTTCAAGCTGCGGCACCTGCCGCCATGCTCATCCCTTCTCACTTTCTATAAAACTTTATTTGAACCACATCTTAACTATTGTAATATTATTTGGTGCAACACCTATCCAAGCCATATCAAGAAACTGGAAATATTACAGAAAAAGGTCATTTGCGCCATCTCCTGGACAAAACCAAACTCACCCACCCGTCACCTGTTTGCCCGTTATTGTATCCTTCGACTCAAGTCACTCAACGATTTCAATTACTATCACAACGCTTGTGTAATATATCAGGTCATCTCAGACTCTAACCACAGATTAAAACAGCTCATTCCCATGGATCTGTATTCCCCAGCACACCCACAATACTAGACAAAAAACACCTCATTGTAGGTATAAAACGCAAATGAATGAGAACCAGTATGAGTGTGGTGTGCCGGGGACCACAGATTTGGAATGAGCTGAGAGACAGCCTCAAAATATCACAATCCGTCTCCATATTCAAACATCCACTAAAGCAGTGGTCACCAAACTACGGCCCGCGGGCCGGATACGGCCCACGGGACCGTTTAATCCGGCCCGCCAACCCTGAACAAATTGTATTATTAAACTTTTTTTGGGGGTCATTTTGCCTGCAATGACTGCGTTTCCCCAGTAGATGGGGAAGCGCTCGCCTGCTCATTTACTACCGGAAGCCGTGTCAGAAAGCTCGGTGAACACTCACAAGTGCGTGTACGTACTCAGTAGTACGGACATGGCGCACTCGCGCTCTATTTGTATCAGTCCCGAATTTAGAGCGTGGGCTGTGACGACAGCATTCTTGTAATTCGCGCGCTGAGCTTCCAGATGCAGTTTTGCACTAAAGCCACCCACAAACCTTCCCCTGGAATCCTTCCATTAAAATGAGTCGCCCAAGGAAAAGCAAGGTGGACACAGTGCCGAGCGTTCAAAAGAGAGTGGCCAATTTGGCTCGACGTACGCGACGTGACGTTCAGCCACATGAACGTCAACATCAACCCGTCACAGATCGAGGTAAACGGACCAACACCTCGGATCTCACCTAAGAATTGCCACAACAAATTTTACCCCAGACTATGACGCACTAGCAAACTTTAACAAAAAAGACAGCGGTGTCTACAAGCCTACTGGAACCTACAAAAGGATTATAAGGAAGGAACACAAGAACTTTAAGAGACTGCTCATATGTGTCAGAGAGATTCTGCTCGGACAACTGAGCTGAACTTTTATCTGTTAAGATTGTGCATGTCACAACAGAAAGTTAATGTTCCATGGCTTTTTTTTCTATGAAGAACCCAGAGAAAGTTACTTAGTTATTATTTATTTCCTGTTTTTTCTGTGAAGAACTCAGAGAGGGTTATTTAGTTATTATTTATTTCATTAATAGTGTTATTATTTGTTTCCTGACTTTTTCTGTAAAGAACCTGGAAAGGGTTATTAAATAACCGTTATTTGGTTATGTGTGGCTTTCTGGAAAACAATCAATTTTTTAAGCTCCCCTACGATCGTCACACTTTTTCTGTTACAAACTGACACCGGCCCCCCATCAGAGAAGGGAAAAGTTATGTGGCCCTCACAGGAAAACGTTTGGGGACCCCTGCACTAAAGCATCAACTGTTGAACTCTTACACATAATTATACTTTATGGGATCACAAACTGTATGTTAAATGTATATTGTTATGTTGTTATGTTAAGTGTACGTTGTCATGTTATGTTAGGTTATGTTAAATGTCCGTTGCGTTACACGCAGCATGTTAAATTTATGTAAATGTCATGTATGTCAATGTCCAATGTGTATGTCTATTATAATGATCGCTCACCAACAACTAACTCGACACAGAAGGCTCCTACCATAAGCTTTAGTTAGCTTCCTCAGGAGATGCCTAAAATTATATGTCCAGCAAGCTGTATACATGATCTGTGTGTGTGTGTGTGTGCATGTGCGTGTGTGTGAATAAACGTAACTAACTAAACTAAAAAAAAAAAAAAACATCCCCATGCAAAAATAAAATAAAGTTAAAAATACCCACGTGGCAGTGGCTGCTCCCTCCTAAGAATAAAATGCACAATTCAAAATGGTTTTTTTTCTGCGCTCACCAAATGTATAACAAATAAGCCATTCTGATTATGGACAAAATATGTGCATGTCTTTTTTTTTTTCTTTCAACCAATGTACAACATGACAGTACGTTAATACATTTTGTTGCTTAAATGCATAATAAAACCATATCAACAATAAAGGTTTTGTAGCACGCGCGAACACACAGACACATACACACACACTGACACACACACACACACAAACAAAAAACTCTCTTTCTTACCAGTGCAAACGTCTCACTAAAATAAAATTGTTAATTTTAGAGTAAAATCAATCATGTCCTTTGTTGAAGTCCAATGTAGGCAATGCCTTAATTAAAAGTGTCACACAAAAAGTGTTTGTTTGTTTTCTGAACCAAGCCTTGCCCATCACACTTGTCTGTCCTTGAAGATGAGGTTGATTGGCGCGGCCGGGCACAGCAGAGTCCTGGTGATAGGTTTGACAGGTCCGGTGCTGCTGGGGTCAGGCCTCACCTCAAAACGAGCGATTAGCTTTGGAAACCAGACAACAAGAATTTAGTTGCAAACCCCAATTTGAAGCCCTAACTGTATTTTATAACCCTACCGTGGACAGCAGCAGGTACATCTCAAGCTCGGCCACCCGACGACCCAGGCAAGCCCGGATCCCAAACCCGAAAGGCACCGATCCGAACGGGTGTTGCTGCTGCTTGGTGTTCTCCTGCCGCAGCCATCGTTGTGGCAGAAAGCGATGCGGCTCGGGAAAAATGCTGTCATCGTGGGAGACGGCGTAGTGGCACAGGTGGAACAGAGTCTGAGCGGGTGGATGACAATTGCCAATTTAATGCCAAATCCATCCTAATCCAGATTTGATCCAGATTGCATCTTTCACATTAGTGTAAACGCAACATGTAATGAGTCATTGTTCTGAGCCACCCGTTGTCGTGTGTGGGCGGCGTAACTTTGTATGATCCAAGCCTCACCCTTTTAGGAAATAGATGATCTCCCACCACAATCTCGTTTTCCACAGTGAGGCGAGCGTTTCCCGGTACGACGGGGTAAAGCCTATGCAGACAACACACAATGTGGGTGTTTAAAAAAAATAAATGAAAAAGAATCATTGGGTACAGTGATGTCCCACTCTCACCGGAGCGTCTCCCTAACGACGGCCTTCAGGTAGGGCATTCGGGTGATATCTTCGGCGGTGGGCATTCCGCGTGAGGCGGGACAAACAGTCGACACTTCCTGGTGGAGTTGGTCCTGGATGCCAGGCTCCTTAGCCAGATGGTACAGAGCCCACGAAATGGTGTTGGATGTCTGAAGTAAAAGAAGATTTTATAAATAGGACTTGGAATGCATATTAAATACAATTCAATAAGCAGTAAATATTATTGCAAGATTAAGAGCATTTGATAAACGAAAGGTTTAGACCGTGTCGACTCCCGCCAGCAGGAGTTCGGTGACGCTTCCCAGGATCTCGGTGAGGTTCATTTTCTGGCTGAGAAGCAGGTGAGTCAGATAGGCGCCCTCCATGTCACCATCCACCTGCTCCTTCTTCCCCAGCTCCTCCAGCTTCTTCTGTACTAGCTCTTCCGCTGCACAAAAACAACCACATATATGCAAACGCTTCACCCAGAAATGGACAGAAATACTGACAAAGCAGAAAATAAAATAAACATACGTATAGACACACTTTTTATTACGAATTGAATTTTTTTTGTACTAGTGGTGTATTTATTGTAATTTAATTTAAATTTATATTGGTTGGTTCTATATTTCATTATCTATTTTTTTATTGAGTGGTCACTGTAAATGCTTGTTCTACTTTGTTTTCTCTTTACCTTTAATTGTATACCTAATAATGTTGATTATTTTGTAGCTAATGAAATGTGGTACGCAGCTGGCGCCCTCTAGCGGTACAATAAAGAATCCCTGCCTTTTTAAATTCAATACATTCGCATTTAACGTTCGTTTAGAAACATTTAGGTACAGTTTAAAACATTAACGTATAATACATTATAATCCATCCATCCATTTTCTGAACCGCTTAGTCCCCGCGGGGGTCGCGGATACATTATAATAAAATCATTATTTACGTTTTGTATCAAAACATTTGAGCGACTGTGCTTTGGGATTTAATTCAAATTAACTGAAGTTGAAATGTACTGCAGTTGTATCAGCGCTGGGGTAGGTGGTGAACTTTGTACCTTGAGGGAGGTCACGACAGACTTTACAGTGCATTGACACGGACCAGAACCGAGTCCTCAAATGACTCCCATTTGTGTTCATTTACTAATGTCAACTATTTTTACTCCCTGCACACATAATCATTAACAAACTCGATGAAAGGTGCACACAGAATAAGATTTTCACTAATAAAATCAAGGGTCTGGTCAGAACAGTTTAAAAATTGAAAAGATGATTATAGTACCGTTATTTGATCATGGTAAAAGTATTTCTGATGATGGTCTCACAAAATTTGAAGAGGTGGTCCCAGGTGGCCGCAAAGTTTTTCCAAAAGGGCACGTAGGGCCAGTAGCGCTTCGGGAAGAGGATGACGATAGAAGACAGCCGGAACATTTCCCCCACCGAGTGGATGAACTTTTGCGTCTCCACGGGTATGTCCTGCTCCAGGCAGCCCAGACGCGTCTCGAACAGCACCGAGCAGATGCCTCAAACAAACACACAAAACAAGGACGTTTTATTTTCCACAAACCGCACCAGGAAAGTGAAATGTAAATAGTTTTTTCTTTTTTCTTTTACCTTCAAAAGCAAACCTGTAAAGTTCTTCAGTCACGTCGGGCACCAGGTCGGTGACGCCATTGTTGTTGTTGAGGCGCAACCAGCAGAGTCGTTCCACAAAGTCGGCCACCACCGAGTTGATGGTGTCGGCGTAGGAGACAACGTGCTTTGGCTTCAGCATGCGAGGATTCAGGATGCTGCGGATACGCAGCCAATTGGCCCCAATCCTAAAAACATCAAAGGGTTAGCTTGAAAGCTAACATGCTAACAATTATAGTGTCATATCACACAACATTATGCTCTAATATTGCAAATTACTTTTGGGATAAAAGTCACTTTATCATCAAAAATATCTTCTTTAATGTTGCAACTTTCATTCATGTAATATTTCATTTTTTTTGTGTGCTACGTTTTCTTCACTCTTCAAATGTGTGTTTTGAGTGTTGTCCACACACAGCATATGGAGAAAACGTCACTGTACAAGTCAGACAGGAAAAACAGAAAAGCGCCAACCAACAAGAGTCGGCGTAGGGCGGTCAAGGTATCAAGACTCACTCGGTGAGGGGCCCGTGGGCTTGGTTGCGCACCTCTCGGTAGTGCCTCCAGTGCGGCATGTCGGAACGGACCGGGTGCCGACCCTCCTGGCGCAGAACCTGTTCGATGAGCTCAGCGCTGGCCACGTTGACGACTACCAGGGGGCCGTAGGTGGATTTCCACAGGGGGCCGTACAGCTTCTTGTGCTCGATCTGGAAGCAAAGACCCACTTGTGTTTTAATGGGTCAGGTTTGAGTAGAAGGTTGCTGAAATAAATGATTTGGACTGTTCTAGGTCTTGTCCAATTGCATAATTGTGTCACAATAATACTACTGAATGGGGGGGGGGGCTAATTTTATTTTCTGATATTTTTCTTCTTCTTACAACTTAATCTCAAACATACTTTTTTCCCCCAAATATTCAGACTTTCTTTTTAATAGTCAGATTTTCTTAGTAACCAAAGCAATGATTGAACAGGCCCACCTGGATATTTCTGGGGCCAAAGGAGGACGGCAACAAAACAACAACACAGGGTAAATAGAATATATCAAATTTAAATAAATAGGCGTGAACACAGCCTGCCTGGCCTACTTACTTGCATCTGCTGCGTGGTTTTGAAGTATCCCTTGACGAAGAGCCAGTTGAGCGTGCTGAGGAAGCTCGGCCCGCCCAGCTCGTCCATGCTTTTCACCCGGCCGACGTCGTCCGACACAGCGCCGGTGCAGGTGGACGATGCGTGGCGGCGCGCAGGCTGCCGAGGTTCGACCGCCAGGCCCGTCACTTCGGCCGCTGGCCGCGTCTTCATATGGATCCAGCAGCGGGTCCGCAAGCCGAAGCCGGTGATAACCTTGGCGAACATGTCGCGCTCTTCTGCGACGGAGCTTGTTGTTCGCTTTGCTTTTGTTGCCCGCCAATGGCGCAGCGTGCTGGGAAAATATGCGGACTTTGACACGGAGCGACCCACTTTGCAGACACAATGACATGAAGAAACACGTTACTCGGATTAAAGTGTTCAGAACTTCAGGAACGTTGCATTGGTGCCAAGAACAATTTACGTCACTCACCATGGTGACTCACTGATCCCACCCGGCATCTTCGCTTTAAAAATAGTTCGGTCAGTGATAACTCAATTATGGCTCAAAAACGCAACGACTTACTCTTGGGTCAATCTGACAATAAATAAATACCGTTTTTTTCCATGTATAATGCGCCCCCATGTATAATACGCACCCTAAAAATGGCATGTTGATGCTGGAAAAAAGCCTGTACCCATGTAGAATACGCACCCAAATTTTGACTCCTACTTAAGTCGGTTAACGTAAAATTATTTCAGAAAAAAGATCTTTGGGAACAACCGGATGTTATTCTGCCGGTCAGTATCACTGCGCATGCGCTAGCAAACTCGCTAGCGAAGAAATGTTTCGGATTTGTGTAGGGTACATTGTGACAGCAAACAAGCAGATGATCGAGCAAGCGTCTGATACGAGAGCATTGTGTTCGTATGGAGTGTGTTTGACATGAACAGCAGAGAAGAAAGCGCATCTGTAATGGCGGCCTCCGTATCATATCCGGATTTAAAAAAAAAATAATAATAATTTTTTGTACCCATGTATAATGCGCACCCCAGATTTTAGGACAATAAATTAGTTAAATTTTGCGCATTATACATGGAAAAAAATGGTAAATTTCCCATGTGAGTGTGTGTGTGGTGTTGGATTTTTTTCTTATTGAAATTTACCAGAGTGTGACATAGGATGTTTGGGGATAATTCAAGACAATTAATTCCAAACTCTTCTTTGTTCAATATACAGAAAAGCATATGATCACATAAACTTAACACATTTTGTTGAATTAACTAATTCAAATTTGGGGAGTTGGCTCCAACACACTGGCTTCTAACCTGATGTGGTAGAGGAAATGAATGGATGAATCTGTTGTGATAATATTCTCTTTGCTTTGCTGCACCCAATGGGGCTATTTTGAATATTCGCTGGATGAAAGAGACATGAGGCTGAATAGAAGAGTTAGACTGTCATATAGCCAATTAAAATATTTATTTCTCCCTTTACAAATTATGCAAGCAGGACCATTTCAACAAGAGAGGGGAAAAAAGCAGAGCTGGGTAGTGCCAACAAGTTTCCAACTGGTTGATAGGTCAATTACTAAAACGACATCAAATATATTAATATTGGGCCATTCGGCTGCTTGGAGATATAAATTAATGATTTGGATTCAAGTATTGCAGGTTTAAAGCTAGGAGGCATCACTGACCTGGTCATAACCACAAAGGTGACTAGGCACATTAGTAATTGGCTAAATTAGCAAAAGAATTTGAATGTAGCTTGATACATTAGCAACCAGGAGGTCACTAGCAAGCAACAGTGATGTCTTTAGGTATGCTAGCAAAGTGGCGAGCGAACAAGCCATGGAAGCAGCTAGATGCAGTAACAAGTGGCGATGTTACTAATCATAGTAACAATTCCACATGCTAACATGATTAGCAACCACTCACTCCTCGTTATATTAGCAGGCAAGCAGCAAGCCACAGAGGCAACTAGTGACACTGTCGACAATACGAGTGAGCGAGTAGAGGCGACAATTTGAAAAATGAAGAGAGGTTCATGTAAGAGATGCAACCATGTAAGGCACATCATGTATATTAGCTATAATGCTGAGCTGAAATGTTGAACCACTGCATGCAGGCTTTAAGACTTGATTCGCAGCTATGTTTAAAATAAACAAAATAATGCAGGATAGACCCAGGTTTCCTGAGCATTTAGTTGCTTGTATAACAAAACAAAAAGAACTGATCAAGAAGAAGAAAAAAAAGAAAAAAGGGAAAGAAATGGAAGTTAGCGGACGTCCTGGCTGGTGATTGGTCAGTCGCTTTCGCTGCCCGATTCACTTAACTGGAGGTCGTTTTCTGCAAGACAGCGGGGGAAAATTTGGATTTAAGTAATTAAAAAAAGTACTCATTTAATGTAACAATGGGTGGTTAGGGTGGTTACTCACTAAGCGTGTTCATGAGCCCACCGCCGCCAGCGCCACCACCCCCTCCTCCTCCCTCCTGCTGCCGGCTGTTGGTGGTGAGGACCGGCATACTTTGGGGGTTCTGGGCCACTGCTGTGGTGCCAGTACCACCGGTCCGCTCGTCCTCCGAGTCACTGCTGTCATCGCTGCTGGAGGACGAGGAGCTGTTGGAGGAGCTGGCACTGCTCATCTGGTCCATGACGCGTGCCTCCGCCATCAGCTCTGCACAATGATCATTGAATAGCAGCATCACAAAATATATCATTGGGTAGGTCAGCCGCTGCAGAGATTTTGAAAGCGAGCAGGGAGGTCGTAGTTAGTGAACTAAGTAGGTAGCAGTTGACACCTTTTTCGATATCATCCAAAGGCGATGCGGGCGAGGTCTTCTCTTTGGGCGGAGAATTTTTGGATCCCGGCAAGCTCTTGCTTCCACTTCCGCTGCTACTTCCACTACTGCTGCTTTTCATCTGCTGGCCCAGACGACTGGGCTGCTGCTCCACGCGGGAATGAATCTTACTGCTGCCTTCGGCCCTGGAACACATAAAATAAAAAGCCAGAGAGCAAATGAAATCCTACACTCGTAACAGCGTTTGGGAAGAAAAACAAAAACTGCATCAATGCCTGGTCTTCTTGACTGCAATATTGCTGCTCAGCTTCTCCAGTCGGTATTCGCCAGTGTCGTGGTTGACAATGAGGATACACTCCTTCATATAGGAACGCTTGGAACCCTTGAAAACTGTCACAGGGGCACTGGAGCCCTAAAGCACAGAAAAACTATAAGCAATTCCCACCTTTTTGAAACCATCAAGGAAAGGTCTGACCTCTAAATTGGGTAAAGTGATGGTAACTTGCTCTCCTTTGCCTACTTCCAGATCCCCTTCACAGGCTGTGTCAATCGAAGCTGGTTTGAAATCATCTGGGGAACAAAGTGGACGATTTTTAATTCAAGTGGTTGTGGGTGGATATTTTGGGGACTCATATGTCCTGAATGGCCTGAACAATTTTAAGACAAAACAATGAGTCATATTTTTAAAAAAATATTGCAAAAACATTGGAATGGGGGGAGGTTACAAAAAGACAAACATTTAAGTCTGAATGATTAGAAAAATAATAACTCAAATAATAGTGAACTATTAGTAGTAGTGTGACGGTCACTATGCTGCCACAAGATGGCGGTGTTGTCTTCATTGAGAGTAAGCTAACACACGAGCTATTTGAGAGATGCTACAGGTACATTTCACGTTGAATAAACACATTAAAACCAAATTAACAAGAAAAAAAAGCGACATTGGTGTGAATCAAGAAGCCAATACACAAACTCAGGAGGCGGTTAATTTTCTTGAACTTGTACCCTTCGAAAGTAAAGGAAATACTATGAGCTAGCATGCTCACTGTTAGCCCGTGTGGGGAAGAAGAAAAAACACATCATCTGAAGCGTTCACTTACATCGCACAGTGTGGTAGGCACTTTTGGGATGGTTCTCGAACGTCTCTCCCAATTTCAAGACATGCTCCTGGTTGTCAAAGTTGGCGTAACTTGTTCCATTCATCCTGAGTTTGGCCGGAACTTTTGGCAGCTGTTATTTTTTTCGATGGCCATGTACCATAGTGTCGTCGAGCTCCGCCTCTTCTTCTTTCTGATTGGTTCGGGGTGAATCAAAATGTGTGCCCATTGACTCACAGCCTGTCACTTGAAATGACGTTAGTGTCCGTCATGAATTGATAGTAAAAATTGTTCTGTAGTATTTTTACATAATTCCTAAAACGTCACTGAACAATTAAATATAAGATTACATTATTTATTTTACAGGCAATGTATTTTTAATTATTTTGACATTGATCTCACTGGTTTCAAGTCAAACTTGTTTCAAGGTGTAATTTATCACATTAAAACGTAAAATCTATCACTCTAAAACATGACATTTATAACAAAACGTGATACAGAACTTTTTTTTTTTTTTTCCATAATTTTGCATTGGAAAATTAATCCCAATCCCCACGGACTGATTTTGAGTGGCGATGAGCAACAAGAGTGAAGTGTAAAGAGAGAGTAAAAAGAGGCTAAACAGTATATAATCTGTTTTCCTGTCTTTAACGCCTAATGAATCCTAAACCTTCAATGGGGAAGGTCCATCTGATACCTTTGTGTTAAAGGATCAACAATGTGACACAAAAACCATCTCTTAGCCACTTTGCTTGTGGATTTTTCTGCAGGTCGGCTTTACTTGACAAAGCGGCTGGCTGTATGGTGTATCATCTGTTGGTCTGCTGTCTCCACTTTCACTGAGCGTGAGGGGAAAGCCATTTGTTTGTTCATGGAGGTCGTGGCTGGTGGGCCACAAACGAACCATCTTCTTAGGGCCCGTCTAGAGAAATCAACACTCAAAACACCAAAAAAGGCTTGCAAGACTGAAATACAAAGAATCAAGAGGAAAACAACTTAACGCATCTAAAACCAATCACATTTTAATAAATTACCCCACCGATGTTATATTTTGCAGACATTAAAGTGCAACTTTGATGTGAAAACTCTTAGTGATGTTACTTTTGAAATAGTCTTCAATGTTTGCATGATCAAAGGGCATTTTCTTTGTTGTGTTTGCTGGTTGAAAGCCATAAATCAAGATATGGCGTGTTTTTGAATTCCGGACTGAACTCGATTTTTTTTTCTTTGGCTGTTGGGTTGTTTGTTTGTTTGTTTGTTTTGGGGGGGCTGGCCAGTGTGACTGAACATACGATCCGATTTGATGTTTTATTTTTACAAGGCGTACGTGAACGCAGCACAGTTCCCAAGGAGAAAGCCGCAAAGAAAGCGGTCGCGTGGAAGAGAACCTTTGCTTAAAAAAGCGGACAAAAAACGCGTCGTATATTTTGTTCAGTTTTTTTGCCCTTTAAAAGTAGAAATCTAGTCTTACTGGCAGGAGCGGTTTGGCTTGCAATCTACCCGGCGAGCCTGCCCCCCCACGCCGGACGCGAAAGCGAACCTGCCATCCGCCTCACGCGATGGAGGTGACGGAGCCCAACTAATCTGCCGTGAGTACGCTAGGTTGACGTTACCTTAAGCATCTCTGGCATTTCCATGCAAAAATACAGCTGCATGGTGGAATATGTCACATTCAAGTGATCCTACACTGCCTTTTAATGCATTTATAATGTACTGATTTAACGGCAAGATGTTACATATTTGTATGGTAACGACAACGTTACCGGACAAATTTACTTCAATGTGGGTCTTTGTGCCAAAATACCTCCACAGAAATCCTCCTTGTGTCACATGGCAATTGTTGGTCAAAAATGTAGTGTTGAAATGGCAAAATATGGAATTTCCATGGGAAATGTGTCATTATTAGGGTCATGTTACATATAATTTCACAGAAACATACAACATATTTTGTGGCCCAATATAATCTATTCTTCAAAATAGTTTTTATGGCAACAAGAATCCGTTACGCTAATACAGCCATGTTACAGTCATTTTATTCTTGCATTATTTTGTTAATGTACTGTACATATCTCTCTCAGCTAATCAGCTATTGCTATTTTATTCTGCCAAATACTTATGTCAGCATCGGCCAGGAAAGAAAATAGTGAAATTAAAATTTGGGCAGCCAAATATTGTATTTGTGACTTTATGTCCACGGAAAACCACGACCGGCAACAATTTCTATTTGAGGTTGTTGCGGCTTCCCGCAAGGTATCAATATGACGCCTGCATTTAATGATTAGTGGTGGTGCTATGTTGTTGTCAGACAGCAGATAACGTGATGGACCCCCCCGGGATGCCAACACCCCGCCGAGGAGCTGCACGCTGTGTTGACTTAACACTTGGCGCGCACGCTACAATTAGCATGCAGTAGCACAGTGGCTGACATCAGCTGTTTGGCTCCCTTCATTGACTGAGCAACATCAATGAGCCTTATCAATAAGTACTTACAAAAAAGGGGAATTGAATGTTTAAAAAAACATTTTTAGACATGCTTGAATCAAATGATCAGCAATACTTGAGCAGAATATTAGTTATTTTATAAACAACAACAAAAAAAAATGTAATCTTTGTTATAATTACAATACCCAGTTATTTAATCGATCAACATAAAAGTGTCTAATATTTTTATAAAAATCTTTAACCTATAATGTAATACATACATTTTAGAGATGCACCGATCCGACTTTTTCAGTTCCGATACCGATACCGATGCCGTGGCTTTGCGTATCGGTCGATACCCGATACCGATCCGATATGATTTTTTTTTTTTTTTTAAACGTTTATTTCGAACATTAAAGAAATACAAGAAAAAAATAAAAATACAGAAAAATGATAACTCCATAATACAATAGAATATAAAAGAAAAAAGATATTGCATCATAATTTTCCTTTATCGTAAAATCATATTTGTTCAAAAAGGGAGTAGAAGGAAGCCTAAGCTTATCTGACTCTACCCCATGTAACTACATGTTTCTATTTAATTCTGTCAAGAATTTGTCCATAGTCAATATATTAAAGAAAGAAAAAAAAAACATACATATATATATACATATATATATATATATATACATACATACACACATACATATATATATATATACACATACATATATATACACATATATACACATATACATACATATATATACCATATATTTTCTCATTAAAATACAAAGCAACTTAAACAACTTCACAGCATGTTACGGTATCCCGTCAATATTTTGTCCTTATACATTTTTTTAAACTTAGGTAAGGTACTACAGTTCTTTAATTCGTCACTGCTGGTGTTCCATAGTTCCACACCTCTAACTGTTATACAATGTAACTTTAAGTTTGTTCTCACCAAATCTCTTTTAAACATACGTGTTCCTCTTAAATAATGGGTACTTTCCCTCCACTCAAACAACCTCTGGATACTGTTTGGTAATTGATTATTTTTTATTTTGTACATGAGTTGGATGGTTTTAAAGTCGACTAGGTCGTTGTATTTCAGTGAGTTCAATTTAATAATTGAACTCACTGAAATAATAATTCCGATTTTATTTAAGAAGCTACATAACTCTACATGTGGAACAGAAAAGACCAAAGGCAATGGCATCAGGCAGACTACACAGTTCTTTGCTCTAAATTAGGGGTGTCCAAACTAACGGTCCAGTTTTTATTGGCCCGCAGCAAATTCTGAAAACATAATTGAATATGGCCCGCACAAGAAGCTTGAGCTCAGCTTCTCAGTTTCCACACTAGATGGAGCCCGCCACACAAAGCGTTTGACGTCCCATTAACACCCCCCCGGAAGAGAAGCGAACACGCAGCGTTTGACATCCGATTAGCCCCCCCCCCCCCATTCGGGAGAGAAGCGAACGCGCAGCCTTTGACGTCCCATTAGCAACCCGAAGAGAAGCGAACGCGCAGGGTTTGACGTCAGCTTAGCAACCCGGGGAAGAGAAGCGAACGTTCGCTCCATGTTTGCGTTTGTTTAGAAAACTCTCGTGGCATGCGGCACACGTGCTGCTAGCGTATGACGTAGCCCGCGTCCCAATAGATTAAGGAAAGTATCGGCTCACAGATCGGCTGTATTTTCCGATACCCGATCCATCTATTTTGTTGATATCGGGACCGATATCCGATCCAGATATCGGATCGGTGCATCTCTAATACATTTCATTATGTTTCTGATCATTTCGTTGATTGCAATCAATTAAGCAACCATATGTTTGTGAAATGTGAATTAGCCTTGTCGGGAGGAACGCCGCTGATAAAAAGTGAGGCGATAAGCGAACAACCTTGTCATTCTCGCTCTTGTCTTGAATGACAACATCATCTCAAGGAAACTTGGAATTTTGCCTAGCGGAGGGACTCTTCCACATAGAACTAATCTTAGCATCGAGCTAATTGCATATGATCGCGTGTGATCATATCGAAGAGTAGAGCACGCTGCTTGCGTGGAGTTCCCTATCCACCACAGATGGAAAATTAAATAATGAATGAGAGAAACTGGCCTGCGTACGCTGATATGTGTGACCCATTTGTTGTCAGATCAGCTGCTGCGGTGTACCACCTGGTCAGGCCCAGATACCGTTCAGCTTGTCCCCTGAAATCTTAATTGTTCACACTTACAATATGACAATATGTACATCCTAGTGTCAGACTAAAAAATGGGAACTTAGAAGAAATCTAAGAATTTTTTTGGGGGTTGGTAAAAATAGTTTCTTTGAGATATTGATCATCCCACCCAAGGAAAAAGATCGCAGTGATGAGCCAGCGATACGGGCGATCAGCCCAGAGAAAAGTGATCATGAGTGTTACTTTTACTCGCCCCGCCATGATGAAAAACAAGACAAGTTTGCTGGGAGCCAATCGAGGCAGTTCTTTGTGTATCCCACGTCCTCCTCGAGAGAGGTCCGCTCCACTTGACACCGCTCGGGTCAAGATGAGACGTGTCCTCACGCCTGGATAATTCACGAGGGGGGTCAATTATTCATCGTGTGCGTCCCTCGCTCATTACAGACATGGGGGTGATTGGCCGACCGGCGGCCATGTTTTGTGGGAGGCCAAAACCCTAAAAGAATCTTACTGTGACAATTTAGTAACCAGGGAGACTCAAAGGCGTAATGATTACAGTTTAAAAATCACACTGTGATCTATTACTTCGATATCCATCAATGCCTCTCTCAAATTGAGGCCTAAAAACACAACAACCTTACAGTCAGCACATTATTTCCACTGCATCAGAGCTAAAATTATTTTGTCCATATGCATTCATATGATAAGACAAAAAGCTGTTGAGCGAGTGGCTTGGCGGTTTCCGTGGCAACCACATCGGAGCATGCTCAGTTTCTCGCTGGCCGCAACAAAAGAGGAGGGTTCTCCCTCACACACACACATTGATTGACGCACACGTGCACTTCGGAGACGACCCGCAAACGCCGGCTTTTGTTTGCGTCGGCAGGAAACCACTTTAAAGGAAGCTAGCTGGTGGTTTCAAAGAGAAGCTAAAAACGAGTGTGAGAGAAAGGTATCCCCCACATACACTTGGAGTCTTTGAACGGCCGCTTGAGTCTTTCCGCCTTGTTCTCAGCAGCTGACAAAAGGTGACGCTTCCATCATTGCATGCTGGCAAGTCTGAGGGAAGACAAGTGGTTGGAACCCAACTGATGACGCTTATGGTTTTAGAGATAGAAATTCTTGTTAGGGTTTTAGGGATTGATTCTGGTTAGGGTTTGAGATTAGAGTTAAGGTTAAGAAAACTGGACGGAAATTCAAAATCCACTCTCAGCAGGAACAATGAAGAATATCGATCCACGGCTTTTCATTCTGTCATTATGTGCACCACCAATCAATCCATCAACCATCTGGGGGGGTTATTATTATTAATAATGTGCTTTGTAGGATGGACAAGGAGCCCCTTCCCCGCACCTGATACATTACCAGTGTGTGTGTGTGTGTGTGTGTGTGTGTGTGTGTGTGTGTGTGTGTGTGTGTGTGTGAGCTGACTGTCAATGTTATGCGTTGCTGATGTCACCACAATGAGCTTCTGCGGTGATGACAACATGCACTAAACCGATAAGTTTAGTTTCACCTGTGCCGGGGAGTAAACCCTCCAAGCATGAATGAGCACACAAATCAATGACAGTCATTGATATTCCAATTCCCATCAGGCTCATTCTACTCTGTGATTGTCTAGTAATGACTGGTCTCGCTGTGTCATCAACGCCATGCATCAATGAGCCCAAGCCCATTTATTGAACTAAAAGCTTAGAAGCAAGGAGTGTGTATTTTTTAACAGGCACTTCCCTCTCCCATTGCGAAATATTATTATTACTTCTTTTTTTAACGCTGTCAATCATTCAGCACTGCAGGGACGCCGCATCAGCTGCAAGGGAGTCGCGTCTAAAAATGATTGCCACTTGACAGACACTGTTCTACATCTCAGTATCCCATGGGGGAGGGGGGGGTCGTTCTACTTTACATTCATGTGTGTACTGCAAGGTTATGCGAGGAATTTACTTTTATTGTCTCTGTGTAGCCTGTGGGAAAATTCAAGTAAACTGACCCCTAATTAGATGACGTTAGTGTGTTTCACACAGGGACACTGCACACAGCCCCAATTCCGCATTAAAGTCTGGGTTTTTTTAGGCTCTCGGAAGAGGGACATTGTGGGATGCTAGCCTTAGAGCTGCCAGAGGAGAAGGAGGGCGGCAGGGGAAGTCTTGAGACCAGATGAAAACTAAATAAAACAAAATGAGGTAAGTTGTCACACTGTCCTGAGAAGAAACAAGAGGCCAGCTGTTACGTAACAAAATTCGACTTTTTAGGCCAGACAACTGTGAGAGAGCCTGGGCAAGGCCATACCAGACGTGACGCCTCCATCATGATGTGACCACCAGCCCTCTGCACCCTCTAGCAGCCCACCACCCCTTGGCCATGGAACCCTGCGTCTCCCACCTCCCTTTGTCCACCGCTGCTCTTCCTACTTTCCCCCGGTACCGAGCCACCACCCACTATCCCGGACCTCAGTGGTACCCACTAGCATCTCGGTGTAACAGCAGCACCTTGCTGTCTAACTTGAGACATTGCACTGGTGAAAAGGGGCCTGCAGAGATCATACCAGGACATACTCTCGATGTCCCAACAGGGGGGAGGCCATACCGGAGTATGGAAAACCTGAACTGGAACCCAGTTCTGGATTCAGGTTTGTGCTCATCCAGTGAGTTTATTGTACGCTACACGGCCACCAGCCACTGGTACGACGGGCCCCCAGATGGGTCCAATTCGGAGAGCCTGGCATATTACCCCCAACATAGTCCCCGCAGGAAGGATGTGCCCAGTTTCCCGCAGTTGCTTTTCCCCACTGGAATGGACGAATGGGACGCCAGGAAAGGTCTAAGGGAAAAGCTTCGCCTACAAAGTGCACGGTCAGCAGTGGAGCCTTCAAAGACTCTACCACTGCGTACCACAGACCCCACACCTGTCGAACTGAACGCAGGGTGCCGGCCAGCGGGCGGTATGCGTCTAACTTGCCCCCAGGAAATTAAACAGGAAGTCCTGAGGAGACTTGAATTGCGTCGGCAGAACAGCAGCCCCAACCTGGCTCTCCACGGGGCCCCACGCAGCCCGAGAGCACTTCCGGTGTCCCACATCGTTTCCAGTGTCCCCGTTTTGGGCGGGGACAACGGACACCGGCAAAGCATTTACATGGGCCCCCTGTACATCCCCACCTTTGAGGAGTTTAAAAGAATGAGGATGAAGGACCGGAACCAGCCACCCGCAGCAGGTTCTGAGGACTCGGGTCCTCCCGCTTGTAAGACCGAAACAGGTTCACCGATCCGCACGGGCCCATCTCCAAGGACCCCACTGCAAGCTTCAAATCAGGGAGAAAGCGGTGATAATAGTCGGCGTAGGAGGTGCAGTCTGGAACCGGTCGGGTCGGTTCCCTTCCCAACAGGCAGGGACCTCAAAGGGCGACCATCCAGTTGCTGCCCTGCGCTGCTACTGGAGGGAACGGACCTGTCCAGCTATGGGGCCAAGATCTACAAAATGAAGGATGGCCTCATTGGCTCAGCTCTGGACCTCATCAAGAAGAGGTAAGCCAGATCCATAATCAATAGGTTAATATTGTATATTGAAACTGTAATATTATTTTTACATAGGAACACATATTTGATTCTTTGTGTATTGGCTAAGATAGGCTAACGATATTCCACGTTTGTATCCCGATTTGTATCTGTATCAGGAAACAATACATCAATGCAAAAACAATATTTGATATTTGTGTTCTCATACAGAATGACGTCACATATCACATTGAAGCTTGTGTATTTTAAAACAAAACCGATATGAGTCATCCCGACATCACTCTTATGCTCGACGTCATACAACAATATCACTCATTTGGCTTGTGTATCAAATCATCGACTTTTGACAATTGTGTATCAGTAGTGTACCATAAAGAACATGATCTGTTCGGCACACCATCATCATTGGACACTTGCATAAAACCCAAGATCCAACACCATATTAATATTTGTTGCTTGCGTATAACGACAATCCATAACAAAATGGCTATTTGTCGATTGCATTTGGATATTGACACGCTGTGTCCCATTCCCATCATCACCCCCCTCCCCACCAAACCAGCTGCAGTGCAGACATCTCCTCCGAGGCTCCCGTCAGGCTGCCAGCTGAGCGGGACAGAGACGCCCCCCAACAGCCCCCCGCCGCCGTCACCATGGCAACCGCGGCAGGAGCCGAGGCTGGCCACCAGACGCCCGCAGGAGAAGCAGAAGACGGCGGCCAAAGCGAGGAAGCGCGAGAATGCGTAAGGAGAATTTTACATTTTAAATATATCCGTGCGTGTGTGCGTGCACGTGTATTCGCGTGTGTTTGCTTAAGCGTGCGGTTCAGCAGCGACTTGGCTCGCCAAATGTCTGCGTTCAAGGATGGCGAGGACACTGCGACAGACACACACGTCCATGCAGAGATATATGCGTGTGCGACTGTCCGTGCATGGAAGGGAATGTCTGAAGATGCATGGAAAGAAAGGGAGGAATAAAAGAGGGATTATCTCCATCCCTGGCAACTCATCCATCCATCCATCCATCCATCCTGCAGCATTCCCGGGGTCAAACTCGCATAGTCATTCACACGTTTGGCTTTGACAAAAGATTAGTAAAAAATAAATAAAAATAAAAACGAGAGCGAGAGAGGACATTAAAGCAGCATTATGTAACAGCTATAATTCAAAACATCAGTGGGGGAACGTCACCCATGTCACTCCAGGGGACACAAAAGTTCAAACGTAGGATAGAATTTGACTAGAAAATACAGAGATGCTAAGGGTATGTGCTCTGTTAGCCGGCACTAGCTAACTGATTTTTCCTACAGATGCTACGTCAATGCAGTGCCGTTAGCTGTTATTTTGCTCTTTTGCTAGCTTAAAAGATAAAGATGCTACGCCATTATAGCGCTGGTAGCCACTGACATGTTATAAATTATTACGGCAAAACAACAGAATCCAAATCAGTATAAGTTGCTTTGACTTAATACAAGCTGCTAGCCACCACTATTTAAAATCAAATGTCTCATTTTATAGCAATGAATAAAACATAATACATTTCTCAAATCAAGTATATGTCGCGCTATTGTACTGTCTCTTTAAATGCCGCCACCCCTCCTCGCCCCAGCCCTTCCCGAAGCCGAGCGTAAAATGTGATTTGTTACCCCCCGCCCGTGCCTGGCGAACCTTGAAAGCTCGTTTAAAAAAAAAAAAAACTCCGGGAATCATGCCGCATGTTGAGGAATTCTCAGCCGAGGATGCTTCAAATTATGGAGATAAGAGGTCACATTTCAATGCGCGTGACCTCAAACAGATACGGAAAATCCTGATATCATTATTTGATGTGTGATGTAAAAATTTGGAGCTTGTATATCACGATACGTAACAATATTTGAGGGTCAAATGATATTGTAAAAAAACAAAGACGATTGAGGCATATTGATACTTGATATCAATACTTGATTGACAAGTACGGTTTGCCTTCCCTCAGCCGCCGGGCGCGTGCCGGCGTTCCAGCTCAGACGCGACGTACGAGCGATCGCAGGTGGCTGCGGAGTGCCGCCTGCAATCGTGCCACGGTGACCCCATGCCGGCCGACGCGTCCAGTCGCAAACAGCCGGAGATGAAGGCCAAGATGCAGACCTCGCCACATGGACGACATCATCGAAGGCAGAGAGACAGCGGTGAGGACAAAGGAGACGGACAGCCATGTGACTCATTGGAGATTTACTGGGCTATAAAGAGCAAGCCCCTCCCTTCCCGATTTCAGATTGTCAAACTGGGTATATTATCCGACAGTGATAAAGCAGCATCTACAGGAACATTTAGCAAAATATTAAAAAAATATATAAAATTTATCAAACTACTTTTCACAGCGCTATCAGTATTTTGGATCCCTTTTTAAACTGTATCATGTGACCTTTTGCTCCGCACTCAGCTCCGGCAGCACTTCGCGGTCACTCGGAGCCTCCCAGAGAAGAGCGCCCGGTGGGTTTGAACGACCGGTCAGGCTCAGATCGCCGGACGGGCCGCAGCCGTCATCACCGCTGGAGCACCATCAGCAGCCTGAGCGCAGACAGCGGCGTGGTCGGCCTCAGCGAGGAGGACGACAACGGCGCCGAACCCCGGCGGAGGCGACGCGGCGCCGAAGTGGAGCGGGCCGACAGCGGCATCGGACCGGGCCTATCCCGGGCCTGGAAGAGACTCCCGTTGTGCGCCGACTGCGGTCGGCGGGACGAGACCTCGGAGGGCCAAAGCGCGTGCGAGCGTTGCGCTAAACTGCGGGCCGAGCGGAAGGAAGCCGTGTTGGAGTTCCTGAAGACTGAGAGCAGCTACGGCGAGGACCTGAGGATCATCAAGGAGGAGTTCTATGAGCCCATGCGCGGCGCCAGCCTGCTGAGCTCCGAGCAGTTGGCCGTGGTCTTCGCCAACGTCCAGGAGCTGGGAGACGTTAATGAGAGGTTCACGGAACATCTGCACGACGCCATTGAACACGCTCTGGACCAGGTGAGGGGGACTTTGCCACAGTCAGGCCTGAAACTTTAATTTGAAACCCTGACCTTCATGTTAGATCCAAACCGATAAGTTTCAGACCTTAACACAGGCTTGAAGCACATGAACCAAAAACTTAAGTCTTCAGATTAACGTGCCGGACCGGGACTTTCCAACTGACTGACTGACTCTCTGGACGTTTGGCCTTAGGGAGACGAGGATCTGCTGACGGTGTCCGTCGGTGAGATCTTCCTGGAATTTGTCAACATGCTGCCGGCCTTCCAGACGTACTGCATGCAGCAGTCGGCCTCCGTGAACATGCTCAACGCGCTGGAGAAGGAGAAAGAACTGCTCAGGTGCTGTTGTTAAATTTTCCAGATGTACGCAAATGTTCTTTGCATTTGGCCCACTGTGGAGCTTTTCGGGTTCCCGCCAGTGTAATTCTTGACATGAAAGGCACGAGGTCATCATTAATTCAGAGGTTTTCTATTCATAGCCATCTCTTGAGTCTCACTGTCTTTTCACATCTTCCAGGATCTTCCTGGACGTCTCCCAGAACGACAACACGGCGCTGCGTCGCATGAACCTGCGTTCCTTCCTCATGGCGCCTCTTCAGCGGGTCACTAAGTACCCTCTTCTCCTCAGCCGCCTCCTCAAAATTACCCCGGAGAAGCACCCCGAATATGGCCGACTCCGCGAAGCCAAGAGCCGCGTGGAGGCCCACCTGGAGCACATCAACAACAAGACCAAGCAACAGGACGGCAACGGCGTGGCCTCCTGGTCCCTACGCTCCTTCCGCCGCGACAGCCGCAAAAACAGGGAGCCGGTGGACGCCGAAATGCGGGAGGCGTCCATGAGGACCCTGGGTTGGACCCGGGAGGACACCCGCTTCGTCATGGAGGGCCCCTTGCAGCTCTCGCAGCCGGCCGACGGCCAGTGGGTGAAGAAAGGAAGCAAGGCGCTCAAGTTCCAAAACGTCCAGAGTCTCCTCATGGTGAGGACGCGGCCCGGCGCCGAGCAGGCGTGCGAAGTGGGAGAAAGCGTCCAAGACGGAGTTCTGGTTCTGATCAAAGACAAGAGCAGCGGCAAGTTCACCGTGATGCGCGAGCCCATCCGGCTGGCCAACTGCGTGGTGTCCATGGACCCCGAATCCCAGGATACTTTTGAGGTTCTGGACATCCGGCGGGAGTCGTTTGTTTTCCGGGCGGCGGACAAGTCTCGGACGCAGAACTGGTTCCACCAGATGAAGAGGTACGCTCGGGACTTGGGAGCCTGGCGCAAGAGACGCAACGCTTTGCCCAACATCATGATCAACACCAATCAGAGTCGGTCCTGAGAGAACCGGGACCAAAGCGAGGCCTTTTCCGACATAGATGGAGCGCTCCAAAAACTGCAATGTGACCCCCATGCTGCTGCCTCGAACACACAAAAAAAACAATGAAGACGTGCAACAAATGGAAGAGCACTTTTGAGTTGTTTTGGTTTACAGAGCTATGGATCCAGAGTATTACTGCCACATTCAAAAGAAAAAAAAACTTGGGACAAAAATTGTATGCGAATGAGAATACGGAAAATTCATATTTTGAGGGGGAAAATTTTTCAAATCTATTGGCATATTTAAAAGAAAATACCTTTTTTGATGTCAGATTATTTACCGTTTTTTTCCATGTATAATGCGCTCCCATGTATAATACGCACCCTAAAAATGGCATGTTGATGCTGGAAAAAAGCCTGTACCCATGTATAATACGCACCCAAATTTTGACTCCTACTTAAGTCCGTGAACGTAAAATTATTTCAGAAAAAAGATCATCTTTGGGAACAACCGGATGTTATTCTGCCGGTCAGTATCACTGCGCATGCGCTAGCATACTCAATAGCGAAGAAATGTTTCGGATTTGTGTAGGGTACATTGTGACAGACAGCAAACGAGCAGGTGATCTAGCAAGCGTCTGATACGAGAGCATTGTGTTCGTATGGAGCGTGTTTGAAGTGAACAGCAGAGAAGAAAGCGCTTCTGTAATGGCGGCCTCCGTATGATATCCGGAGTTAAAAAAAACAAAAAAAAAAACTTTTTTTTGGTACCCATGTATAATGATTTTAGGACAATAAATTAGTTAAATTTTGCGCATTATACATGGAAAATAACGGTAGACATTTTCAGATGTATTATTCATATAATTTGTCTGAAATCAAGTATTCCAATATGTTTTCTTTTCAAATAATGACTCTTCACATAAGATTAGTCAAATTATTTTTTTCTTTCCAATGTGGCTCTAATAGGCTGACTCCCTGCTTGATGCAAATCATAATGCAGAGTGATCAAAGATTTGGATGACCAAAAAAAAAAAAAGAATTTAATATTTGTGCTGTGTATCTGCCATGATTGTAAAGACTGTTTATTTCCGTACATCTTTTGAGAAAAGCAGATGACCTAACCATGACGCCATTTTGTTTGTGTGTTGTTTTTTTACAGAAAAGTAGGGAAAAATGCAATTCACATGGGGGACGACATGTTTGTTATTTCTACGTTTTATGCCCCTTGTCCTTTTTCTGTTGGTATGCCGCTTCCCAGCGCATTCTGGGGGACGGAGCAACGTTCACTGCCAGACGAGTGAGCCCCCCCCCCCCTTGACAGCAATAACCGGTCAACCGGTCATGAGCAGACGCTTTGTCGGCTATTTCACGTTCCTTCCAATGCCGTTGACCCGATGCAGGATTGGGTAAGTCGACCCTTTCACACTGCCCAGCAAAGCCACTTTTCCTCGTTTTGTGTTGTGTCCAAACGACTAGCGGGCAAATTGGCCAATGGTAGATTGCCGGCAGACGCAAAATATTCACACACACTATTTGCCTGTTTTCTCTTGTTTCTTGACAATCGCGCCATGTTTTCGTGGTTCAATTAAAAAAAAAAAATACAGTGCAGTACTGTATGTGGAGATTATGCGCTGGTCAGCAACAGACCAGTCCAGAAAATGAGTCTTAAATGGGAACTGTGGAAGGGCCTGTTATGAGTTAAAAAAAAAAAAAAATATGCAGACAAGAAAACGTGGACCCCTGTCTATGGTCTGAGCCGCTGTGCCTTGGCTCTCGTTTCAGCCTTTGGTCAGACTCTGGCTGTCCCTGATCGGCGAGACTCGGCACGTCCTCAACAGCAAGAGCTTTATTTCCTTAAAAAGCACTTTATCCAAGGACGACGTTAAAGCGGAATATTTCAATGCCGCGTGTATAGCAGATCACTGTGTACACCAACATGACTGTGCTGTTTCTTTTTCTGCTGTATTCTTTCCATACTTAATATATTGTCAATCATTAAATCGATGCAGACTGAGTTTGGTGTGGTGTGTTTCTCAATAAAGAGCCTCTGCAAGTTGTGACATACAAATATATTTACATTTTACACACTGCATGAAACAAAAGGCAACAAATAGTTTCTGTAAATAAAACAAAAACAAAAAACATGCCAGATCTACTTTGGCGTTTTAGGGCCACACTAAAAAGAAAAATGTTTGGAGGGGTTATAACCATATTTGAGTAGAAAAGAGATATCTGCATCTATGAGAATAATGGCCTGTTTTTTTTTTCAATAAGAAAAATGACTTAGTACAAAATTTGTCTCATTTTATTATTTTTACTGAGGAAAAAAGCATGCTACAAAATAATTGAAGTTTATACCTTCAATAGAAAAGTCATACTTTTTTTTTTTTTTTTTAAAGGCTACTTTGAGGATTTGCATGCAAAAAGAAATCTAAAATCTAAAAATGAAATGCATCCACAATTTTACAATAAAAGATGTATTTAAGAAAAAGGTGTTTGAAAGCGCTTTTTTTATGTGATAAGGGATTATTTAACAAAACACCCCCCCCCACAGAATTTAGGCCTATTTATGCAACACTAAAATTTGTATACTGTAGTTTAACATGACAAAAGTTGTACTGTTTTCCCCAAGAGGAGAAAAAAAAGCACAATACTGCAAAACATTTTAAGGGAGCAAAATTACCAATGCAGGGTGAAAAGTGTTATCTTTCTTTTAAAGTAATAAGGCAAGTCAAGAACATTAAGAGTACTTTTTTTGGCCGACTGTGAAACTTTTGATCTCTCGTAATATTAAGACTTTATTCCCACTCTATTTTTCTTTCTAGTGTGTCCCCAATACTGGTTGGTCGTAACAGTGTCAATACACAGCGAGGATTTGTTTTGTTACGACTGATCGGCAATGTGAACGGGGCTAACGTCCATCCAAGATGGCCCCTCAGTCAGAACCCGGCAAATTTGACTTCTAACATTGCCAGATGACAAGTTTCCTATTGCTCACTCTTGGCCTCCTTGGCGAGTCCGCGAATGGAGAGGTCGTAGACCACCTCCTCGATCTTCTTGACGTCATACTTGAGGCCGTCGTAGCGTTTGCGCAGGGGGTCATTCTTCAGGTTGAGCAGACGGAAACCCGAGTCCAGCTCGTTGATGAAATTGGAGATGCGCAAAGGGCGGTTGTAGTCGCCTGCGGTCACGCTGTTGACCGCCAAGCGTGACTGGTCAGGAAGCAGGAGGACGCAAAATTAAAAAGCGCCCCCAGGAGGACCGCTTTTTTGTTTTGACTGCTTATTTGAGTTCTCTAAGACTCATCTTGTTTTGCACGCATGTTAACATTTTGTATTCACGTTCAAATTTTATCCAAGTGTATTTGGCTGCTAGTGTGTTTCAAATAATTTCCCTCAAAACGGAACTTGACCGTGCAGCCGCGGGCGCGTAAACAAGTCAAAGATTGAGTCGGCACTCAAGATCAACACGAATATATGCAAATATGCAAAATACCACGATTATCCAAATTAAGATTTTTTAATTGACTCACCAGTTCACTGGCCATGATCAGCACACCCGCCAAGTAGTCCTCCACGTCCAGATGAAAGCCTTTGTCTCGCACCACCTCAACTGAAACACACGCACACAATGAGGATGTGTGCCATGACAACAACACACGTAGACAGACACGCAAACGTGTACCTACTGTCCAGAATTTGTGCCACCTCCTCACGGGTCACAAGGGCCTCGCTTTCCAGGTAGACCACGAAAGCCGCCAGGAAGGTCAGACGTTGCAAGACAAAGCGCCAGTGCTCGTGAAACCTGTTGGGAATTTAAAAAAAAATTGGGATCAGAATAATAAATCACATTTTGATTACATATACATTTTGAAGGCAAAATGCCATGTTTTTGTGGCACAATAATATGGCCTTGTTGAGAACTAATAGCAGAACATATTTGAATTGGAAAGTTTACACTTTTTTTCAGTAAATAGCAATTAAATGGCACAATATTGGATTCAGATCCCAACAGCTATCTGTTAAGAGTTCCGACACTATGTACCTATAATACTGGTCCACAGGGAACTTGGTCTTCAACTCAGCAATGTGCATCCGAACTGTGCCAAACAATTCTCTGGCCTTTGTACATTTATCAGGAACTGTTGAGAGACAAAATGAAAAACATTTGGATTTTAGAAGGGGGACAGTTAGCCACCGCCGTTTCGCAAATCACATATAGTTTTGAGAATAGAGGTATAGAGATGGGGAAGTATGAAACGCACTGTCTTTGAATCCCGACGGCTGATGTACACTTTGAAGAACAGTGAGAATTTCTCTAGCGGTCTGCTCCAACACCTGTACCACTTTTCGGATGTCCTACCAAACCAAAAAGATAACAAATGTTGAAAGCAGCTAAACACACGTGACACTTAACAGCGGCTATTTAGCGCTCATAACTTAGCTGTTAGCTAGCTACTTAAACACGACGCTGTTATTTTTCCTACCTCTCGGACGTCCTGGTCGGCGCTCAGGGAGCCCTGAATGTAGGAGAACATGTCGCTGACCGACATGGCGAAAGTCTAGTGTTAAACTACAAACACGAGACGGGCGCTTTGTCTGATTGCTTGAATGGCGCTGTTCAAAAGACAAGACGGTACCCGCGAAACGTCACTGTTAACCATGCGCTTCCGGAGCGTCACTTTAACGAGGCGCGTAGATATGACGTCACACAAACGTGAGTTGTTGTTGTTGTTTTTTTGTTTTTTTTAAATTAATCTATCCATGCATCTATCTATCCATCTATGAACCCAACTCGCCATCCATTTATCTGTCTTCTAAAAATACAATAGCGATGTTTCTTCAGTGACAGCTCGTACTTTTTATATTAGAAGATGGATTTGAAGTCGACATACTTTTACCGCTAAGTACATATTTTGTGTCGTGAAACTACTATACCTTAAATATTTACGTAACCTCTAGGCGTAAATCATGTAGACAAAAAGAAAACGAAAAGTATTTAGATTTCCTACAGTACCACGAAGGCACCGCCGCCTGACTCCAGTCGCCTGCTGCTTGTGACGTTGTCGCAGACTGACTCCAGACCCTAGTCCGTCAACATTCCCGCCTTGTTTGTATTTTTGGGAACTTTTACAAACAAAGCATGCTCATCGCTACAGTCTACATTAATTCAATTTGCTCTTATTGAGATGGAAAAGAACTCTGTAGAAGATGAGTGCGTGGATTCGGGAGCAGAAACTGCAGGGTGAGTAGCAAAAAAAGAAGAAATCACTACCAGATGCTCCGCTATGCATAATAACATGCATGGTTTACATAGAACTCAAATCACATAATTTTGACTATGATTTTTAATATAATAATTGAAATGCATGTTTTTCAGACATTAATAAATGGACCTCACGAGTGGTATGTTACAGTTGTGACCCAAACAAGCAAGAATGAAGTATCTTATTGGATCCAATACAAGATAAAATACATTTATTTTAATAAAGTCGTTTCTATTCCTTAAATTAAAAATTAAACCTGCCCACCAGATGGTTGCATGCAGAATGTTTGTTTTTTCAGACTTGTTTATTAAAATCGTGACAAATATAATTGATTTATTTAATTACAAAAACAGATTTTTGAAAAGATTTGACAATTTTACAATCCTCTCAAATATAAGAAATATTGCCGTATTGGATCTCATCAGATTCCACAGGCGTCCCTATTATTGTGATAGATTATAGATGTGTGTTGACTAATCCAGATGACGGTGAGGATTAACATGCTCACTTTTCTATTAGCCACCCGTGTGTGTGTGCCTGTCTATGTAGTGACGTCACCGTGAGACATGTCCCTAATCTGTACCCGCCAGCATGGTGTCTATCGCGATTAAGCATCTCCCCAAAAGGGATTAATGGCAGGTTGCTTGGATTAAATGACATCACTTGAGGTTTGACTCAGAATGGGCAAAGCACAAATAATATCTGATTTTGTGGATTTTACACTAATTGTTCATTTATCATCAAATGCGTGTTTTAAATCAATGTAGACATTTTTTCAACACTGAATGGGAATACAAAACCAGCCGGGAATTTCCCAATCCCACCATAATAAAGTCTTTCCTCGTACGTTTTGATTGTCGTCCCAGCAGCCAAAATTGGAGCGAAAGCGGGAAGCAAATCAATCCAGAACGTGATTCCTGCTTTTCTCATCTTTTATTTGCATTTTGGGGACGTTTTTGGACGGCGGGCCTTGAAAGTTTAATGACAGCCCGGGCTATTCCACAGACGGGACCACACAGGAACTGAGGGTTTGGGATTTTAAAGACCATGCTTGCTCCAGAGTGTCTTCCAAGAAAGTTGAGGAAGAAGGTTGATGTCGATCCAAAGCTGGCAGGTCACACCAGAGTCAAGCCTCAAGTGTGTTGTTGTTTTTGTTGCTGCTGGCTGCCATTATTGCCTTTGGATGTCGACGAGCAGCTCACTAAATTGCTTCTGTCTGCTCCAAATTGTCAGTTTGATGTCTTTTTATTGTTGGTTTTCCTCTTTGCATCCTTCTCCTGCTTCATTTTATGGTTAGCGGTGTCTACGGAAAGAAGGCAATAAATCATTTGGAGTGAAAACGCCCCGAGAAAGGCATCACGTTGGCTGGCGAGAGGGCGACCTGTCTATTGTTTGCCCTGACGTTGACTGGTGACCTTTCTAGGGTGTGACCCGCTTCTCCCTCTTTCATTTCCTCGTGGTGTTTTTTTTTTCCCACCTCAAGTTCAATTTAGATTTTCTTCTATCTGACAATAATATTAATATGAATGCTCTCATTCCACTTGATCCTCTGCAGGTCTGATTACAGTCCGTTGTCATCTACGAGCAGTAAGTACAAATAAAAACGCACAAGTAAAATATTTGGAATCTGGTTGGAAATGGAGATTTTGTTGTTGTTGTTGTTGTTGTTGAGGCGACGTTTGGATGGGCGACCTCCAGCGGGATCCTTTCCTGGTGAGCGTCCACCTGATAGCGGACCCGGGCGAGGGCGACGTCCTTCAGCGGGCAACGGACAGCGTTCTGGCATGGTTGCACCCTGAGCTGCAGCTCTTCAGGGTGTCGGAGCGCGCCGCCTCCTCCGAGCGTCCTCGACCCAAGCACCGGCACAATGCTCCTCAACCGGCCTTGGCGGTCATTTTGTTCCTCCTGGAGGGCAACGGTGGTGGCCAGGAGCTGCTGCTGCTTCCACCTTGGCGCTATCATCATAGCGAAGATGTGAGTGGCGGGCGGCGCTCGGGAGCGGCGTCCACGCAGGATTTTTTCACGCTAGGGTCCGGCACTCCGCCGTGGGCTCTGAGGAGGGTCCGCTACGGTAAAGGGACGCTACGTATGACCCTGTACTGTTGCCATGACAACTACGCCCACACGGTGCGGTTGTACAAGCTTCTGCTGGGACGCCGGTTGGCCCACAAGAAACCCGACTTCTGCTTCTTGGTGGTCTACGCCAACCCCCATCTGGAGGTCCAGATGGCTTTCAGGAAGTTGCCCAGGGGGAGGCGCCCGGCCCCTCTGGACGCGACCGTGGTGGAGGTGAGGGTGCGAGACGTGGGCGCCCTGGTGCCACTCCTGCCCAATGCGTGCCGGCCCATCAGTGACGTGAGGTGGCAGACGCAAGACTACGATGGCAATAAAATACTACTGCAGGTCAGAACTTCGTCTTTGGACTTTACATCCACAGTTTCTGTCACTATCAGTTTCAGACTTGGGGTCCAGGTGGTGGTGGGAGATTAGTTTGGAAAGTGGAATCAGATTAAGGATCAGTCCATTAGCCCTATTGAAGGCTCACCATGTGCTAATGTGTGCTGACAAGTACGCTCAAGTGACAGATGCTCCTAAGCCACTTTTCTACAGCTTCTGGACAAAATTCGTTTCTCTCCTTCAGGTGCAAGGTGCTCACTGGAGCCGTCGCCATCCTCATCGGGCGGTGCCCCGCCACAGGGACTTGCATCATCAGGCGTCTCTGCGCTCCCTCCCACTGGGCAGCCAGGAGGACTTCTATCCTGAGTGGTGCCAACCCTCAGAGGGACGGGGCGGACTCTCTGGATCGCTCTTCTCGCTGCCGAACCTCAGCTCCTCGCCGGGACCCCCGGCCAGCCCGCCTCGCCCGAATCGTCGCAGCCGCTCTCTCCAGCGGAGCGCCTCTCTTGCTCCTCCCTTTCGTCTCAATGTGGATGCCCTGGTGGGGGCCGAGGAGACAGACGTGGACACGGGTACCACGGTCCGAGCGGGCGGCGTGGACCTCAGCGTGATGTCGGCTTACGTCCACCAAGCTTTCCCGCCGGCCTCCCACTACCAGCATCTTGATCAGGAAGACAAAACGGCCCTGCCAAAGAGGACAAAAGACGGGGAACGCTCCACAGCGCCACCCAATGGCGAAAACCATGAAGCGCTTGTAGAAGGACGTGCAGGAGAAGAATTTGAGGAATTCTATATTTGAGGTGGACTACGCCGCCCCCTGGGCCTCGAAGTATGCTCTACTATTTTTAGATTGCGTGTATTTTGAGGCTGTTCTGTACATTTCCACTGTGGAAGGCTTGGTTTTATTTTATTAACATGAATGTCTAAATTTATATTTAATGAACATTGTTATGTTTACAGTTATACAGTTAAATACAAATGTTTTTTATTTCTTTAACAATAAAAACTTTTTTACATACTTTGGCCTGATAGACTTGGACGGAAACTATAATGTACATTCAGATAACATCAGCAATTTTCTCACTGAAATATTTTATATTTTGCATTTCTGTTAAGTGAAACATTTCCACCATTTTGTCACGAGATCATTCCGCCACTTTGTCCATTGAATATTCTGCCATTTTGGTCGATAGAACATTATGAGAATGTCACTATTTTGTCACTGCAAAGGTTACGCTATTAAGTCAGCCTCTTGTGGAATGTCCACCATTTCGTCAACATCAATGGAACGTTTCCACCATTTTGTCAACATCGCTTCATGGTTACACAATTTTAGCAAGCTCATTGGTACCTTCTACACTTTTGTCATCTTCACTGGTTACCAACTTCACAAAAGCTTCCCAGTATTTCCTCAACCTCCTGCGGGTGTTCCAAGTATTTTGTCCATGCAGCCATACCATTGGGCCATTTATGGTCATTGCGAGTTGGAGCTCTCCACCAGCTTCCCGAGCATGGCCAAGAAGGCCTGGTTAAAGGTGTTGGTTGCATCCAGCTCCTGTCTCCTGAGAGCTTCTTCTGTCTCCCTGGACAATCTCATTTCCTCCAGGGCTAGCTGGAAATGTTCTGCCCGTTGCTGTAGCTGAAGTTCCTGAAGGCGGACGGCGCGCTCCTGCTGCGCCTCTTCTACGCGGTGGTGAACCACATCAGCCGAGTGAATATCACGCAGAACAGCCGCCAGGTCAGAGTCGCGCGGCGCCCTCCGACGTCCATCTTTTGGGGGACAGGAAACGGAGAAAAGTAGAAAGGACATCAGCACAGTGTGCAATTTTGGATCGTTTCCTCTTAGGTTCCTTTTACTGCTGTTTCTGTTTGACTCACAATGTAGTAGCAGCAGCAGCACTTACTGCGCTTTGGCGGTGACATTTCAGGCACACTGACATCGTCGTCTTCTTCTGCATCGGAGTCCACCTCGGAGTGTTGAGGCAGGGTGGCCATTGATTCGGAAAGGACAGCAGGGTCGCCTTTGGAGCTCAAAGTGCTATCCTCCAATTTTGACCTTTGCACTATGGGGCTCAAGTCTTGAAGGAATTTTATTTTTGTAAAAGAAAACGTTGTTTTATTCATAGGAAGTTAATAAAAATAGGGAAAATTGTGAATTGTAATAGAAAATAATTGAGAATTGTCAATTACTACATTAGTTGAATATAATTTTGACCGATTATAAATTCATTATTTTTTAAATGTAATTGTAACAGATTTATTTTATACATATTTAATGAAATATTTAACATTATTATACTAAGAAGTGTTCAGACATTAATAGTCAAGCTCAGATCCAAGTGCAGAAATTATTTGCATTATGAAAAGTAACAATTATAGTGTCGAGCATACCGTCCTCAGTGATAACTTCCAGAAAATTGGAGTCGTCCCTCAGGTTGCTGCAGCTGTTCCGAACCCGGTGTCCGTAAATGGCGTCCATATGTCCGAACCACTTCCAGCTCTTGCGGTTGGAGCCTCCGCGGCAGTTGTTGTCTTTAATGGCCCGGTAGTCGCTCTTGAGCTTCTTGAGTTTCTCGCGGCACTGGCGGAAAGTCCGATTGTAGCCAAAGGAGGCCATTCGCTGGGCCAGCTCGCGGTACACCTTCTCGTTGCGAGTGCCGTCCAGCTCAACTTGGATCTTCTCGTCGGCCACCAGCATCAGGAATTGCGTGACCTCGCTCACCGACCACGGGATGATTTTCTGCGGCGCCATCACCAGGGCGGGTGGGAAGAACACGAAAGGATAATGTGCAAACAATTCGGTACCAGACGGGTTTGCGGTTTACTTGATGCACTGGTGACGTCATATGATGGCGCCGCGGATGGCAGCCACGGTGAGCCGCTCTCTGTTTTTTTGTCTTATTTTGTGTGTTTTCTGTGTCATCCCGGATCACTTTTACCAGAGAAGCGCTGTTAAACATCGGACAGTCTTCTTCTGGTATTTTCTCTCCTTTAGGAAACGTGCAAGGAGCATCTCTAAAGACCCTTCTCACCCAGGTTGCAGCCCGTTTGAATTACTCCCCTCCGGACGGCGTTATAGAGCTCGGTACGCCAAAACCAGCAGACACAGAGACAGCTTCTTCCCCCAGGCTGTTGCTCTGATGAACTCACACCACTCTTAGAGTCTCAGAGTCATTACTGTGCAATAACATCCTGCTCTCCACACCTTTTTTGAATTTGTCTACACTGTTTGTACTATGTGTCCTCTCTGCATCCATTGCAGCCTGGTCATCCTGGATAAGGGACCTTCCCATCTGTGGTCTCTTCTCATGGTTTCTCATTTCCCCTAGTTGGAGTTTTGAGTTTTTTCCTTGCCCTTTTGGGAGTTTAAGATCAGGGGATGTTTGAGAATATTTGCCATTCTTCACATGTCCTGAGTGTTGTTAGTCACCTAAATGTTGAACAGAGGGTGTGTTTTTACCGAAGTCAAATTCCTTGTTTGGCACGCTCAAGCACGGCGAATAAAAAACTCTTGAATTTTGGTGTAAATAATCGTCTACGGTCGCTTGGTGATGACATCACAGTGTGGAATTCTCCACCAATGAACGACCAAGGCAAATGATGACGTCACATATTTGTTTAGGGCCATTTTCACATTTGAACGTTACTTGTGTGATTATCCATCTATCCATTTTCTGAACCGCTTAATCCCCACGGGGGTCGCGGGAGTGCTGGAGCCTATCCCAGTCATCGGGCAGTAGGCGGGGAACATCCTGAACCGGTTGCCAGCCAATCGCAGGGCACACAGAAACAAACACGCACCTAGGGACAATTTGGAGTCTTCAATCGGCATGTTTTTGGGATGTGGGAGGAAACCGGAGTGCCCGGAGAAAACCCACGCGGGCCCGGGGAGAATATGCAAACTCCACACAGGGAGGGCGGGAGGTGGAACCGAACCCGCACCCTCCTAACTGTGAGGCGGACGTGCTACCCAGTGCCCCACCAAGCCGCCCTTGTGTGATTATTTAATGCCAAAATGAGTATATATTTATTTCTAGATATTTAGTGGGTCATTTATTATTCATTCTTTAATCACTGCCTCTTTTTATTCAATTAATGAGAAATTATTTTTTAACAAATGGTTTGTATTTATTGATATTAAATTATTAAGAAATGGAAATTATTTATAATTCCATTTTTACTTTTATATTCATTCATTTTATATATTCATTTGACTCAACATAATCTGTCACAAGGTCAAACCTCACACAGGGGTCACCAAAAAAGTTGCTAATGCAATGCTAAAGAGTTAATTGAGTTTTACATAAGGACTACTGAGGTATATGTTTGAAAATGCTTGCAGTGTTGCCTATTAAAATTGTGTTCACATTCACACCAAGTTTGGAATTTGTCCTTGCTTGTTCCCATGCTCCTTTTCCTGCCACGCTCTTGTCGCCGTGATGCGGAGCCGGCGTGGGGCAGCTCCACCGCGTCTAATCCTTAACGGCGTACCTGGCACATCGCGATTGCGACGCCGGCCCGCCGTCACCGGCCAGTGGTCACCCCTAATCCACTAGCATGTAGGCCACCAGAAACAACATTAGTGCCTCCACCACAACTTGATGCATTAATGTTCCCAAAACAGACATGCAGGTTCATTTGGGACTCTTTGGTGGTTATCAAAAGAGCCTTTGATTTTCATGAAAACATGCATGTTTGGTTCATTAAAGACTTTTCAATGTGGACAAAAAACCAACAACAGTATATTATGTTCTGAAATTTGTGTGAGTGGATTCTGCGGAGGAGGGAGGGGTCATGAACATGAGGGCGGGGGCTTTTATGACAGCTCCGCCCACCCGGCGGCTCCCTGCGGCTGTGGAGCAGGGCGCGCACCCCCGGCCGGCGGGTGGGCGGCTGGTACGGAAGTCGGTGGTACGGACGTCACCACCAGAGTCCGCCGCCGCTGGCAGCCTCAGCAGCAGCTCGGAGCTGAGGGTTCCCCCTTTTAAGTGGTTTCATAACTCAAGCAGACGACTGCAAGCAGGAAGCATCCCAACACTCACAGGTACGCCTTTCATTCATTGCATCTCATGCAAATGATCATTTGTATGATCAGCAGTCAGGACAATAAGTTCATTAGCTCCACAGTCAAAAGAGTTTATTGTTATTAAGGTGAGCAAAATAAGAAAATACTCTTGTATAGAAAAAAAGGAATTGGTTATTAGCTTATGTGTTGGGAGAAAATTGATTATTTTCAAAGTTATATCGTGCTCTGATCCAATACTTTTGCACACTCCTTGCATGTCAATAGTAAAAGGTCCATGTGGAGTTTTTGTTCTCCTTTTCCAGAACCTTTGAACACTGAGATGTGTTGTCTGCCTGCTTGTGCGATTTTGGCTTTACTCTGCCTGGCGTCACCGGTCCACAGCACCAGCGGCCTGCAGGCCGGCCTGAGGCACCGGCAGGGCAACTTCGCCATGGCCTTGTACCGTGCCGTGTCTGAGGGCCGCGTCGACACCAACCTGGTGGTGTCGCCGTCCGGCGTGGCGGCCGCCCTGGGCCTCCTGCAACTGGGTGCCCGGGGCAACACCAGAGCTCAGCTGGAAGCCGGCCTTGGCTACGACGTCAACGGTGCGGCACAGACCGGCCGGCCCCATTGGTGCCAGGCGGTGTGGAGCGGCGGGGTTGCAGCTCGCCCAAGGAGGGTTCGAAGCTGTGATACCTGCCTCCACGCACCGCCCGGCTAATCTCATTATACACACGCCTGCTTGGAAGCTGCCGGGTTAAGAGGTCACCGTGGTTAATTACAAGCGGGCCGAGAGCTGCCAGTCAACTAAGTCTAACGACATGCTCCGCCCACACGCAATGACTACAATTGAAATGTTTTGCTCAGAGAAAATGATTTCAGCGGCTGAATTTCGTGTGTTTGTTCGTAGATGCTCACGTTCGAGAGCTCCTGCAGCAGTGGCAAGGCGAGGTGAACAGCAGCAGCAATCCAATGGCGTCAAAGGAGGCGTGGCTACAGCAGACGTGCGTCCTGTTGGTGCAAAGCAGCATTAAACTAGCTGCCCGATTTGAACATAATGTTGAAACCTGGCCTGACGTCAGTGTGATGAGAGATCACCAGCAGCAGAACGACTCGCACAGAGGTAATGCTAATAATTAACATGTAATGGTAAACAGGCTAATTGCTAACAATCGGCATCTTTTGGTTGTCATAGAAACACGTTCAGTACCGAGCATGCGCAATTGTTACTTGTGTGCAGATGAGGCATGGCTCCCACTACAGGCAGGAAGCAGTAGCGGAGATTTATCTGGGTCTGGTGAAGTTCAACAGGCTGAAGCCTCAACATCGTTGACGTCACTATCGACATCGTCAACATTATGGCCATCCGGCCAGCAGATGGCACTGTTGAGTAGAGTTGCATTCAAGGGCACTTGGCAAAAACAGTTTCACACTGTCAACACGCACAACCTCCAGTTTCTGCTCTTGGACGGCACCACAGTCAAAGTGCCCATGATGCATCAGTCTGCTGAGGTCTACTTTGGTACGGAACATCTTGCTGTCAATTTCTGTGATTTCTTTAACTATAATAACCTTGGTGGCTATGCTATTTTTGCTGCAAGTCTAAAATTGAGACATTTCTGTTCCTGCTCAGGTCAGTTCCTAACACCGTTTAACCAAAGGTACTCGGTCCTGGATCTTCCCTACTCTGGAATGTCCCTGAGCCTCCAAGTGGTCCTCCCTGTGGACCGCAAGAGCCCACTGTCTTCTCTGGAGGCTCAGCTGAGCTTTCGCCACGTGGCCTCCTGGCAGGCCGGTCTACGCAGGACCAAGATGGACGTCTTCCTACCCAGGTGACCAATCGCTGGGCATTGTCATTAGGACAAACCTTTTTCTCGGTTGTCATAATTTGTGCATGTTTAGGTTCAAAATGCAGAAAAAGTTGAACTTGAAGTCCACACTTCCTGCCATGGGAATCGCAGACGCCTTCAACCCGTCGAACGCTGACTTTTCTGGGATTTCAGGTCTGTGTCCGGTTATGCGAACATGTCTGAGAGCGGTTCTAAAAAGCCGACTGGTTATTTGTGTGCGCAGCCGAGGACTCGCTCTACATATCAGACGCCTTCCATGACGTTGCCATCGAAGTCACGGAGGAAGGGACCAAGGCGGCTGCCTCCACAGGTAAGAAATAAAAGATTTTTCATGTTTTGCCAGAACATTATTTTGACTTTTTTTGTTGCGAAATTATTTTTCCCCACAAGATCAACGGCAACTGATGTAACTGTATTTTCAAAGAGTTAGTGACAAAGCTACTGACTATACGACATATTCGACTATCCTAATATTTTAAGCATTTATGGTTATATTGTTGTAAATTTCCACATTAATTGAACCGTTTGTTGTTTGGAATAAATTCAAAATGATGTCATGTTTCAGCCATGGTGTTACTGAAGCGTTCCCGCTCTGCCGTCTTCAAGGCAGACCGGCCGTTCCTGTTCCTGCTGAGACACGTTAAAACAGGTACCGTTTTTTTCCATGTATAATGCGCAAAATTTAACTAATTTATTGTCCTAAAATCTGGGGTGCGCATTATACATGGGTTCACTTCAAACACACTCCATACGAACACAATGCTCTCCTATCAGACGCTTGCTCGATCACCTGCTCGTTTGCTGTCACAATGTACCCTACACAAATCCGAAACATTTCTTCGCTATCGAGTTTGCTATCGGTTGTTCCCAAAGATGATGTTTTTTCTGAAATTATTTTACATTTACGGACTTAAGTAGGAGTCAAAATTTGGGTGCGTATTATACATGGGTACAGGTTTTTTTCCAGCATCGACATGCCATTTTTAGGGTGCGTATTATACATGGGGGCGCATTATAGATGGAAAAAAAACGGCACTTTGTTTTTTTAGCTTTTATGTTAGCATCAACATGTCCCTTTGAGTAATTTGTTACAACTTTGTGTATTTCTCAACAGGATCCATTTTGTTCATGGGCAGAGTGACGAACCCTGCCGACCAGTTGTTTTGAGATATTTTTAATGTGACGTGCACACAGTATTTATTTTGCAGGCATTTCCGGAAAGAGACAATATTTTTGTAAGTGTGTAAATAAAATTTTAATACATTTTTTTACACTTGCTATGTATTTTGGTTATTTTGTGGCACCCTCATTTCTTTTTCCAAATTACAAAAATATTAAGTTAAAACATTTTATATACTAATTAAAAGCCAATTTTTTATCGCAGTAATGTGTTGATTAAATATAATTGAAAAATATATTGGCAACTTGCAGATTTTTTTTCCCCGACCGACGAAGAAAGTCAGCAAAATTAACGTCTTTAGCAATAGCAAGACTTTATTAAGACGGTGGCCATTCACAGTGTAAAATAGAGACTTTTATTCATGGAAATACTTACAAAAAGGCCATTATTATTTTCTCCACCACGACAACATCTTTTAAATATTACTCTAGAGTTATGTACAGCTTTACAGTGTATTCAAAATACTCTTTTGGTAGCCTGCTCACAAACAAACAAACAAACAAACAAACAAACAAACAAACAAACACACCTATGGCAGATTTTGGTCCCAGTTGGAAAGCAAGTCCTGATTTTGCATGGTTCTAGAGATGACATTACCCGCGCCAAATAAATCTAATCACATTTTTGTGTTTTGCAGTGCCCGCCCAAAAGAAATTACAAAGCAACTCATGTTAGCGTGGTTTGGAGATTTCTTAAGCTGTCCAAAGAAAATCACATCTACAACAAGGCGTTGTTTTCAATTACATTAAATAAGTCTGCAATTGTACACAAGTGCATGTGAGAGTTCAAGATTTTATGCCACTTCCTGAGCTTTTTGTCCCTGTTAATCAACCATCGACCAATCACATCGATTTCTGCTCGCCGTGTGACACGCACAGCTTAAGTAGGTTGTAGATCGTTTGATCTACTGTCTCCTGTTGTTAAATTTATTTGCTCTTAGGTTGTCCGTTGGTCACCAGTCCAATAGCTTTCGCCAAAGTTAGTCTTCGTCATTTGTCAGCGGTCACTTCTTTTTCAGTTCATTCAGTTGCCAGCCGCTCGTTTGCTCTTTGGTTTCCCGTCAGGTCAGTAGAAAGTCACCCAAGGGTTGACCATCAGTCTAGAAACAGTTGCTTGCAAGACATCAGTTGGTCAACCTGGTCGCCCATTGGTTGTCAAATGTCCGTAGCCCTTCGGTCAACCATTTCGTCGACTGTTGCTTGACCGCCAGTCAGTAATTTGTCCATTGGTCACCAGTGAATGGATTTGCAGATGTCGGTCAGTCGCCCTTTGGTCAAACATCTGTTGATCAAGTATCTTAGACTGTCAGTCACCAGTGGCTTCTTTCCAAGATATCAGTCACCTTCGTTCAATTCATCAATTAGTTGATCATCAGTAAGCAACTTGCCCAACTGTTGCCCGCCGATCAGTCCTGTCGATCTATTTGTCGGATCAATAACAAGGAGTGCTTGTATTGGTGGAGAGTCAAATTTGAAAGAAAACCCTCAAAGTGCCGCTTAAATAAAAAGTCACACGAGCAGTCGAGTGCTCCTTAAAGTTCTGGATTGGCGGCTGTGACGACTGAGCAATTCGGTTTCACAGAAACCACAACCCGTTTGCTCCAAAACGTCACAGGAAATCGTCACGTTCGTCATACGAGAATGCTCACGTCATCCAGGCTGAAAATCCACCGAATAGAAAATAGAAGTCCTCTTTGTTAGTGGGTTGGTTAGGAGTTCAGTTGGGGGGGGGGGGGGGGGGGTACAAGGCGGTGGTCAGAGTGCATCCACGTGGTTGGTGTTATTGGACCTGGTGTGGATTTCCTCCAGCAAATTCTCCAGTTGCTCGATCAGAACGCGCTTCTTGAATCTTCGCATGGGGAAAAACAGATTAGAATGGAAAAAAACAGAACCTTACACAACTCAATTGAAAAATGTTATCTTTTCGCGATTGTAAGTAGAAAAATAACCAAGAAAATGTGATTGCATAAATGTGCACACCCTAAATGTGCAGCGTGTATGTATGTACATGTATGTCTATCGTGTTAGGTGTCTCGTCACCGTGGGATAGAGTAAACGTAATTTCGGTCTCTTTGTGTGTTGTGACATGTGGAGAGATTGACAATAAAGCTGACTTTGACTTTTGTATCTCAAGCTTGCTCTCAACTAAAGAAGAAGGGGGAAATATATTCATCAGGAATCGGTTATAAAAATCTTGCAAGTCAAGTTGTCACTGTATTTCACCAAAAGACAAAAAGGTACCTGGCTGCCTCTTTAATGATATTTTGGAGGAAGATGAGCCGCGTTTCCAAGGTGCCTTGGATCTGCTTTAGGAAGTAGAAGATCTTTTCATAGTCTGAAAAGAAGCAATGAGTATTTATTAGGAAAAAAAAAAAAAAAAGAGAGATATTTCTGAAGTTGCATACGTCTTCCGGGCTTCCTGATCTCCTTGGTGATGAGCCCCTTGAGCTCGTTGTTGACTTTGGTGGTCTCGTTGTGGATGTGTTTCTTCAGAGTGGTGGGAGACAGGTACCTGGGATGGTGCTCCCCCGCCAGGATCACTTCTGGCCTGGCCTCCTCTTCCTCACCCAGCTGACTGTTCTCCTCCTCCTCCTCCTCCTCCTCCTCCTCGTCCCGGTGCTGGCCATCCTGCGAGTCAGAGTGGTTTTCCTGAGGGTCAGCGGGATCCAAGGTGTCCGAGTCGGAGCTCGAGTCCGTGCCGCTGCAGTGGTTCTGGTTGAGGTGGTTGATGATCAGATCAGGTTCTCCGTCGCTGTTGTCCACGTCTGTAAAGATTTTGAAACGAGCGTGTTGCCATAAAAAGAAGAATTGTTTGTTCGCAACCTCTAGGGTTCACTCACCTGAGTCAGGTCGAGGGCTGGCTGGGGGAGTAATGGGGGGCGTGTAGGCCCGACCTAGGCGCAGCAGGGGTGACATGCAGCGCCTTCTCTTAGGTCCGCCGCCCGTCAAATTGTTGTCTGCGGGCCTCTTCCCTTTATTCTGAGGACTGGTCACAAACTCGTCAGCCTCGTCGATCATCATGCCCTATAAGAGGAGAAACGAAACAAACGCGTTAAAAGATTTATAAGCGGCAGGTCTAGATTTTAGGGATGGGGTCAACGGGCGAACCTTCTTATCCAGCTTGAAGGGATTGCCAAAGGTGTGAAGGCGCTTGGGCTGCTCGGGGTCGGCGTCTCGGAGGGGCTGGGGAGCGGCTTTCAGGAAGTCCTGGTAATTCCCCATCTGAGCGATGGGAACGCTGTGGAGCTGATCTGAGCAGGAGATGAAAGATGGACATCACAGTTATCGTTTAAGTACACTTCAGATGTACGTTGGTGGTGACCGACAGTGTGAATACCTGCGTCGTAGCCTCGTAGTGTGCAGACTGTGGTGTTGAGAAAGTTTCTCCTCATGCGGCTGAGCTGGTCCAGCAAGTGACTTCGGGGAATGTCGTAAGGGTTCCGGAAGCTCTGAGGCTTGAAGCCCTGAAGAGGACATCCGACATGAAGAAATCAGCAAAGCCAATTAATGCTGGCTCACGATGCAGTTTGTTAAGAGAGCGCACCAGTTGTGCATTTAATAAAGTGACATAGGCTGACCTTGTTGAGGAGCGCCAGGTGAAAGCCCTGGAACTCTTTTGGGTTGAGCTCAAGAGGTGGCGCTGGGGCATCACCCGAGAGACTCTGAAGTTGCTGGATGAAGTCTCTGCGCTGTGCTAGCGAGATGCCGCCGCCTCGCCACCGTACCTTGATGCCTGACTCAGGCGGCACCTTCTTCCCGATGGAGGCGATCAGGCGGTCGTACTCCATTTTGGTCTGGAAGTAAACGGTGTCATAGGAGAACAGTACAGACCCTGCAAAGAGAGTTGGCTTATTCGAGTCGAACCTGCTGGCTTAGCTTCTTGAGGTAGGAGACCACACTGTAACTCAGGCCGTACTCCATGTTGTCAGCCAGAAGGTTGGGAGCTCCCATGATCCTCAGCGCCTTCTTCAGGGACTGCAGAGACAGGAAGATAAAGAGGAAAGAGGAGGTCAGCGGACAAAACAGAAAACCCAAAGGAAACGGCCAAAAATGTGTTTTTTGGGGGTACCCACCCCAATGTAGTACGGAGGCATCGTCTTCAGGTAGTTCTCAAAGGACTGCCGCCACTTGAGTGTGGGCTTGAACTTGTGCACTTTGATGAGGTCGTCTACGGTAAACAACACAACTTGTACTATTCTTGTCTTTCTATTTGCTTCACCATCTCCTTTGCCTTGTGTCTCACCCAGAAGCGGCAGAAGTACGGGGTAGTTGTAGGGCATGACAAACAGGTTGACGCAGTTGAGCGCCGTGCTGGCCTTCAGGTAGCCGAAGGGCTGGCCGAGGTCACTGTATTTGGCACTGTTGCAAACAAATACCTGAAGAGCGTTAAAAAAAAAAATCAATCAGATATAGATTGGTGTATGTTAAGTGCAGGTATTCATTTTGTCCACTTGGCGTCGCTTCAGAGCAAAGATTTTGGTTCAACCTTTTGGAAAGTGAATTTCAATTAATCGTTGAAGTTATATTGCAGGGAGCTAGCAGGGCACGCTACCTGCCAGCAGGTGTGTGGAGACTTCCTCTCGAGGATGTACTGAGTGAGCGGCGAGGGCTCCAACTCATATTTGTCAAAGGGAACCTTGTCGATCACCATGGGTTCGGCGTCCAGGCAGGAGAAGCGAACGTGCGGGTGGGCCGAGCGGGGGGGCTGGGCAATAGATGTGAATATTCAAACATCGAGTGGATTGGAATTTTGATGTTTTGAACCGCTTCATGTTCCTTACCAGCGTGGGGGAGTTCTGATCCGGCCAGAAGGCCTCGGGGACGGGCCAGTGTCCGATAGGAACGCCCGTTTTGGGATTGGGTCGGACGTAGATGAGTTTGTGGCAGCAGTGCCAAGGCTGCGGGCCAGGCTTTAATGCCTCAGGAGGAGGATCTGGACCCCACCCCAAAATTCAAGGACGTTACTACGCGAGATTCGTTTGCTACACAGGAGGACGTCCAGACGAGACTCACCGTCCAACAGGGGAGGGTCAGGCCCGGTCTTTTCAAAGTTAATAACCACCCCGCTTTGGATCTTCTGGACCAGAGACTCCAGACACTGATTCAACATGCGCTGGGAGAACACACTGTAGGAACGCCCTGAAAAAATAAACAGTAACAAAATACATGTTCTTATTTCGAGTCTTCAAGGCGGTGAACCAGTCACAAAGTTCGTCTCGACTGGAATGATGTTTCGCTTCGAAGCACATGACTCAACTGGAGGCGCAGGTTTGAGATCTGCCTACCTCCAGTGACTTCACACATGGGCGTGATGGGAGAGTCGTCGGACGGGACGCCGCCGACCGGATCGGGCTCCACTGACGCGTGGCCGGGGATGCGCAGCACTAGTGCGAACAGACGCTGGTCCCAGCGGAAGGGCTCCTTGGTCAGCTCGCTGCCCGGCAGGGGCGTCGTCAGGGGGAGATGGAGCTGCAACATAAATCATTTTTCTGTGTGTGCGCCTTTTACATGGAAAATGGTGGCTTTCACTTGACATTATCAACACTGACCTCATCTTGGACACCCCCAGTGGTGGTCAACTTGTTGCCATCGGTGATGGCGATAATGATAGCTGGCTCGAGAAAGAAAGGGTTCCTTCCCTACAGAGACAAAGAAACCAAAGCAAAGAGTTTTTTTTAATACCACTATTTGTAAAACAAGGAATCTACTATCAAGATATCAGTAAAAAAAAGAACCCATTGCTTTTGCGGCAACCTTCACTTCTTTAAGCCCAAATGCTTCTTAAACAATCAGGATATTTATCGTCTTCCACTAATGAGGCTTAGAGGTGATAGTTAAACTGGCTTTTCACTGTTGCTAAGCAACAGTTCATTTTGGTTGCTAATGCAAGATAAAGTACATGGTGGTTATTACTGAGGGACACAATCACTGCCCTCTCTCCCCCCATCTTCCTCGCCCGACACAGTGCAGGAGGCACTTTTCATATTTTTGTGACCTAACATTAAACATTAAAGAAGAAAACCCGAGATTTTCATATTGCCTAATTTAAGTTTTTTTAAAACATTTTTCAATATAGTTTGACCCAATTCTATATCGTTTACATGTAAGTGTGATTTTAGCACCTCATGAAGAAAAGTAGGGGTGTCCCATCTGTTATGAAAAACATTAAATAGGCATTATGAGTGTGTTTTTGTCACAGTATCCACGTGGTTGATGCTTGGAGGACTGGGGGTTGGGGTGGGTGGGGTCCGAGTGTTTTAGGGACTTGTGGCACTTGAGCGCCACCTACCTGCCCGTAGTTGTCAATGCCAGTCACTAGTCTATTTAGATTGAGTAGGTCAAAGGCGGTCCTCAGTGACTGGCCCACGGTGGTGAGTCCGGTGGCCTGCAGATTCCTCAGCTCCGTCATGAACGTGGCGTGGCTTTCTTTCCATCCCGCCTTCACAGACAGAAAACCCACACATCAGGTTAATGACATACTCATTACAACTTCAAACACAGCCTATTTTTTTTTTTTTGTAGTTACTGCTGGCAGTATGAAGGCTGGGAACTTTCACCTACAGCCGCACATAACATTCCTAGATGCGTTATTACTTTTAATGACCTAGCAGGTTTTGTCACTGTTAGTCGTTAGCAAGAGTATGAAAAAAAAGAATGATTCAATAATGCGGAAATGCACAAATGCATTTGCGTTATATTCTTGTTTGCTGTTATACATGATCGAAATGTAGCAGTCATATTAGTACTGGTAGTAGTAGTAGTCGTCCTATTAGTGTGGTTCATTAGGGGTGGTGGTACTTTTAAGTATTAGTAGCTAGTGGTTGTAGTAGAGATAGTAGCAGTAGTAGAAATAAATAAAGTAGTAATAGTGGTATAATTACAGTAGTAATAGTTGGGCTTGAATAGTAATAGTGGCGGTAGTGATGTTAATAAAGATGGTAGTAGCAGTGGAATTAGGAGAAACAGTACTGGTGATATTCTGGGTAATTACTAATGGAATTACTTATCATAAACAATAATTATTAATAGTGAGCAATGTAATTAGTTTGGGTGGTAGTGATTGTAGTAATGATATCAGTAATGGCAGTAGGACCAGTAGTGGTTGCAGTAGCAGTACGGGTACTAGTAGAAGTAGTGCAGAAAACATAGCATCATTAGGGGAAGTAGTAATACTACTGTTTGCAGTAAATGTACAAGTATTATTATAGGTGGTATTAGTAGCAGTGGTGGTAGTGGTTTTAGTGATAGTAGTTCAGTAGTTGTGGTGGAGTATGGGTGGTAGTAGAAGTGGGGATGGTTATAGTTATTAGTGGTTGCAGCATAGTAATATTAAGAGTAACAACTAGTAGTCGTGTGGGAGTGTGCCCCCCACCCCAAGGATGTGTTTGTAAAAATAACTCCCAGAGTTCCTCTGTGCTCTGTACAAAATGTCGGCCATGTTTTAAAGGGGGCATGGACGGCGAGCTTCCTTCTGAGGTGAGAACTCTTTTTTTTTTCTTTTTTTTTCAGGAGAGCTTACAACACACTCAGCCTGCCTTGTGAAGGGAGGGGGACACTCATCACCATGATCACGATCAGTCTGGGCCAGTGTAAAGCCGACATGAGCCGAACATGAACTCTACCTTGATCCCGAACGGAATGTCTTCATAATTTACCAACATGTACCGGTCCCCTCGGCTCGCCGGATCTCTGCCTCGGAGCTGTGGAGATAGTAGAGATGATTTAGACCCAAGAGTTGGACTTTTTTTGTTGTTGTTGTTGACAGGTTGAGCCAGAAAAAAAAGAGGAAATGTCACCCGAGCCGAGCGGGATGGGTCCCGCCAGTACAGTACCTTCATAAAAGTCTCAACAGCGCCTTTTGCTATGTCCAGATAGGTAGTGCCCAGATGGCTGCGCTGGTTCATGGACGCGGACGTGTCTACCAGGAAAAGTAAAACGGGCATTTTGTGGTGCTAACAACACGTTCTGCATGGACTTGGGTGTCAATACACAACCAAAAAGACCATCCCCCCAAAAATAAAAATAAAAATCTTTTGTTCTCTCGCTGCCTGCCGCCCGTGTCACCTCCTCGGCTAGCTAGCTAGCTGCTAACTAGCTAGCCGGCTAACTGTCTGTCTCACACATTCTTTCCACCACACAAAAAAAAGTGTCGGAAGAGTGAGTGGCGAGGACCCCCGCTTGGCAAACTGAGCTAAATAACTCCCACCCGAGGGGCAGCCCTTGGATTCACGATGGGTTTTGGCAATTTTGACAATATTTTGCAAATAGTCCTAAGTTTCATCGCTACAAAGTTTCCCCTCACTGTAGGTCCCTGCTTCTCTCTACACTGACTGTACCGAGCGGCTTCTGGCAGTTTTACTGGCAGTTTGGGTTGCTGGCCCCGCCTCTTCAACGTCACATGCTTTAAACGCGGTGCTTTGATTGGCTTCTTTGCCCTAACTGATTACCATATTCAAATAAGGGTCGCTAGATCGTTCTGCGCATGCTCACCTGGCTCAGAGGCATAAATGCAAAGAATCATTTCGTGTTCATGCGTCATGTGGCTCTAAACACGCGGCGATGCAATGTCGTAGTTTAAACCCAGTGAAGACTGTTTGCCACAGTTCACCCTTTACGACTAACGACAGTTGTGACGCTCTTCGAACTCACAGGTTGAAACAAGTAAAAGTCATTTGGATTGATAATGTCAGTCACGCCCTGCAGCTCGGAGAGGACAAAAGACATTCTTCATTTTCCCATGTGCAAAAATGCATAAAGACTTTTACATAGGAAGTAATGATGCACGCTTCTTGGGAAGCTTTTAATTTGGTTTCCACGGCAGACAAAATGTGTGAAAGACTTAGCGGTTGTCTGTATTTGTTATGTGACACTCAAGCAGTAGCAGCAGGCGTGTGCGATTGTGCAACACATAATTTGCATAATGACGTGGATCCTTGGTAAACACCACCACTTCCACCTAAACGAGAACGGAAATAGTCCTGATAATGAAAAAGGAAGTAAAAGAAACATGGTGCTTTGTTAGGGAGTACCGTTTTTTTCCGTGTATAGTGCGCAAAATTTTACTAATTTATTGTCCTAAAATCCGGGGTGCGCATTATACATGGGTACAAAAAAAAAAAAAAAAAAAAATTTTTTTTTTTTAATTTTTTTTTTTTTTTTTTTTTTAAGTCCCAATAATCGTCACACACGCAGGGAGGCAATGGGTCCCATTTTTATAGTCTTTGGTATGGTCTTAACTAGGCTGGATGTAATTTTTTTTGTTGGCGTTGATTTCTCCGACTGCCCGTAAACGCACCACCGCGCTTCGTGCGCGCACGGGACAGCAAACGAGCAGGTGATCGAGCAAGCGTCTGATACGAGAGCATTGCGGTCGCATGGAGCGTGTTTGAAGTGAACCGCAGACAAGAAAGGCAAAGTGTTGTGAAATAAAATGCACAGAACGGATGCGCAAGACACGTCAGCTATATAAAGAGCGAGAGTTGTTTTCTTCCTATTAGTTTCAATTCACAGTTTAATTAGCAGTTTCAATCAGCAAATAACAAAATGCGTATTACAGGTAATATTTCATTTCACAACACTTTGCCTTGTTCCTTTGGTCTCTGCTGTTCATCCTAAAACACAAAGGCGCTCTTTAAGCAATGCGACAGTGAGCGCCCGGCGCGCTGCGGTTGCGCGACCGCACCAAATTAAGCTCCCTGCGCAGTGCGCACTGAGGTCCACTTAAATTTTAGAAAGTACATCAGGACTTTAAAAATATCTTCTAAATTTCAGCGACGGCTCTGTCACAATAATCGGCCAGCCCGGTGCAGTTGGGCGGTCGGCGGCGCGCTACGGTTGAGCGTTCTCTCGCACACTCTCTCTCTCGCTCTCTCTCGCTCTCGCACACACGCAAACCGGATATCATACGGAGGCCGCCATTACAGATGCGCAGAACGGATGAGCAAGACACGTCAGCTATATAAAGAGCGAGAGTTCAGTTACCTAAATCCGTATTACAGGTAATATTTTATTTCACAACACTTTGCCTTGTTCCTTTCTTCTCTGCTGTTCACTTCAAACACGCTCCATGCGCACGGAGCGCGGTGGTGCGTTTACGGGCAGTCGGAGAAATCAACGCCAACAAAAAAAATTACATCCAGCCTAGTTAAGACTATACCAAAGACTATAAAAATGGGACCCATTGCCTCCCTGCGTGTGTGACGATCATTGGGACTTAAAAAAAAAAAAAAAAAAAAAAAAAAATTAAATTTTTTTTTTTTAAAAATTCATAAAAATTCGGTGCGTATTATACATGGGTACAAGCTTTTTTCCAGCATCAGCATGCCATTTTTAGGGGTGCGTACTATACATGGGGGCGCACTATACACGGAAAAAAACGGTAGTTATCAACCACCATGACATAGCAAAGAAGATTAATGAAATAAAAAACCTAAAAAAAAATAGCAAATAAACGTGATAGTCAAGTTAATGTTTTTTTACTTGTAAATGTGGTAGGACTAGCAATAAACGTAGTAATAGTAGTGGCTGTGGACTGGTAGTGTTAGTAATGGTGGTAGACTTGTAGTAGTAGTTCTGGTAGTACCACTACAACTTGTTAGCAGTAGTGTTTGAAGAAGTTATGGTCGTAGTAGTAGTATTACTATAATAATATTATTATTATTAATGATTACTATACACAAACCACTGATCATTTAGGTTACTGTACCGGAAGTTTTACTTTGATGACCAGAAGTAGGTGTCGCCGTTCGAGGCGCGTATAGTGTCAGCTGACAATCGGCACCCCCCACCACCACGGAGTGGACCGACTGTCAGGCCCCGAGTGAATGCCACCTGCACCGCGACACACAACCATCGCAGACCGTGATTCGTACTCCCTCTGATCCGTGCTTGGGGTCGACGCTTTCCCGGCGTGGGGGGGTTTGCGCATGACTGTAGCAGCATGGCGGCCGAAACCGAGCCGCGACCGCAGGTTCGGAAGCCCTGTTTGCTGAGCAAGATCGACGCCTTCCAGGACGTGGTGAGCGCGGCGGTGATCATCCCCAAGGAGGACGGGGTCATCAGCGTGTCGGAAGACAGGTGAGCCTGGCTGGAAGACGCGCAGTCTCCGGCTTTGAAACGCCACTGACGCCCCTCCTCCTCGCACCTTTCCCCCCTCTTTACGGACTCACAACCCCGCCTGAATACTCGTTCGCCCATTCATACATTGAGAAATATTCATGTCAGGTCGTATTCTGACCAGCATGCTAGTTAGCAACATGCTAAATTGTAGTGTTTACTAGAGTACACATCCGTATGTATTGTACGGAAGAGGATCAATAACGTATCATGTGGCCGTGTACCCTTAACAAGGAGTTCTGTAGTTCAGTTTTTAATATTGGTAGAGCAAGTGGTAGTAGTACTAATGGTCCAAGCAGTAGAACGGTGGTGGTAGTGTAGTCATTTAGCTTATAACTAGTATGGAACTTCTTGGCCACCGGAGGCCTTCATATTCTTATAGGCTTGTTGTAGATTTATTCAAAACAAATTTTTTTTTTGCACCCAAACAGGACAATTCGGGTTTGGATGAAGCGGGACAGTGGTCAATACTGGCCCAGCGTCTACCACGCGATGCCATGTGAGTGTGCTTCTGCTTTGCCGTTATATAGAAAATTATTGACATTATTGTGGACAAAGTGCAAAGCTGTTTTGTCACTTACAAAGTCTGAGCTCGGTCACTTTCCTTTTCGATCCCTGTGCTTGTGAATGTTTTGACTCTGAGCTCAATCACTTTCCTTTTAGCCCCCTCTGGGTGTGATTTTTTTTTTAGTTAACCTTTTACTCACTTTGTAAAGGAATCCAAAACGCAAACACACAGTTAATGACTCACAAAATATTTTACAAAGAAGCAATGTTTTGTCTGAGCTGCTAGTGGTTGTCCATGAATTTCCCAAATTGACCCTGCCACATCCAGCTTCATGTTCCTGCATGACCTTTAACCCGGAGACCAGGCGTCTGCTGGTGGGCATGGACACCGGAAGCGTTTGCGTAAGTAACTGCCTGGATCGCCGTCTTAAAATGTTGCTCTATGTTAACACCACCTCTGTGGTATTTCCAGGAGTTCATCCTGTCTGAGGATTACAATAAGATGACTCCCACACACACCTACCAGGGTGAGTAAGTTCCAACGTTTGGTTGTGCGCGTGTTGTGCTTGTATGTCGTTAGCACGGATGCTCTTTGTAGCCCACCAGGGCAGAGTGACGGTGGTGTTGTTCGTTCTGGAGATGGAGTGGGTGCTGAGCACAGGCCAGGACAAGACCTTCACCTGGCACTGCTCGGAGAGCGGACAGCAGCTGGGATCGTACCACACCTCGGCCTGGGTGTCTGGACTACAGTATCCTGCCTGTGGCTTCTGTGACGGACTCATTGATGAAAACCTGACTACATGAGCAGTAGGGGTGTAAATCGCGGGTTTTGTCACGATACGATATAATATCGATATAAAGAACTACGATACGATATTTGCCGATATCTTAAAGCCTGCTGCGATTCATTCACGATATATCGCGATATAGTGCTCTACGATCGATTTTTTTTTTTTATTTTTTTTTTTTAATAAAAAAATATAGAACAATATCCTGATTTACAACAATTCATACGCAAAATCAACAAGGTACTGCAAACTCTTTATTTAGGAAATTACAAGAGTATTGTAGTATACAAATTGCTTACTTTAACACTGAACTTTGATGTCGTGTTTTTTCTTTAAATGTGCGGCGAGATTTGTGCTCCCTGAATATTTGATCACCGCATGGCAGGATTTACAAACTGCACGTGTCTTGTCCGTTGAGCCATCTTTTCTTTGGAATCCAAAGTGCTTCCAAACGAATGACTTGAAGCCTAAAGGGGAGCCAATTTCCTCGTCTTTTTGGACACTAGCCATAGCACCAGCCCAGGAGCCGCGTACTAGTTGTCGACTCCCCTTTCACGTGCAGCAACGCCGCGCACTGCTCCCTGCTCCCGGAAAAAGGAAGCAAGCAACAATGAACTGGATTTCAAAATAAAGTCGCGTCTAATGTCCGAGGTCAAACACGGCGATATAAATCGATGTTTACCTTTAGCATCGATGCCAATAAATCGTAGAGCATTATATCGATTAATCGATGTGTATCGATGTATCGTTACACCCCTAATGAGCAGCAATTGTCTGCTGACTAAATGACCAACTGACACAATGACTGATCTGACTATCTAATCAAGTCACTGACTATCTGACAAACTGTCTGACTAATTGTTTGTTGTCATGGATTTATTATTATTTTTTTGCCCTTAACTCAATTCTCTAAGGTTCGACGTTGAGACCCGACACGCCTTTGTCGGTGATCAGTCAGGTCAGGTGACCATTCTGAAGCTGGAGCAGGACAGCTGCAGCCTGGTGACCACCTTCAAGGGACACACTGGTAAAAAAACCTTTGTTAAAAATATTTTAAATGAGTTTTTAAATTCACAATTTTCTTTTGATCTTACTAGTAATAACAAAAACTCAAACGCAAAAGTAAATCTACTCTGAAACCAAATTAAAACTAATTTTAAAAAAACAACAACAATAAAATTTCCCAAGCTACTACAACCCTAGTTTGTGAGTCATGAATGCGAGCATTATTCTTCAGTACAGAGTGTGCATAATGAGCGGGGACCGTGACCTTTTGGCTGGAAGATAAGTGTAAGCACATTTGAATAGTGGCCTTGTTCTGTAGTGTCACCCATGCTCCACTTGCGGGCAGTATTTTCCTGCGTGTGAAATAAGTACTCACCTCTTTTCAGGTAACGTGACCGCACTGTGCTGGGACCCTGCCCAGAGGGTACTGTTCTCGGGCAGCTCCGACCATTCCATCATCATGTGGGACATCGGAGGTCGCAAAGGCACCGCCATCGAACTGCAAGGCCACAAGTAGGAGTACAAAGCATGTTGTCTACACATGTCGTGTTTGTCCAACACGGAGTGTGTGCTTGTGTGTGACAGCGACAAGGTGCAGGGCTTGTGTTACGCCTCGCACACTCGCCAGCTCATCTCGTGTAGCGGCGACGGCGCCATCGTCATCTGGAACATGGACGTGACACGACAAGAGGTAAAAGTCGCTTGTTTGCTCATTTGTACGTGTGATTTACATTTGTTCATTTGTGTGTAGACTCCAGAGTGGCTTGACAGTGACTCGTGTCAAAAGTGTGAGCAGCCTTTCTTCTGGAACTTCAAGCAGATGTGGGACAGCAAGAAGATTGGCCTACGTCAGGTACCAAAACTAAAAGGCGGTGGAATTTTTTTGACCCCCTCTCATATTGTCTACCAATTGTTCAGCATCACTGCAGGAAGTGCGGTCAGGCTTTGTGCGGCAAGTGCTCGTCAAAGCGCTCCACTATCCCGCTCATGGGGTTCGAGTTCGAGGTGCGCGTGTGCGACGGCTGCCACGCCTCCATCACGGACGAGGAGTAAGCATGACGCTACCTGCCGCCATCTTGTGTTACACTCCCTTTATACTTGCCCTCAATTTTGCGTCGTCCCCTGCCAGTCGCGCCCCCACGGCTACTTTCCACGACAGCAAGCACGCCATCGTGTACTTGCACTACGATCCCACCACGGGTTGTCTGCTCACGTCCGGAACCGACAAGGTGGTCAAGGTAGGCCGGGAGCTCACATCGCAGTTCATTACAAAAGCGGTGAAGCGTGACCAATATTATCCTGTGCATGTGTCACTTAGCTTTGGGACATGACGCCCGTGGTATCATGACGTCCCCCCCCCTATGGCCAGGAAAAGCTCCGCACGCCAACCGCGGGACGGCAGCTGTCGGTCCCGAGCAGAACAGGAAGGGAAGCGGAGGCCATTTTGGATAGTGGCCGTTCACGGGTGGGAACCTGTAAGCTCCACACGAGTGGTGTGTACAGTTTGATTATTTATTCTTCAAATGTGTGTCAATGCAAGAACAGCATCAAACACACAATCATGAATTATCATCAGCTGTGATCTGATGTCAATGTTGCTGTGTGGTTGTGGAAACACTGTCAATGCACTGGAGTACCATCTAAAGATGGAAAATAAAGAGCGATGGATTTTTTTTTTTTTTTTAATCAAGAGTATTCTTCAATAGCCTTCGGGGAATCTATAACGTGGAGTCCACTAAGCACCTAAGTCTATTTCCTTCAAATGTGAAGGGGCACCAAAATAAAGCCTGAAGCTCCAGGAACTTTCTGTGACGTCTTCTTTGTAGCTGTAAAGCCCGTCAAAAATGGTTCCTGGACTTCTCAAAAGGTTTATCTAGCTGTGTTTCAAGTTTTTCCTGGCAGGAAAAAGAGAATCACACAAATAGAAGTCTGGCTTATAACTAACAGGTCAGCTTCAATCTCGCTTATACTAAAGCTATTTGGTTGAAGCGGTTGTGCACAAAAGAAAGGGACGATATGTGCTGATTGGTGGAAATGAGGTGCAATCATTCTATCTGCTAAGTCTTACTATGCGAGTGTAATATTTGATTAACATGATTACATTATAGTGCTGGACATTTTCAGTTGGTGACTCAAACTGTATTAAAAAAAATGTATGATGGGCCATGTGAACATTGTGTTTAATGAGCTGTGATTATGTGTGAGCAATGCATTAAAGAAACACAAAAAGTTTGATGCGAAAAATTCTCGTTCATTTTTGAAGTGCATTTCTTTATTATAATTTTTTTTAAACCTCTTAAGTGTAATGTCCTCCCAAATGGGTGCAATTTGGTCCTTTTAGATGTTCTACGTGGCTCAAAAATTGCCCCTGACACTGCCCATAAATTGTCAGCCTGTCAAGTTTCATTCTACTTTGGTCGATGTTAAATATAAAAGTACATTCACAGTAAATCAACAACGGATTAAACCATAACAGCATCGCTGCAAATACACAATTTAAAAATATGATAATCTCATTTTTGATATCTTATAATTAGCATGAGATAATGTAAACATAATTGTGGAGTGTTTAAAAATGATTTTAGAAAAACATCAAGGTTTGAACTTTAGCGCCAAGTCGTGGAGTGCCGCCAGGAGCTTGTCTTGGTCCTGCGTGGTGGACTTGGACCAGGCCAGCGGGAGGTGTGTGGCCACAGCATGCCGATCTGGAGGAAATGACAAACTTCAAACTGATTTCCTCCAAGAATACACATTGATGAAAAAAAAAAAGTTTCAGACCTTGAAAGAAGAGTCCGCTGGGCTGCTTGGCGGCAGCCTCCGACACGGCCAGCCACACCACCGTGTCAGCCCCCATGGCCTCCGTGCGGAGTTTGTTCTGCATCTTGGCGTGGAAGGATGGCATGGATGACTGCACGGCTACAGCAAAGAACAGACAGAGCAATATAATACACGTCTATATTAATTTCTGGCAAAATTACCAAACAACTCCAGGGGGTGCTACTGAGCCAGGACGATTATTGGGCACCGTTTTTACACTTGATGAAACATTTATTTTTAGAATCAAACCTGTCTTATGCTCTCCCCACATATTTCAATCGCATTTGTGTCATGATGTTGACCCGGTATCTACCCGGTGTGTCGGCCCATCCCGGGTGCATGGAGGAGAAGTGGATGTCTTTGTGCTGCGCGGCCCACCTCTCTGTCAGTATCACCTGCTGCCTCTGGACAAACAAATGACGACATAACGGCTCAGCCTGCTTTCCTCATTCCTTCTCTGTTGCTGTTTTTTTGTGTGTTGCTGACTTTGTTCTGAGCGTAGGCCATGGTTCCATCGAAGGCGCCCTTCTCAAACTGCAGGTCGTCCACATTTAGCTTTTGCGTCAGCATGCCGCCCGATGACACCGTCACCTGCCAGGAAAAGTGAACCTTTGTAACCTTTCGAAATATTCTATGTATGCTTTTATAAATACTAACACTTGATGGGAAACGCCACTGATAGGCTAGTGAAAATATTGTTGCTTTAATTTTTAAACCTTTAAACAACTTTAGTTTGAACGCAAGCGGTAACAACACATGCAAACAGAACACACAACAATACTCATAAAAGTCAAAAAAGTCATTGCAGCTTAGTTGCTTGGTCTTGTCTTTCATTAGCAAATCTTGTAGGAATTTGGTGTTCTAATGCCCCCTGGTGGCCTAAGAGCGCACACACAACGCAATGCCCATTGAGTTGTTACGATACACTAACTATCTTCTTTTACATTGTTTAAAATCATTTTTTGCTGTGTTTTTTTTTTTGTGTTGTGCAGTTAGAGGCCTTTTTTTTTTTTTACTTATTACTAAATTCTAAATAATTTTGTGTTTTTGGATGTGGTGTCACAGATGAACAATATGATAGTCCACTCACCACTCTGGGATCTGTAGCCTTCTTCAGAGCAGGTAGAAGTGCAGTAGTGAGAATGTACGTGCCTGAAAGCAACATAAGATAAGTGAAGTATTTAAATTTTTTGGTTTTCAAATAGACTAATTGTTTACTATTTCCAAATACTGAGTGATGCTATGACTCACACAGACAGTTTAAATGTCTACAAAAATAGATCAATGTTTTAGATAGAATTATGTCCGTGTCATTTTTTTACATTCAAACATCACATTATTTTTGTTGTTTCGAATGCTTATCATTGCCAAAATATTAGACATTATACGTATATTAGACAGAAGCTACCTAGAGATTTCTATGCTGCTTGATAAATTCATTTTGAATTTTCATTTTGTGGTTTTGCTGACCAAGGGTATTTGTAGCAAAGTTCTTCTCTAGACCTTCCTCAGTCAGCTCCCGTTGGTTGACCATGCAGCCTGCGTTGTTGATCTGGTGTCAGACATCCCACAATCAGTAACAGTATCAAATATAAACACGTACATACACACACACTCTTACCAACACGTGTAGGTCATTACTCTGTGAGAAACTCTGTGCAAACTCCCACACTTGTTTGGCACTGGACATGTCCACAATGTGTATGTGAACATTCTGCAACAAGCAGCAGAAATTCCACTCATTAAACTCTGAGGGCTGACTTCCAGGGGGAACTACCAAGTCAGGATGCCTTACTTGGTTCTTACTCAGCTCCACAATTTCCTCCTTGGCGGCTTCTGCTCGCTCGTTGTTACGACACACCATGTGCACAGTTCCCCCTACAAACACACCAAAATCTTCACGCATAGGCACACAGAAGCAACAAAAAGTCAAGGTACGGAGGTTGCCATCACTCACCTCTGCTCGCGATCTCATGTGCGGTGGTTTTGCCCAGACCACTGTTGGCCCCCGTGATCAGGAAGGCGCGACCATTCAAGTTCACATCCAGGTCGGATGCCACAAAAGTCTTGGCAGATGCCTCATAGCCACTCCTGGTTAAAGTTCACATGAATATATGTATTTAAGTCACTTTTAAAAAAAGTTAAAAACTACAATTTTTCAAAAAGGTTGTTTCCTTACATTCTGAAAATCAACAACATTTTCTTCAAATGAAAATTTTAAAATCTAAATTTAGACATTCTTTCAATGTATTTAGCTTTTTTTTTTCTTTTCTTCAGACTAAGAAAACGTGTTAAACAAACATGGTTATCTTTTTATTACCACAAAAATTTAACTACATTTTCTTTGGCTTAAATTTTGGAATTACATGCCTTTTTTTGCTAGTAGTATTTTACGTATCTAACATCCTTCTACAATACAACGACCTAAAAATGAAGGGATAGAATAAAAGGTGGATTCTATCAATTAGTAAAATTATATTAACCTCCAATGAGACAAAATGTAACCAATTCATATTTTACACAAAGGGAAACGCAAATGATAAGGTTCACTTCTAACCATATCTGTTTACGAGCTGTTTATTTCAACTTACTTGGTGTATTCTTGTAGTCCTTTCATAAACCACACGGCGTTCCTGTACATCGACATGATTTTGGACTAAGTAGAAAACTTTAACTCGCTTTCTCAGAGGGAAAATATTAAATGTTCTTGTGTCATAACACCTGATTCGAGTTACGTATGCTGTGGCAGAAGAGAAGTGGGAGGGGAGACCGGAAGTTCGCAGCAATAACCACGGACGCTCACAGCGCCCCCCTGGTGACAAAAGGGATACGCCATTTCCAGTTACAATCACATATCTTTCACACATTTTTGCACTTGTCGCGATGATCGAAGTTTCACCTGGCAATTAAACGACTCGTTTTTTCGTATAAAAAAGGTAATTCTTATTTGAAGAAATAAGGTAGCGCTAAAACCTCTTATTAATTTGCTAACTTGCTATATTCAAAACCTGTCTCTTCCGTGTACCAGTCACCATGGCAACGCACTCTTTCCGTCCCGTTGACACCGTCGTCGTTCTGTTTTGAATGTGTCGATACATTTGATTGTTTTATTCAACAAATATTTCCGCGTTAGAAGTTTATGACATACTTTACATTAAATCCAGTTTAACTTCTAACTCACAACTTGCTGAAAGGATATTTTATGGAATATGACAACACCGAGGTGGGTAGAATAGCCCACATTTGTTGCCAAGAGTAATGTAGGAGTGAAGTAAAAATAAAAAGTACTCCAAATAATTACTAAAGTGTCTATTACTTGCACATGAAGTTTCTGAGACGACTGTAGTAATAAAATTGTCATTGTTCTGCTCTTTAGTTGTGATGGACGACTACGAGGTGGTGCGTCCGATCGGAGAGGGTGGTTTCGGAAAAGCCTTTCTCGTGCGAACCAAGGCTGACGGGAATGACCCACCGTGTGTGGTCAAAATGATTAACCTCGCAAAGGTTATTGTCAAATTATTATTATTACTATTATTATTACTATTATTATTTACGTGTGTTCAGATGTCAAGCAAGGAGAAGGAAGCCGCGAGGAAGGAGGTCGCCCTTTTGTCCAACATGGAACATCCCAACATTGTGACATTCATCCGCTCCTTCCAAGGTGTGCATGTGTGTGCATGTGTTTGTGTGCATTTGTGTTACCATAAACGTGTGTTTGTGCGTAGACAGGGGCCGCCTGTGTATCGTTATGGAGTACTGCGATGGAGGCGATCTGATGATGAAGATCAACATGCAGAGAGGAGTCTTCTTCACTGAGCAGCAGGTAATATACAGGACACTTGATTAGGTACACATATAGGATTTTTTTTACTTTAGTTAATTTCTTTATATGTATGTATTTGTAATTCTTTACCTGTGTTTTTTATTGTCCATCAGATCCTGGCCTTCCATCAGATCCTGGCCTGGTTTGTTCAGATCTGCCTGGGCCTCAAGCACATCCATGACAAAAAGATCCTGCATAGAGATATTAAAAGTCAGGTACTGTGACATCGACATAACAACTGGACACAATGTCTTGTTACCCAAGTTGTATGCGACGGTTTTATATTTGTGTTGTAGAACATTTTCCTGAGTGAGCGAGGTGTTAAAGTCAAGCTAGGTGACTTTGGCATCGCAAGGATGTTGACTCAGTACGTCAGTGCCGCATTAATGTCGAACGGGACAGAACATCAAATAATCCGTCTGCATGTGTGTGTGTGTGTGTGCGCACGTAGCACTTTGGAGCTAGCCAGAACCTGTGTGGGGACCCCTCACTACCTCTCTCCGGAAATCTGCGAGAGTCGACCCTACAACAATAAAACGTATGTACACGCAATTCGCACAATAACATAAGAAAGTGATGTGGTGCGTTTGTGGACCGGATTTACAGGGACATCTGGTCTCTGGGCTGCGTCCTCTATGAACTCTGCACTCTGAAACATCCAGTAAGCTTCAACAGACACACTTATTTGTAATAGGTGTTATACAAAAGTAACTACTATCACAAATTAGACGACTGTTTGTGTTTGTGTCCGGTCCAGTTTGAGGGCAACAGTCTGAGTCAGCTGGTCAGTAAGATCTGCAGGGGGCGCTTTAACCCCGTGCCTGCTCGTTACTCCTACGATCTTCGCATGCTCGTGGCGCAACTCTTCAAGGTCTCACACGGATTTTGCGCGTGTTATTTCTCACCGCACGTGACCAATTTGAGCTTGACAGTCTTTCACTCGTGTTGTGTTCAGGTGAATCCCCGCGACCGTCCCTCCGTCAGTTCTTTGCTGCAGCGTCCTTTCTTGAACAAACACGCTCAGGTGAAATGTTTTCTTTGACCGCTTTTATTCACAGCCTTCACTAACTATTCACACACTTTTGACACCATTGTGCTGGTGTATGATTTGTGTGTGTGTGTGTTCGTGTGCACAGGAGTTTCGTCAAAATAGCAACACATCGAGCACTAACACCTGCAAAGCAGCATCAGGTAACGCACACACAGATGTTACACATGCATCACACACGTTCAACAATCATAACACATGCTTGTTGTGATGTAGACAACAAGAAAAATTGCAAAGCGGCTGTGAAGAAACTTCCCGTCAAGCCAGAGTGGAGAGTCTGCGGCCTTGCTTATTACCCGGTAATTACACAAACTTAAACCAAACCTTGGACTTGCTTAACACATTTTCCTGTAGGCATTTATTGAGCTGTCTGTTTTTGTGATGTCCACTCAGCCCCACAGAGCAGGACACCTTCCTCAGCCTGCAGCAGGAGACACCACGTGGGATCACCACCAAAAGTCAGTTCAAATCCTAATCATCTCTAGGCTGAGTCTAACTAGTTTTACCTGTACAGGATTGGACAGTACCAGCAATATTTTGCCCGGTTGGATGCCCTCCACAGGGGGGACGTTTATCCTCCTCCAGCTCTTCATCCTCCTCTTCCTCCCAGTGAGCCATGTGAAGACTACGTGGTCCCTCCGGTCGAACCTTACCAGCTGTGAGTGACCAATATTCGGCTGTATTTCACATATGCGTGTTACACACATGTAACATGCAAGTGTAACATACGTTTCAGGGTGGCCGCAGCTCGTGAAGAATACCTTCAAAGGAGACAGGAAGCCAACCAATACAAGCTGAGGGCAGAGAAACAGTTGGTGAGCAACACGCTTCATCAATCCGAGGATTGTTTTATGACGTTAGCGCCTCGTCAGGGTCTGCGACCCAGTACGGCGGAGAGCTGCAGACCGGCCGACGGATCGGAAAGCCACATGGACTCGCGTGAGCCGCAGCACACACCTCCTGGCAAGAAACAGGACCAACAGGTGGTAAATAATCTGCAGCTGCGGGAAATCGGACGAATTGAGCCTAGCAAGAAATTAACTCATACAGTGCCATTGACGGTTATAGACATCAAAGATATGAATTGGGTTGGCAGTAAAGGAGTTAAATGTACATTTATTGTGTTTGTGTGTGTTTGCAGGAGTACTTGAGGCAGCTGCAGCTCATCCGACAACAATATCATCAGGAGATGAAACAGATGAGGTTGAGAGCTGAGGCAGAGGTGCACACACGCACACACGTTAGCAAATGCGATACAAATAACAAAGGCGGTATGGGTTAGAATATATGTGTGTATATTTGAGCAGGTTGTTGAAAATGCAACACATAATTGTGAGACAGTTGTGTTGCGTTTATTGATGTAGGCATTTGTTGATCAGCCGCCACAACAACACAACACGTTTGTGCTGGACAAAGAAGCACAACCTTCCACTACACAAACCGAAAAACAAGAGCAACCAGTGCAGGTAAAGCCCGCCTTTACTCGAATTGTATCGGGCAGCTGTTTATTAGACCGTTTTAAAACAACGCAGGACGTGGAAGCGGCTTTGAGGAAGATCAGGGAAGAGAACCGAAAACAAAGGAGGGAACTTAAGAAGGAACACAAGAACCAGGTGATTTGAAGGACACCATAACACAAACCATGCTGGTCTAGTTCACAATCAAGACTTTACTGGTAAGCATCCAGTTTCAAACTTGTCTCTGGCATCTTCCAGAAGGGAATCATGTTTGAGATCCGTCTAGACGACGCAAAGGATTCCTCGGAGGAGGAAGACAAAGAGACAGCAGAGGAGGAGGGAAAATTGGAGGTGGACCTTCAGAACCTGACAGTTCATTTGCAGGAGGGCGAGGACATAAAGGTCGAGGGTTGGGCCAAGGCGAGGAGGGGATGGAGCCAGGGACCACCGGAGACGCTGATGGAGGCTCTGGTCCACATGGACGTGGACTCTGGTGGGACGCTGGAACTTCAACCATGTCAGTCTAATTCTTTTTTTTGTATAGAAAGTGAAGAAGATGGATTTAGTGACATCTGAGGGGTGTTTGATGGGTCAATCGATCCTGGTAGAACAAGGTGTTTGTGCAGCACAGATGTGAAGACCTTCTTAGATTTGTTTTGTTTGAATGAGCCTTGTTCGTTCACAGGTGAGGAGAAGGAGGAGGAAGTCGCTCGTCGGCAGTGGATCTCCGGTCCCCCCAAGACCTTACTGGATGCCATGGCCCAAGCCAATCTTACATGCTCCACTGTGGACTCGCAGGGTGCAGGTCAGAAATCGGCCTGACAAAAACGAGAACTATGTTGCTAGCAGCAACGTTCAGTTGTCTTTACTCTCATTCAGCCCCTGAAGGGATGGAAGACCAGGACAAAGACTCAGATGTCGAGATGGACCAGGAGCGCCTGGAGCCCAGGTCGGACGATGATGACACGTAAGTTGACACATGGTGACGGAAAAACCAAACCTTTTTGTTTACTCGGATGTCTTCCTATGTTTCAGGAACTTTGAGGAGTCAGATGATGATCTGAGGGAGGCTCTGTCCGACTCCATGAGGAACTTATTTGTCACAGAGGACGACACAGATGTGGAGACGAAAAATCTTGAAGGAACGGTGCCACTGGATGGTGGTGACCCGGGAGAATCCAGGACATGAGATACCCACAGACCTATTGAACTGAGTATTTTTTTTTGGAGTGTTCTATTTCAAAAAGCCGTAAAACCATCCAAGGTGGTCTCCTCACTGCCATTAAAATCCTTACAGCTCATACAGAAGCTAACAAGTGTGTTGTTTACGTCGGTGTCTTCAGCTCTTTTGAAAGATGAGCCGCAATTGCATTGCACTCACGTTGTCAGACATTTGATCCAGGTCCGGTTTGGATCCAGATTTTATCAATCCGATTTGGATCCAGATTTGATCAGTCTGATTCGGATCTCCATCTGGAGACACCTTTAATGAAGACCACCAACACCACGCAGCTCCATATTGGCATCCAGCAGAGACCAGGAGGTAGTCAATATCAGTATTGATAAGTCCTAAAGAGTAAGTACTGGTCTGGAAACTTAATTCCCAGAAACCCAAAAAGTTGTCACAACTCGTCCCCGGTCACGTCCATGTTGTCATAGTTTTGTCCGTGTGTCTGTGTGCTCGCCCCACCACTCCTGTGTGCCCATGATCAGTGCGATCATTCTCACCTGCCTCTTGTTACCTGTCTTGTATATTAAGTCCTGTCTGTGTATCACTCCCTGTCGGAGCATTGATGTTTGTTACTGTCATGAGGTTTTTTGGTTCCTGTCTTTTTGTCTCTGTTCGGTTCCTGTTGTTGGTTTTGTTAGTCAGTTATGTCAGTGTACCGAGTCTGTTAGTTTGAGTTCCGCCAATAAACCCTGGTGCAAGCTGCTTGGTTGCCCTGCACCATTTCCACCATCCGCTCGTGACAAAAGTAAAACCTTAACCCTGACTTTGAAACCCCAATTTGAAACCAGAAAGAACCCTTGTTGGGGATTCTAACTTCTTTCCACTGTTAGCGATGACATCACACATCAAGTGACTCGGCCGCCTCTGTGACAGAATCCCGATGTGATGATGTCAGCGTGTGATGCCCTCAGTGAGTGTCAAACGGCAACCGTTGATTTCCAGTGCGACGCAAGCGAAACTCCGGCGCTGTTTCCCAGTGAGTGTTTCACGCTGCTTTCAAAGCCTTTCATGCTATACGCCAAATCGAAATAATCCAAGATGCTAAAATAATAATGAAATTAAATATGTTAATTTTTTGAATGTCATGTCTTGAAACCTGACCTTGCAACCAACATGAGCAAGTTGCACATCTAACAAAAAAAAGTTGCATGTTGAGTCAAATCGCTTGAGTGACACCTTACCTGTCAGTTTGTCTATCTATCTGTCTGTGTGTCTGCCATTGCCTTATAAAGACATAACGTGGGGCTTTGAGGCGCGATTTTGAGTCACTTCCTTCCTGCTGGCTGTGACTAGATGATCGCTCGCTCAGACGGGAGCGCGCTGCACACCGCTCGCTATCGTCGCTATCTTCAGCTTGGCGCCGCCAGACTCCTCCTTGCCATCACGCTCAGGTGAGGAACATCATCAGCTTCAAACCCTAATTGGAAAGTCAGAAAATTTGTTTGGAAAAAACTTATCTTGAATTGAGACCCTGATTTGAACCTTTAATGCTTATTTACCAGCCTTAATCTCGCTTGAACAACAACTCTGACATGATACACAGATTTCTAACCCTAATTCTGTTTGATACCCTATCCATTGACTCTGACTCTGACTCTCTGACTCTGATTGATTGATTGAATATTTATTGATCCCCAGGGGTGGGGAAATTCAGGCCCCAGCAGTATCCATACCACAGAGTGGGTATACAAAAAACACAGATGGCATGAGCGCAACTCAATAGGCTCTCACAAGGCTGCCACACAACGGCGCCACAAAGAAAGTCAGAAAGTGCACAAGATAAAAGCCATCAAAGCAAATCAAAGCTAAAAGACAAAGGGAAAAAAAGCAACAGCGGCCACCTAGCACCCCTCAATACAAGAGAACACCCCAAAACACACAAAATAGCCTCCACGGGGTCCATCGACAGGTGTAAGGGCAGTCCAGTTCAACGGCGCCCAATGGACCGTGGTGGTGAATCGGTGAAAACATCACAAAGCAGGCGAACGTGTGAGCAGCGTCCCGGACTTGAAACCTTAATTTGAGAGCCTGACTCCTTTAAAAAAAAATGTTACTCAGAAGTGAAACTTCAGCTCTTTTCAAAACCCTACCATGACTTGAAACCTTTATTTAACATCATGACCTAGAATTGTCTTACTTTTTCATTGGCTGACATCTTAATTCTAATAATTTGTCATCTGAACATTCCAACTTTTTATTCTACTGAAACTGATAATATTTGAACACCTGCTGCGTTTAGGAGGCAGCAATGTTGTTATTTTGAACTGAAATCAGGATGATCTTTTGGATCAAATTGTCCGTATCAGAAAGTGTTGAGTGTCAAACAGGAAGTGCGGTATGTGAAGCAGGAAGTTGGTAGAAGTGAAGAGGAGCATTTGCATCACAGTATGAAATCACGAGTGTCCTCGCTTCCTCTTCTCGGGTCGAGGACGGCGTTTTCATTTCAGCTTTTTTCATTTCATTTCAAGCACTCCAATATGAACGCCACCACAGGTATTTGCCCAGAGGAGCTGGAGGACCTGAAAGAGGCCTTCGCTAAAATTGGTAAGAACGCTGACCCAGTTCGGTTTCTCCGTCCGGCAACTCTTACACCCCCCACCGTCTTCCGACAGACCTTGACGGCAACGGCTTCATCAGCAAAAGAGAACTCAACGAGCTCTTCCGGGCCGCCAACCTGGCAGTGCCAGGTTTCAGGGTCCGAGAGATCGTCGAGGAGCTGACCAAGACCAGCGATCGGCTCAGCTTTGAGGAGTTCACGCAGGTCAGTCCACTGAAACGCCTTCGGTTGTCCACCACTACATTTTTGGACTTTCTCCTCAGATAGCTCACGGACTAAAAAGCACCGAGGTTGGCAAGACCTTCCGGAAAGCCATCAATAAGAAAGAAGGAATCCGAAACGTGGCCGGAACCTCAGAGCAGGCCGGCACGCAGCACTCATACTCGGGTAAGAACATTAATTGGAGTCTTTGAGGGTTAACGACTTTGAGGTCTGAAGGTCTGTGGAGGTGGAAATCTATGAAGATGAGTCTACAGACAAAAGCAGCAATATTTGGGGGGGGGGGGTCCAGTCCATTTTGATAGGGAAATTTGTCTCCACAGAGGAGGAGAAGGTGGCCTTTGTGAACTGGATCAACACATCTCTGGAGAACGACCCGGACTGTAAACATGTCCTGCCTGCTGATCCAGACACTGACGAACTCTTTACAGCTGTGGGAGATGGAATTATTCTCTGGTACTTGTAGAAACTTCAGCCATAAATTATTGATGAACTTCAATTCGAAACATACTTCAAATTCTTGATTCGGGTTTAAGTCCTAACCATGACTTGTGATCCCAATTTGAAAGATTAAGCTTGGTTGAATTTGAAATCCTAATTCTGGCTCTGAGCCCTAACCTGGAACCCTATCTTGCTGTCAGTAAGATGATCAACCTCTCGGTGGCGGACACCATAGACGAGAGGACCATCAACAAGAAGAAGCTGACCCCATTCACCATCCAGGAGAACCTCAACCTGGCCCTCAACTCGGCCTCGGCCATCGGCTGCCACGTGGTCAACATTGGAGCTGAGGACCTGAGGGAAGGCCGGCAGCACCTGGTCCTCGGTCTGCTCTGGCAGATCATCAAGATTGGACTGTTCGCGGACATCGAGCTCAGCAGGAATGAAGGTAGCGTTAGCTTAGCATGATAAAGAACTGACTGTTGATGGTTTTATTGTTTTTGTTGCGATAGCTTTGGTTGCTCTGCTGAGAGATGGTGAGAGTCTGGAAGACATGATGAAGCTGTCACCAGAGGAGCTGCTGCTGCGCTGGGCCAACTTTCACCTGGAGGTGGCCAACTCACCCAAAATCAACAACTTCAGCTCAGATATCAAGGTACGATCCGAGATGGATGATTGGATGGACGTTGCTGTCTGATTGGCTGACGATGCCATTTGTATGTAGGACTCAAAAGCGTACTACAACCTTTTGAATCAAGTCAGGCCCAGAGGGACGGATAAAGGAATCCCACCAATCATCATTGATATGTCAGGAATCAGAGTGAGACTTCTTCAAAGCCTAAACTTGTCTTAAAACTCCGATGCTGGCTAATTGGAAAACCTAATCTTGACTTGAAACTTAATGTGTGTTCCAGGAGAAAGACGAGGTACAGCGTGCAGACTTGATGCTGGACCAGGCAGACAAGTTGGGGTGTCGTCAGTTCGTCACGGCGACCGACGTGGTCCGTGGGAACCCCAAACTCAACCTGGCCTTTGTAGCCAACCTTTTCAATAGATACCCTGGCCTCAAGAAACCCGAGAACCAGGACATAGACTGGGGATCCATCGAAGGTTAGGACCCGAAAGACCTGAAGGACATCTGCCTAGATCTTCACCTTGTTTGATGTTTTTAGGAGAAACCAGGGAAGAGAGGACTTTCAGGAACTGGATCAACTCTTTGGGTGTCCACCCTCATGTCAATCATCTCTACGCGTAAGATGACATCAAGCATCATCAAGAATCATCAATACGTGCATGAAATGAAACCTTCATTTGGGCTAAATCTTTCATTTTAAGATCTAACCAATGTTTGAGACCCTAAGCCTGCCTTGAGATTAGGGACTAGGGATTTTGAGAGGATTCCAATATTTGGCTTGCTTGTATGCTGTAGTGACATGGAGGACGGCCTGATCATCTTCCAGCTGTACGAGAAGATCAATGTTCCTGTGGACTGGGAGCGAGTCAACAAGCCTCCTTACCCCAAACTTGGCAGCAACATGAAGAAGGTGACGACGATACGAGTAACTCTTCCCCTACTAAACAGTCAATGAATGAGCGCTATGCTGCTGCCCCCTACAGCTGGAGAACTGCAACTACGCGGTGGAGCTAGGCAAGAACGAGGCCAAATTCTCCCTGGTGGGGATTGCCGGCCAGGACTTGCATTCTGGCAATCGAACGCTCACACTGGCGCTGCTCTGGCAGCTTATGAGGAGGTAACGCTGGCCGCCTCCATTGCGCCCCCTGTGGGTGTGTTTTAGCAACATTTTGCATTTTTTTAGGTACACGCTGAGCATCCTGGAGGAGCTCGGCGATGGGCAGAAAGTCACTGACGACACCATTGTGTTGTGGACCAATCAGACGCTCATACAAGCTGGGAAAACGTCATCCATCTCCAGTTTCAAGGTGGCCCGAAGAAAACTTTGTGCACAAATGTTTCACTGACAAATAATAATATTTTAATACATGAGAAATTAGGCACTCACGTATCGGTTCTTGCTTAGTTGTAAAAGTGTGAATTGGGTTTGTGTAGGATGCCTCCATTAGCACCAGCATGCCGGTTCTGGACCTGATCGATGCCATCCAGCCTAGATCCATCCGATACGACTTCCTCAAGACCGTCGACCTGACTGAAGAGGAAAAACTCAACAACGCCAAGTAAGAAACGATTTTATCATGTAAAAAAACATTTTTTAAGGGTGTCTGCGTCAAAAGAACTCCGGGTCATGTGACTTGAACCACGTTCTGGTTGCAGTCCTGAACACCCAATCAGAACCAGTCTATCGTGACATGTGATCACCCGTAACGATGTTGAATGACAGGTACGCCATCTCCACTGCGAGGAAGATTGGCGCTCGCGTGTATGCGCTGCCCGAGGACTTGGTGGAGGTGAAACCCAAGATGGTGATGACCGTGTTCGCCTGCCTGATGGCGCGCGCCATGAAGCGGACCTGACGCACTTAACGGAACAGACAACGGCAGATGATGTCATAGCGCTGATGATGTCACAAGTTCAAAACCTAGTTACCAGGACCAAGGACAAGAACATCCTTTTGTTGTTTTTATAAATAAATGAGATCATGTCAATTGTCAATTTTTTGTGCACAAACACTTTCCCATATACAGTCAGGTCCTCGAGTTTCAATCTAAAGTTCCAGGAACTTGCAGTTCTTTGGACTTTGAGTTCCTCTAACTTGGGTGCTGCAGACGTCACACCAGTTGGGATCTCTCTCTTGGTATGGCGCCGTGAGTGGCTGCCTCCCAGCAGTGTTCTCTCTTTTCCTCTTTATTTCCTTATTTTCTCCTTTTTCTTTCTGTCTTTTTTGTCCATTCGGCGATGCTGGTGCCTTCTACCGCACCTCGGTACCTCTTCGGATCGGATATTTTATTTTATTTATTTTTTCTTCCTGGGACCGGACCGGGATCATCGGTCGAGGCCGGCGTAACTCTACGACGGCTTCCTGCTTATCCGACCAGTGATGACCGGGTCCCTCGCATTGGCCTTGCAGCCGCAACACCTGTGGGGAGTCCGCTCCCTCGTGCTCGTCGGAACCGACGACTTTCGCCATGCTAGCCCCGTGGTGGCCATCTGCACGTCCCCCGACAGGGTGCCCGGGACGCTGCTCACACGTTTGCCTGCTTTGTGATGTTTTCACCGATTCACCACCACGGTCCATTGGGCGCCGTTGAACTGGACTGCCCTTACACCTGTCGATGGACCCCGTGGAGGCTATTTTGTGTGTTTTGGGGTGTTCTCTTGTATTGCGGGGTGCTAGGTGGCCGCTGTTGCTTTTTTTTCCTTTGTCTTTTAGCTTTGATTTGCTTTGATGGCTTTTATCTTGTGCACTTTCTGACTTTCTTTGTGGCGCCGTTGTGTGGCAGCCTTGTGAGAGCCTATTGAGTTGCGCTCATGCCATCTGTGTGTTTTTTGTATACCCACTCTGTGGTATGGATACTGCTGGGGCCTGAATTTCCCCACCCCTGGGGATCAATAAATATTCAATCAATCAATCAATAAATGACCCTGGAACAAAATGTCAACCTTAGTGACCACCAGTCAATCAATTTATGACCATTTCAGAATTCCCCCACAAAAAAGTTTTATTTCCATAATTTTGCATTGAAAGGAGTAAAACTATTTACAGTATTTTTGTAGCCCTTATTTGGTAGTCTTGGCGTCAGGAGGTCCGCTGTCGCCAGTGTCCAGACTCTTGAGGAGGCGAAAGAGTCCGGCCGCCTCGCGTATACGACTGAATTCGATGCAGAAGGCCTGGACCTCGATGAACAGGTCCTGAACGTTGATGATCTTGTTACGGATTAGAGACTGAAGGAACACGCAGACCAGACGCACCAAACGGTTCTGGACAACAGCGACAGGAGCCATGTCAGTTTCGTCCCTCCAATGAAGAGCAGCCCAAAAAAAGATAAAACGCCCTACCTGCATGTACTTGTCTTTGATCTGCTCACAGGTGGAGATGCAGTTGGATATGTAAAGATGGATGAACTCCGGAGGTAAGTCCACAGCCGTGGTCAACCTGAAGCACGCAATAACGTGATGAGTTTACAACACACACACAAGAAGTGGAGAGGGTGGGTAAGTTTGATGCTGACCTGTTGACAACCTCCATGGAATGCAGCGACATGTCCATGTTGACCAGCACAGAGAAGTACTCGGTAATCTGACTACTCTGCATCAGCTTCAGCAGCATCTCAATGGCCACCAGGGGGTTGTTCTCCACCAGGTCGGGAAGCTTGGCGGGGGTCAGCCCGATGTGGTACACCAGCTTGGGGTCCTTCTCCAGCTCTGCTAGCAACTATTGGTGATGGGATTCACTCCATCATCATTGTTGTTGTTCGCCTTGTAGTATTTTAGTTTTGTTTACCTGCGACTGCTGCTGCGCAGACAACGGGCTTTTGAAGGCTTTGGCCATGACCCGTTTGATTTCAAGCCCGGTGCTGTTCTTGACGCACATGGAGCGGTCCCAGTGAACGCGGTGGTCCGGCTCGGTGGGGTTGAGCCACGCCAACTCGTCCTCGCACACGTGCAACGGAGGAGGAGGACGAATCAGCTCAGGGCGGAAGTGACCTGAGAAAGGAAGCAAATAAAACGAACCAGCTTACTTGAGACATCGACGCTGGTTTAAAACCCAAACTTGAAACGTTCACCCATGTTTGAGGCACAAAATCTAAAATTCAACTATACTGACTTTCCAACGGTGGGTGCGGCTCAGTGACCAGAGACTCGATGATCTGATTGGCCACGGAGCTGTCGAATCCCGAATTGGACGAGTCTGGGTCGGGGTCGTTGAGGACGCTGGGGAAGCTGGCCTTGCTTTGTGTGGGCAATTCGGACTGACGCTCTGCACCAACAAAAACACACACACACACTGAGTTGTGCACAATTTAGAGGTCACATGGAAAGACTTTTGAGTGGATTTTTCCTTTTTTGAGTCATTTACTTTATAACACAAAAACTGGTATTTGAAAAGGGGTGTGAAGACTTTCTATACCCGCCAGGGCGAGCTGCAGGCCGCTGATGTCGATGGACTGCGGCATTCCGCTGACGTCCATGCACGATACTTGTCTCGGCGTCTTCTTAAACAAATCTCGGGGCGGCGCCAACATCAGTTGTGACAGAAAGAACTTCTCAGGCTGCGTGATGGGTGGCAGGAAGCCTGGATGCAAACAAATGCCAAGTTATCGCTTACTTAATAGAATTCACTTATTCTTAAAAGACTTTGGTTAAAATGTACATTTGTTTTCCAATATTGAAGTCGTACACAATTTTTTATTTTAAAAACGAACACAATTGTTATTTTCTTTTTTTTTACAATTTAACAAAACTTACAATTTTTAAATATATTCAAAAATTGTTTGACAGATAAGCATTTTATTGCAATAACAGCCGGACTTTTGGCCACACTGACCCGAGAGCAGCTTCTCGGGCTCGGGGTTGAGCAGGTGCGCGAACACGGCGGCGAAGGGGTTAGCTGCCAGCGGCTCGGTACGGTACATCTCCCAGAGCAGGTAGAGCGCGGTGAGCCGCTGCGGCGAGCTGGGCAGCAGGTCGGGCTGCTGCAGGAGCATGACGAGCACCGACCCCGCGCGGAAGTGCTCCGCCTTGCCGAAGAAATGGTGAAAGTGCGTGGACAGAGTCTCGAACGTGTTGGTGCAAGCCTCCTCCGAGATGATGCCCAGCAGGTTGGACAGCTCCTTCGGTGCCAGCGTCATGGTGCTCTACGCCTTAGGGGACTCGCTACAATAATTTTGAGCGAACTTTAGGCATGGTTACATCAAGTCCCGAAAGTCTGAAAATCCAGCTGCAGGCAACCTAGCTGGCTAGCAATGAGTTAGCTTAGCGCGGCTAACCGACAGAAAAATCGAAGCCATGGCGTAAATAAAAGTCGTCAGTTTTACGCTCCGGAGGACTCAGAAGTCAACCAAGAGTTTTACTAGTCCAAAAAACGAACTATTCTCGGCTAGGAGGCGCCTTATTTCAAATGAAAGAACGCGGAAAACCCGGTGAGGTTGTAATTTTAAATTGGAATTTGACTTGACCGTTTCCTGAGAGGTGCATCATGGAAGGCGTAGTTTAAACGTAGTGCCGAATCCGAGTTGTGATTGGTCACTTTCTTCACAGGTGCTTTGTGGGAAATGTAGTTCAAATATGACCCAAAAAATGGCTTCCCGCGGGGCAATATTAGAAATGTGTTGGCAAAACAAGGCTTGTCGTTGATTTAAGTATCAGTTATGATTTATGACTATTTAAACCTTAAATCAAAGAAACATAAATTGAGATGAGTAGCTTGATAGCGAAGACAGACATTTGTTTGTTTATTGGGATTTGTGAAGCACATTTAAATTATATTGAACACATTTTTTTATAAAAAGACAACAAGTCCTTAGAACAAAACATCGCAATACATTTTATTTTAAACATCTTGAACAGACTCGATGTTAGTGTAGGATGGATTTTTGTAACCAATTAACCTTATTTATACACACACAGACACACGGTACAACTCCATCATTTAAAGGGACAATATAGCTTAAAAACTGAGATTAAAGCACATATGAATATAAAATACAACTTGTGTATGTTTATAAATGTAAACATGGTACATGTGCACGCAACCACACTGTAAACTTCAAGAGTGGACAAAATGCCCGCTGGGCTCCATTTCACAACATCAAAAACACAAGGCTCAGAAATGGCATCACTATGTAAGTGTAAGGGCTTCTGGGTTAAAATAAAATTTTAAAAAAGTCAGTCGATGTAGTGCATGATGGCCTCCACGTAGTTCCCGGGGAAGAGTCCAGTGGTGGCGTTCATTACGCCCTCGAACCAGCCATCTTCGTTCTTCTTCAGTACGTAGATAATGGCGCCCTCCTGAAAAGACAGCTCGTCCTCCTTGTCAGCCGTGTAGTCGTAGATGGCCACCACTGGAGGAGGAGGGAGGGAATATCATATTTCTTTTGTTTATTTCATGCAGAGATGCCGCTAAAATTTGTCTGATCCACAAAACACAACACTAGGCAAAAATAACATTCAACCCTGCGGTCAGATGCTAAGCTAACCCATAATAACCTTTCTCTAGGTAATTGCTGGGGACCCAGGGTGGGTCTTCTTCCGCATGCGGGTCGTTGTACTCCAACTCCGCCGAGTCCTCCTCTCCGCCCTGTGCGCCGACGTCCTGCGGGGCCCAAGCAGGTGCCGTCTCCTCAGGGGTCGGCCGAAGGGGCGATGCCACGTCCGAGACTGAAAGCCAAACGGGTCGCTTAGGTAACGCGTTATTGGACGTTGAGAAAATGTGGTATACTGACTGGATTCTTGAAGGCGAGCCACGAAGCCCATGAGAGGGAGCTGAGGAGTGAACTGGAGGAGGGAGGGCGGTGGAGAGGCTGCAAAAAAATTGGTTTTATTGGTCGCTTTTCAAACTATTTTTTGTTTGTATTGGACTTGTGATGTACATGCCGAGCCGTAACGCTATTCTCCCAGCACCTACCTGGGCTTTGGCCGTTGTAGTAGGGCCTGCCATTGCTCTGCGTGCCGATTGGCTGCCCGGTGACAGAAGGTGGGCGGCGGTAGGGCAGGGAGCCGCCCACCTGCGGCGTCTGCTGGCGAGGCTGCGGACGATTCATGCTGAAGAACTGAGGCACCACCCCACCTGGTGCACCATGCACACTTTGAATTTCAATTTTTGGAAAATGGTGATGCATCGACGTCAATTGGATGAATAACGTGGGAGGAGATGCATTCCGAACCAGACAGGAAGTAGGAACTCACCTTCCTTGGGTGATGAGGACTGGGGGGAGGGAGGCGGTGGAGGGAGGCTGCAGGCCGTGCCGGGGATCTCGTTGGGCTTGGACAGAGGGGATGGGGGGGCGTGCGCCAATGGCGGCGGCATGGTTAGGGTGGCAGAGGAAGAAGAGGAGGGCGAGAATGAGGAAGAAGAGGTCGGGGAAGAGTTGGGGGGGCTAGAAGACGAGCTAGCGGGTCCGGCGCTCGGGGAAACTTTAGGGAGAACATCAGGAAGCTGTATAAATATATACTGAGCTTTTTTGGAGGCCGTCAATTACTTGCGCGTTACCTGGGAAGCTGGCGGGCGGCGACGGCGTCGCCACAGGGATGGGCACACCGGTGGTCCCGCTGCCACTGTTCTCTCTGCTGCTGCTCCGACTGCTGCTGCTGGGGTAACTCCCTCCGCTACTGCCACTTTAAAACAGACATTTTTATGGAATTAAAATTAAGAGGATTTTTCAAAAACGGAAGATGACAGCGATGGAGAAAAATGTTAGCGACAAGCGGAAGAAACAGCAAAGAAATGTGGGAGGTGGATTGGATGACAGCTGTGGGTGGGGGCGGGGCCAAGCGCTGCGATTAGCGAAAGAAGCAGATGAGGGACTCTCCGGTGGTGGCGGCGGCCATGTAGCTGACCTGGACGTGCGTGAGCGCTGGCAGTTGTTTTGCTTTCTGCTGGTGGGGCTACAGGCGTAGTGGTTGGGGACCACCGGAGGCCGCACGGGCTCCAGGGTCCTGTAGGGGGAGCTCTTCCTGCATGTGCATATGCAGGTTAGGTTGGGAGGCCAAATACATTTGGGCCCAAAATGAAAAGTTTATGGTTAGCAATCACAAGCCCTGTTTTTAATCTTGTGCTTTTAAAGTGGATTGTTTGTTGATTGGAATGTTTGACCAAACACACGTAATTGACATTTTGCTCCCTTTGTGATCTTCATGTCCCTAGTAGAGAAAACCGAAAGAGAAATGTGAGTTGAAATGGAAAAAATGACATTGCGTTTCATTCGAATAAAAAAAAACACATTTGGTCGAGTGTGAAGCTGAAAAACAGGGAGAAAGAGATCTGATGAGAAAAGACGACCAAGCGAGAAGATCTCCATGTGGCTGACCTACATGCTGGAGGAGGGAGCAAAAGAAAAACAAGCTTTCATAAAGCATGATGTCGTTCCTCCCAATGCCGTGTGACTGTGCATGCGCTCGCCCGAGTGTGATGTCATCGCTCGTGTGCCGAGTTCAATGTGTCATCATCTGGCCTCGGGATTCTGACACACACATTTGGTTCATTGGAAACATTAACATAAACACGAACCCTGGCTTGAAATCTTGATTTAAGACCATTTTAGAATATTTAAAAAATGTAATTATCTAATAAAGAAATGAATATATAATAAACAAATAATAAAGGGTTGGAATTGGGGGGTTAGATCACCAAATGATTCCCGAGCGCGGCACCGCTGCTGCTCACTGCTCCCTTCTCCCCCAGGGGATGGATTAAAATCACATGGGGATGGGTTAAATGCAGAGGACAAATTTCACCACACCCAGATGTGTGTGTGACGATCATTGGGACTTTAACTTAACTTTAAAATGAATATCCAGAAATGCAGAAAAGTCCCCAGTTGCACCTATAATTGTTTATGTATGTGTGTTGCATTGTCAGTCACAAAGAAGTTTGAGTCAAAATGGTAGCAGGCAATTCAAGATGGCGTCACATACCCAAAGATGCTGCGTCCCGCCTTGGGGGGGCTGGGGGGCTTCTGGCTGGGCGGGATGGAGCCAGGCTCCTTCATGTTCTCCTGTTGAAACATCAGTCTTCATGATGTCACACAAAGGAAAAATGTACAATGCTTCCTGTTATTTGTTACGTCAAACCCAATCTAGAAATGCTCATTTGAAATCCTAACCCAACGATTTACCTTCAACCTCAGCAACCACTTAACACATCAACGAATGCAGAAAAAGACACAAAGTGCAAACTGTCAGCGTCACGACATCGGCATAAAGGAAGTCAGGCGACTGCGACGGCTATTGATCAGCCGGAATCACCTTGACGCCGTGCCCGACGTCATCCAGCGCCCCGAAGTCCAGCGGCTTGCGCACGTAGCCCAGCGGCCTCTCTGGATTGGTTGGCGCCACGATTTTGTGAGCGCGGCTCGCGTTCTTGTTGGTGGTCAGCACGCCGATCTCCCGTCTCGCCACCTTCTCCTTGTGGATGCCCACCGTCTGCAAAACACCAACAAGATGGCGGCATCGTACACCTGTCAATCAAATATACAATCTTGACTGTTGACAATTTTTTGGAGCATCCGTTGCAATTTTATGTACAAATTTTCATCGCACTATAGATTTTTGGGATGCGGGGCTGGAACGCACACAACTGTCTTTTTAAAATGTTGTACAATGGTTCGTTTCACATCCACCCAGCCTTCATTGTCACTTGGCTGAGAAGCAAAAAAACACGAGATGCCGTCGGTCTTCTTTCAGCCTTGTCAGCAGCGTGGCTCTGTGTGTGTGCATGTGTGTGTGTCGAGGGTGGCAGCTGTTGTGTAGGCGAGTGTTGGCGCCGGCAGTGATGCTAGCTGGCACAAAGATGAGCTTATCTACTGTCAGCATTCATTTACACCAATGCAGAACAAGTGAAAAGAGTACATTTAGATTCTATTCATCCTTCCAATCTTTCCTTTCAGTCATCCTTCCTTGCATCCTTGACTCCTTCCTTCCTAGGTTCCAGTGTCCCAATACTACTGGCCATTTTGTGCGGTCAGCCGGCCTACCTGCGCGATGTGGTTGACGGAGCTCTCCATGCAGCGAAGCTGAGACATCTGGATGTCGAGCATCTGCAGCATGTTGTTAGCCAGAGTGTTGATGAGGTAGGCCACGCTGGCCACAGACTGCGTGGTGTAGCTCTTGGTCTCCTCCAGGGCTCCACATTTGTCCAACGCCTGGGGCAGGACGTCAGAAGAAGCAAACAAGAAAGATGTCAAATGTCACCATTTCATCTTTTACTCCTTTTTATAGTATTAACATGCCAACTGTGTGACTACATTTATTTTGTGTAAGCTTGGTGTTTACAGGCAAAGGACGCGTGTCATGTGTATTTGTTAGTGTGTGTGTATAATGTGTGTAAGCAGGACAAATACAATGTAGGTCAGCGCAAACTCATTCATGCCGGAGGTTGACAAGAAACACACTGACACACACAGACACACACACTTCTTTCTACGAGGAGGGGGAGGCCTGTATTACTGCAATACTATAGTATATATTAAACAAGACTCATGTCAGGTGTACATGACAATATGGGGAAAATTAAAATGGACGCTCAAGTGAAACGTTTTAATTTTAATCTGTTTAGAAATAGTAAAGTGTTAGTTTTTGTGTTACTGGGAAAAGTGGTCATATGATTGCAATTTATTGCTCGCAAGACAAGGCAAAAAAGTCGGCACAGCAACTACTAACTTTGTTTTAAAACATATAAATGTGTTTCAATAATTCTAAGGCAAAATCAATTGTACAGACAATGACTTTATTATGGATTTTCAGGCGCGATAAACGGGGGTTCACTGTAAACTCGGTCCTGGCCGGTGCACCGGTGGAACGCCCACTTCTCCCCTAAACGCCGACGCATCAGGTCCACTTCCCCGTAAGCGCTTACCTGGACATAGTTGGCCTCGCAGTATTCGGCCACGCTCTCTAAATTGGGGAAACTGTCAAGCAGCGCCCTTCTCCCTGCGGGAATCTCCTCCTCGAGAAGCATTTGAAGCTCCGCCATCTTTACATGATTGCCTGACTTGCTGCCACAGCACAAGCTCAGCGTGCTGATGCCTTCATGGACCCTGGGATATAGCGCGACGACTATGCGATCAGCGCTTTCGAAAACGGGGACCGACAGCATTTTACACGAAGAAACGCTGATTTGTAAAAAAAATTAAAAATAAATAAAAATGAAATCATATACCATGTTACGTTTGGAGGTTAATTTGTTGGCGATGTTTTATTAGTTATGAAATTTTGTAATGTAAATACACTATCGGCGAATTTCTTATCACGGTCTTAAACGCACCATTTTACAACTCCCACTTGTAAGTTCATTCTACATTTTTTTTCATTTGTAGTAAAAATGTGATCATTTGAATTTATAACACTAATCTGCACAAAGATTACTCACGCATTATATTTACATTTTATGTCAAATATGTCAAAGTTACATACATTAATTCTAATAATGGCAATAAATAAATAATAATGATAATAAATAAATAAATAAATTTAATACAACACGTTACTTAAATTACATGTCCTATAACTGTAAACTTAAATAATATTTCGGATTTAGAGGTCAGCAGCGCCACCTCATGCTTGAAAGTGCAAAGGCATGGCACAACAATTTGCTACTTTATTTCTTAAATTTACAAAATTACAATGGACAAAAAATGTAAAAGAATTACCGTGAAAAATAGATTTTGAATATATACTGGGAATTCTTGATTTCAAACAAGATCTTAGGCTGGGATGTCCACATTCTCATCGCCTCTGGGATAGCTGTCAACCTCCATGGACATCAAGAAGTCTGCAAAAAAAGAAATTAATCTCCTGTATAGATAAAATAATACAAATATTAACAACCCAAATGTTGATGTTGTCATGGTTGGTATTTGTACAAGCCCTTTTTTGGTACCAATCTGTAAAACCGGTGATCAGGGCTCTTTTATTTTGAGTCAAACAACAGGATAACACTTGACTGTACCTTCTGTGTAGTCAACATCCGGCCGCGTGGAGATGACGGCCCAGGCCAGGCCCACCAGTACGGCCACCACCAGGTTGACTACAATCCACGGTCGCAAGATCTGCTCCTCGGATCCACGAGGCCTGAGGGAATATCATGACCATATCGGATCATTTGTAACTTGTGCCGCAAGGTTATTTTTAAAGTTCTCACCACAGAGTCTCGTTGGCGGTGGGATAGAGGTGAATCCGATCGCTGGTCATTTGCTGACTGAGGGAAAGGATCAACGCTATGAAGTACACTGGAAAGACAACACAAAAGGCCACTCCAAAATGATCATATAACTTGATTTATTTATGCTAACAATGATTCAAGTGTTTGACTTACAGAAGGAGGCGAGAGCAGCGGGATCTAACGTGATGAAGCCCCTCAGAGCCATGGAGGCCTTGGCCAGGTTGACTCTGCACCGGGCAGAAATCCCAAATCAAATAATTGTGGACTCCCCGGCGGAGCAGAAGTGGCCAACGTACCGGTCGAAGGCAGACACGGTGCTGATGGCGAGCAGCAGGTAGAGCAGCGACTGCGCGTTGTAGGCCAGAGAGTGATACTGCTGTAGAAGGTTGGCCAGCGTGGACATGTGCTCACCCGCCAGGACGTACACCACGCTCACGTTCCATATGGCGTAGCCTGACAGGAAGCCGTGGCAGAACAGGCCCAGAACCCTACCATCGTACCATGTGATACATAGCAACCAAAGATGCCGCACGATAACGATGCCATCACACCTGAAGCTGCTGTGGACCTTGACGGCAATGTCTCTGGTGGTCCACGTCATCTGTCTGGGCTCCAAGTAGTCGTCCACCTGGTCGGGATGTCGGAACTGCTCCACTCGCTCAGGCTGGAAACGCCCTATGCACGCGTATGCAGACTTTTGCATTTGGAAAATAGCCCTTGAGTAACATTCCAACTTACTGTTCCTCTCCACAAAGACTCTGCCAACGAGTTGACTGTTTCCATGAGGGGCGGAGAACAAGGAATGCTGGGGAATGGGCGAGGTGGCGTCCGCCGCAATGTCATCATCTTCCGCTCCGAGGTCGTTGCTGTGATGCTCCGGGTATTTGGTCTTCCTGCGCAAGACATTGATACAATGACTTTCTATAGGAATACATCAATAAATGAGTTGCTTACCTCTTCTTTTTGGTCCGTCTGGTCACAGCGACCGCGGCTTCCTCCTCGTCCACCCCGGCTTCGGCCGTGTTTCCATTTGGCGTGTCGACAAGCTCCACCTGCTGATCTGAAACCACATAGAAATACTTAATGGAGCTGTTACAGAGGACAAGTATCAAGTCAAATTGAAGAGGCTAACCAATAGTGGGCGTCCTCTTCTTTTTCTTTTTCTTCTGTGGTGCCGCTGCATCGAGGAAGTCCGGCGTTGCAGCTTCTCTGTTCTGATTGGTCAACTCCTCAGTCCCTACCTGCACACAGCCCACTAAAGAAACAAGCCAATGATGTCATAAATGACTGATGCTGTCACTAAAGTGAATATTTTTTTACTCTTGTAGTACACATAAGACAGTGACTCACCTTCACCATCACCATTGTTGACTTCCTTCTTAGACTTCCTCTTCCTGCCCTTGACTGTTGGCATGACGACCAGTCTGCCAATGAAATTAGTGATTGAGGTCAGTCAATTAGCGCTAAACGTTAGCAGTGATTGGATTAGCCAACTAGAGCGGATGCTACGGGGTCATGTTTAATTAAAAAACATTTCGAGTGGTAAAAGTCATCACTTTGCAATGCTACCATGCTAACGACAACAACATGTCTTGGGATGAAGGTGTTAGCATTTAGCTCAGATAGCATCCTGAGCAACTCCTTTGTTAACTATTAACCGTGCTGTTATCTATTATTACGGATACTACTTTACTACAATGGTAATTGTACTCTGCAACTTCCATTGGTACTAATTTGATTCACACACAACTGGTTACTACTACTACTACTACTGCTGGTGGTAGTATGCTATGCTAAGTATGTATTACGTCTGGTGGAAATAGTATGCTACGTATACTATTGCTGGTAATTACGACTATGCCACGCATGTTACTACTTGTATGCTTCATGCATTGCTACTAGTACTTCCACTAGTAGTTGTATGATACATATATGGCTCCTGGTAGTGCTACACATATAACTAGTATGCTATGTGTTGCACTATTGACACAACAGTTATTACTATCAAGTGTTGCCACTGGCACTAGTGCTACGCTACATATATTACTACAAGTAATGTTACTATGCTGCTCATATTACTACTGTTTTGTTATGTACGCTACACATGCTAAAGCTACTGCCACTCACCTGTCCACGCTTTTTTGCGCTCAGCTCGTCTTCACGATGGCGACATAGAGACTGATGTGAGTGACAGGTGGACATGTGCTGAGCTACTGGGAGAGCTTTGTGATGATGTAATTAGCAAAGCATTAGCAGAGCAGCCATTGACGCTAATCTGACCAGCAGGAGGCCTCACGAATGATTTGTACTTGGGTCAAACCGTCGCCATCAAAAGATCTTCAAAAGATGATTGATTCAAGAAGAAAATAACACAAAATAAGTTTGGAAGAGCACAAAAATGTTGATGAACTGTGCCATACTTTTCCTCCACAACACTACGTCAAGTCATGAAAATGATATATAAGACTAGGAAAGTGTCTTTCCTCATGGTAATCCAGTATTTTGTAACTGAAACACTATAACACTGAAACACAAAAGGTACAGTGGTAAATCTCGTTAGCTTGTGCTGATTAGCTCCATATGGCGGATTAGCAGAGAGGGAGAGCGAGGTGTTGTTAAATATTAGGGATGTAGTTCATCAATTGCCAGAGAGCTAAATAGGCGTGAGTTTAGATAGGTTGATAGCTAGATATTCTAGGTAGGTGAGTGGGGTAAATAGGTATGTTGTAACAAGTTGAATAATGAGTGCCAGTAGGTTGCTAGCGAGTTAGCTATTTGGGTTGATGGGTAGCAAAATGGGCAGTCATGTAAGTACGCAAAGTAAATAGGTTGCGCTGTTTGTAGCTAGCTAGATAAATTGGAATGGTACATTAATCACTAGATAGAAAAAGACAAACTATTGACATTGAACTTTAATTTGTTTGTAAGTTGTTCGCATGCCTGCACATTCACACAGCCTGCAGGTGGCGCTAGCTGCTCGTCAATGTTAATGGTGTACTGAAATTTAGCAGTTGTCCGTGCTATAGCTTCCTGTGATGCTAGTCCATATTTAGTGTCCAGTTCGTCCTAGGCTCGCGTCCATCTGACAGGTATCCAGTTTTCATCCACCTGTGCCCGGAGGATAGCGGCATGAAGCTTAGCACAAGTGTCACTTAGCTGCTCATTGACTAGCACTTCATCAAACAAATGTTTGTACTTCTGCTCCATCTGCAGAGACGACTCCCCCAGGTCCAGAAGGTCTTGATTCTGTAGCACATACATAGAAATTATTATTCATACCTGAGAGGTATGGACACGTGTTCTACTCAGTCTTACAGTGATGTATCTGTTGTGCAGGTAACTGCAAATGATTCTGGCGTTCACTCTAGTTTGTGCAAGTTTCTCCAAGGTGGGAGCTTTGATGAAGATCACATATGGCTTGTACTTCCAGGTCCTCAGTGAAGGAATGTTCTACAACAAGACAGATACTCTTTCAAAACAGTAAAACGTATTGATTCTGCTACGGTGCTGTATTGTATACCTACATGTGGTTGGATGTCAACGATGCACACACGTCCCCGTTTGATGACCTCGTCGATGGCGTCAATGCTGGTCCCGTACTTGTGGCCCTTATACTCGCCGTATTCCACAAACCTGCGCAAACACACGCAAAGTCAGGTGTGTGTGAAGAATGTAAAATCCAAAAAGAGGCTCACCTGTGGCTGCACACCATGAAGTCAAAGAGCTCTTTGTTGATAAAGTGATACTCTCTGCCTGTCTGTTCCCACGCTCTGATTGGTCGGGTGGTGTCTGCGGCAGCCAATCATAATAAACGTTACTCAGTTACTCACGGATTTCATATGCGGCGTTCAAGGAGGCGCTGACGTACGTGGAGTTGTTCCCTCGTATGTGTCCGGGTTGAGTTTAATGAGGGTCTGTCTCAGTTTATTGATGCCTACTCCGGACGCGCCTGTCCAGCACGAAAGAAATGGACAATAAGACAAAAAAGAGAGGCCAAAGTGTTGACAAAGGTATGCTAAGTGATGCTCTTCTCACCTACGAGGATGATGAGTCGGTGGTGGTCCTGTGGGGGTCGTCGGTACAGGACCACTTCCTCGTAGGGCGTGGCCACAGTGGAACAGGAGGTGGCGATGCTGGTGCAAGACATTCGCCTTCTCTTGGACAGCGACCTCCTCAACAGACAAAAACTACGACGGAAACCCGCTAAAGACACAATGCCGTTTATTTTATTACAACTAAAAATTATGCAATAATATATTCAATATTGCGCAATCTTACCAAGGTAGAGCCCATCAGGAAATTCTGATGGTTCTGACTCTGAAAGATATGACATCACATTGCCTTGCATGACCACAACACCCGACTGGCCTACTATCTTCATGACCAACTAACTACCTGACTAACTTACAGGAGACTTACCTACCAATATGTATTTCTTCCTGCTCTGTTGGATTTTAAAAAAGCCATATGTTTTTTTATAGTCTACAAGATTATAAAAGTCTACATTGTCCTTAATAAAATACAAGTATTATAAAAAGTATGCATTACCCGCAGTGCATTTCTCTTGAGGTTCCTCCTCTGAAACAGAAAACATTCATTCAAAATCATGTCATCTATATAATTGTATACATTTCATTTGGGATGGCCCTCACCTGCTCTGCTGCCTCCACCGCCACACTCATCCTTGTCATGCTTATCATCTTTACACTCCTTTTGATCCCTCTGTTCCTTCTCTTTACTGATGACATCATCACAAACGATACACCACCACAGCATGATGAGTTAATCGTTAGTTAGTTAGTTAGTTAGTTAGTTAGTTAGTTAGTTAGTTAGTTAGTTAGTTGTGGTGTCAGGTAACCTCTTCAACGTGGCGGCGGATGGAATTAATCCAACAAAAGAGGCTGAGCTGGTGAGCTTCCTGGCCTGCCACCACTGTCCATCTGACTGGTCCAAGACCTCCAGCACTTCCCCCTTACTGAAGAAAACCCCAACATCAGGGCAGGGTATGGAAGAGTCCCGCAAGGGACAGTAGTCCACCATGGACCTCATGTAGACCTGACGCAGGAGAAATAGATATTCAGCACACATCTCTCACATGAGGATGCTGAAGGTTTCTCACTGGTTTGTTGATGCTGCTCAGCTGGAAGGTGTTTGGAACTACTTTGAAGAGAATGGTGCCCTCTGACCTCATCTGAGCACACAAATGATTGAGACTTGAGTAACAAATCTGAGACACATAAGAAATGGGAGGAGCAATATGGCAAATGGGGAGCATGAGAATCGTGGTAACGTTGACAAGCAGACAAACCAGCATCTGGATGACCTGCTCGGGGTCCAACCCGACCAGTGGCTTCCCATCCACCTCCAGCAGATGATCCCCAGGATGGAGAAGACCTGACACACACACAGAATGCGTTACTGCACATCCGAACTATTGTTTCTCACACACACACACACACACACACACACGCACGCACATGCACACAAACACTACACACACACCGCTACGGTCTGCAAGTCCTCCACGAATAACTCTTGCGATAAATATTTCTCCGGTCTCCTTGTCCTTCCTTATGGTGGCCCCCTGACACACATGCACACACAGTAAGGACAAATGGCAATGCTGGTCCCCACTCAAAAGTTCTTCATTTGTGTTCTGACCAGAGGTTGTTCATTCTTAGCCAAACAAACGATCCTCACGACGTCCTTATCTTCAGCCGGCCCGTCAGGTAGCGGCGCCAAGACGGGTCCGAAGTCTGCTTGAGCCACGGCGTCGTGACAGGACAACAGAGCCTGAAGATGGTTCGAGATTAAGGACCGTTTAAGGACCCGGTAGGTGACTAGATGGAGAACCTTTATGTGTGGAGAGCTCAGGAGGATCTGAAGCTCTGTAGCCTCCACAGAAGGAGTCTGGACTGTATGCAGGACACCCTGGACCTCAATAACAAAAGAAAGAAGCCAGAGTTAGTGCAGAATTCTCCTTTCTTTCTCAGCAGAAAAGCGGGTGTGCCTGCTAATATTCACTCAATAGTTAATTGGATATTCTGTGAGGCAAACAATCAATTAATTTGCCAATCAGTTCGTCAATTAGTAACTTAGTTCAACAGCTAGTCACTTAATTAGCGAGTTTTCATAATTGTTATGTTAATTGTTTGCAATAACCTCGCGTGAAAGTCCCGAAGCGTGAGACAGGAGAGGGCGGGGCAAAATTCTCTTGAAAGTCAACAGGCACTCATAAATCTGTAGAAGAAGAAAACAGGAAGTTATGCTTGACGATGGTAGCCACTTCCGGGAGTCCTCGTATCTTCCCTTGGTTGGAATCAGACCTGAAGCAGGGCGCGGAGCCACGGAGCGCTCAGGAGTTCGTGAAGAAGATGAGCGCCATTGATGTTTCTCGTGGCGGCCTCGCCGACATCTTCCACCATCATGGATAGGACCCCAATGACGCCTGGAAATGAGTTAAGATAAGATAAGATAAGATAAGAGGAACTTTATTAATCTCACGTGTGAGAAACTGCATGTAACAACAGCTCGATTTACAGGAAGGTACAAGTTGGGGCATAAAGGTGCAAAAAGAGACTTCTGGACCGTAGTCCTCCTTTTTTCTATAAAAAATAGAATACAATATAAAAAGAAAAATATGGAAAAATAACAGCAATTGTAGTAAAACTAAAAATATAAGATATGAATATTTACAAAAAGAAGATAAAATAGTGGTAAAGTGTCGTAAAGTGTATGAATTGTATGAAGTTTAGTAATGCTAATAACAAAAAAAAATAGTGCACGGGTTATAAAAGTGAAATAGATCTATGCATTGTGTGGCAGAGGATATTGCACATTGGGCTTAAATCGTACATTAAAATGGCAGCTGTAAAGTAAAAACCTCCCTTGTCATTTCAGGTATGGCGTAGTGATACTTTTTTGTCTGTCTACTCATAAATAACATGACCCAAATAATTCAAATTATTTTCAATCTAACGTTTTATGTGGTTCCACTTTGTTAGCGATCAGATTTGAGCAAAAGCGGGACACTGGAAAATGGGTAAAATAAATCTAAAATGGCGTCTCCCGCCATAATTGAAGAACTTCCGGTTATCTGATCGTGTGTTTCCTACCGTCCTCCTCAGTGTGAGTCATGACGACAGTCCTCTATCAGCATCAGCATGGCCCGGAAAATAAAGCACATCAACGTTTAATGCTCGAACATAGTGGAACTTCAACTACCTGTGGAAGCATATTGTTCCACCAGGAGGCGCCATCACGCTACACTGACTTGTTCTAAATGTGGACCAATGCCAGCTTTAGTTTTCTTCTTAGACTTATTCCAAGAATGAGCTCAGTTCTGAAGAGCAAAGCCTTACAAAAGTCTTCATTTGCCTTTAAAAGGTCATATACTCTATAATACTCTATATCGACGTGACTTTAGTAGCTACTGTAACCTTTTCATCACTTCTTTTCATGATTATTATATTCATGTATGACTGGGGGGAAATTGCAACAAAAAAAGAAAAAAGGTACCCCTTAAAATGAAATCTTCCTGTTGGAGAAAGATTCCTAAATGGCTGGTCCATTTGAGGGCCACTGGAGTCAGGCTAGTGCGTGTCTCTTGACCAGTCATAGAATAAAAATTAAGGCAATTTCTTCTTCAAAAAATTGTCAATATGTGCCAAGAGTGAAACTTTGACACTGTTAAATGATGTAACGTTAGCATTCATCGCAAAGGATGTAATACTCAAGAACGTATTCACAAGTTTCAACTCACCTCATGATCGTTTGCTGTTTGAATGCCTGCGTTACTCAAAACAGACTCTAATCCTTAAGCCTTTAAACTCACTCACACACGCGCACACACTTTGTAGTTAATTAGATGGACAAACTGATGTTGACTGTATGTTTTTAAATGTCATTGTTTTTCTTGCACGCAAACTCGGGGTTACTTCGTAATTAAAAATATATATTTTTAAAAATCTGTCAACATTTTGAAATATTAAAATAAACGCATTTCTACAACGCAAGAACTACATATTTTATAAAAAAATATAAAACTCCATGATTTTAAAGATTGTTACATGTAATCAAATGTGCAAGTAGAACTTGAATGTCTATTTTTGTTACAAATTGTTACAGATTGTCATTACTGGGTGGCTACAAGAGTGCCCATGTAAGTATCAGCATATAAGTTGAACCTTCTGAGCATCTGACATTTCGTTTTTATGTTTATTATTTATTTAGTTAACGAGTGCACGAGGGAAATAAGCGTGAACGATAAAAGATGTACATACAGTATATAATAAGAGATGTGCGCAGGCCAGAGGCACAAAGCAAATTTAAGCTAACGACTTCATTACAGATGCGTCACGTGATGCATTAAAGCTGATCATGTCCCAAAGTCCTTAGAGTACAGTGAAGTTTATTCAACATGAAAAGTCAGATATTTTCAAACATGGAAAAACTCAGATTTTTACTCAGGGGAAAAAAGATAAATAATTCAAGACCAGTCGAATTTTTCATAGTAACGAAAAATTTGTTTAAGAAAAAGGTTAAAGTGTGATAGGAATAAAATCACATTTTTAAAAATACAAATTAATCCAAAATGAAAAAATGTGTTTCAAGAAAAGTTTTCATTTGATGAAAATAAAGTCCAAATTATTTTAGTTTTTTTTTTTTTTTTTGCTTTGTGTGTGTGATAAAACGAAGCAATTTAAAAATAATAATAATTCTATTTGCATTGCCAGGGTGTCCCTTTTAAAGTGTTCAAATAGAAGGTTTGGCTGTGGGCAACAGGGGGCACTGTTACTCCAGATGGACTTTAAAAAAAGTTTTTTCCTTTTTCCCTCAACGAGTCTGGCATCCATAGAAGAAAATAGCAAGTCTAATTAATATGTATTTACAAAAGAAAACATATATAAAAAAATAGAAATGAACGTTTAAAAACCATTAAACCTATTTAACCTAAGTGAAATGTTAATGAAAAAACTACTGAAATAACCTCCAAAATAAAACATGAAATGGTAAATAAAAAATAAATATTTGAAAACAAATAGAAAATAATAAAGTGCTAAATAACAATGTAAAAATAAATGACAATGTTTTTCATTGAAAGAAGTCTGTCTTTTATTTGATTAAAACCTAAAATAAATTTACACCAAGCATGAGTATATTGCATTCGTTCATTTTATTTTGAAAAATCACAACTTGGCTGATGACTGATTTAGTTTGAAAATAAGTGAGTCATGCGCATGCATTTGCGCACGCACACACTCACGTACACATCTGATCAATGCTAATGGAGTCTACACTGCCTGGTAACAAGACCTGGCTTGTGTATGTGTGTGTGTGGGGGGGGGGGGGGTCATGACAAGCATGCTAATGGGACACTTACACATGTGTTAGGACACGTAGCATTTACGCGATACGCTAATGGCTAACTTACATGCGCGTGGCACATAAAGGGCATGTAGGACTCGACCCAGCGGCTGTCATTCACCCGTCCTAAATAATCCATGCAGTCAATAGCAACAACAGGATGTGCTCTTTCATCGTCTTTTACTGTGATAGGACCAACAGGATATGGGAAATCATCTGCACCTGGGTTAAACTATGGCCGGCGTACACTAGGCCATGTTTTACATACAGTGCAAAGGAAGGTAAGAAGACTGGGGAATAGGAGAAAAGGATGTATAAAAGGAAGAGAAGAAGAATGGATGGAAGGAGGTGGGTGAAGGGATGCATGGCATGAAATGGCGGAAGGATGGAAGGAAAGAAGAAGAATGGAGGCAGAATGGAGAAAAGCGAGCAACGAAGGCAGGAAATAGGAATTGGAGGAAGAAGGCCCGGTGTAATGAAGTGTCGTCTACTTTGGACGATGACTCTGCTTGTTCCCTGGGGGAGGTCACGGAAGCTTCTGAGTGAGGAAATAAAACACATTGAAGGCCCATCTTGGCTTTCCTTCAACTTGAGCACTTGGGCTCTTCTTTAACGGCTCTTTCTCCCTCTTCCTCCCAACTTCAGTCCATCTTTCTTTCCCATTCTGTGCTCTTCCTCATCACCTCGTTTTCTTCTCCCTCCTTAGCGGGTTTATTGATGACCTGCTGTTCTCTGCAGCAGACAAAATACAAAAACCACTGCAAACTGCTTCTCCAGCCCTCAGGCAGGTGACCAGCTGGGTGGATGTTTGCTTTTTGTGATCGAATATAGCAAATGTAGTATTTAATTGTGGAAAATATTCCCAAAAGTAGAACATTGCAATTTTTCTGCTAATATTGCACTTTTGTAGTCAAACATAGCATGTGAAGATTTATGGACAGAGGAGCCGATGACATTCGAGGAGGAGGAAGTGGGTCAGGGAGGAGGAGAAGGTGTCTCCAGCAAAGATTTATGTGCGACGCCGCTTCTTCCTTTTCTTCTACTTCTAGGCAGGACGTGAGGTGGGGGGGATTTATAGAGGGGGGCTTGGTATCGAAACTAAATGAGAGTGTCAGGTCGCTGCTGAATTGGACCCGGGGCGATGCCACGGAGGAAGAACTGGGCCATGCAGGGAGCAGAGGAGGAATGATGGAGGGCTGGGCTAGAAAAGGGTCTAGGCGTTGAGGGGTGGGAGGGATGGTGGATTAGTTGGGGGGGTGATGTAGTGTGTAGGCTTTTAGATGATGTCAGTCCCTAGTGGAGCCTGGCTGGCGTCCGCTGGTCCGGAATTAATGCAGGATGATGAACACTCTCACTGACCAACTGACTGGCAAGGCAAAAAACATTATTTTTATTATTATGATTGACTTGCTACACTTTTGAAGATCAACTTGCATTGTCTGTCAGCGGTGGAAAAGGATTGAGATCACAATGACAACCGTTTGACCACCTACAGGACGTGTGGAATATTGGAGTGGTGAAAAGGGTGTGGGTGCACAAACAATGGAAGTGGAACCAGGTCTCCATGTGCCCACTTCACAGTAGTGGATCTTCTGCATGGACTCCAGTAAGCTTGTTTCTGCCATGAGAAAGATTTCATTGACGGGGAACTAAGTCAGCTGTGTTCACACCCACAACGGCGCAAACACCCCTTTCTACCTGCACTCGTTTACGAAAATGGTAAAAACAAGAAAATTCCCCCCAATTGCACAAATGTCAAGATACCAGAAATTTTGAGAAATTCACACATGCAAACACACTCAAAAGGAGCTTGTGGGTGCTGTACTGTTGTGGTCATGTGGCACAGCGTCCATGAACCACAGGTGGTTCGGATGTGACGCAGGGGACACATCTGGATGTTTGTATGAACGCGTGCACGCACCCACACACGTACACCAAAACACATGCACAAACACACAAGACACAGTCATACACCCACTCAATGGGGTTTCATAAGAGGCGATAAACACATGCTAAAAATCCCAGTAGAACGGTGCCATGGCGATGGCGCGCAAACATCATGCGGTCCAATGAGACGATGACGTGTTTGTTGCTACTTTGAATGGATAGATAGTTTTTCGCCGCCTCAAAAATAATCCTGAAAAATATCAAATCATCTTCAAATAAATCAATAAAAATAGTGTTTTAGATCAATTGTGACAAATTCCTTCCACCCTCCCCCAAAAAATAAATTCAAATCTTCAAATAAATCATGAAAAATGAAAGTTTCAGATGGCCACTCAAGACCAAATCAGAATTACCACACAATGGTAAATTCTGTGGCTTGTATTGCCATTACACAAACAGCGTGTATGTTAGTTAGCGTAAAGCCACTAACGCTGCGTTTAATCTCCTCAAACAACGCATTGGACACAGTCCACCGATAATCGTTTGAGTCTGTGCATGTGTGTGTATGTGTTAACAATGATGTATTTGCAGCTGTCAATCACAAAACGAGAAGGTAATGACGCGGCTACATGTTTGTGGCGTATAAACGCGCATTAGCCATGGCGGCCATCAAAGGAAGGTCACCGCAGAGATGTTTTATGGCCTCATAAAAGTAGATGTCTCTCTTCTTCTACAACAAATCTCTATTGTTTATACACACACCTCTAAACGGCCATTTTGTCTATCCGCTAACCACATGAGCCATCTCAATGTGACTTTAATTTACAAAAAGACACTTTGACACCTGTAAGGCCATTGCCATGTTTTTAAAACCGGTTACTTTACATATCATAGACACCATGCAAGCAGTTGTAGTACTAGTGTGAGTAATGCTAGTAGAAGTAGTAGTATGCTAGTTGTAATAGCAGTACTATAACCCAACATGCTAGTAGTAATTTGAGCGATACTGGTATATATTTTGAGTGGTGTGACCGGCTGTTTCTGGCAATCTGTCAGCCAGTATTGATCAACCCCCTCCACCTTGCCTTAGTAAAAATCAATGATGAAAATGTCTTAAGAGCTCATGTAGAAGCCATCTGCTCCCCCTCAAACACCCCTTTCGGCCTTCTCCTCCGAGACGTGTTCCTCCATCCCTGGAGATGTGACACGATGCACCTGAGGGAAATGTCATGTGACTTTTTCTTTGTTGGACTTAATTCCCGACACAATGTGTGCTTCAACTGCTGCTTACCAAGCACATTTATACTGTAGATAGTGCACCTGATACCACTAAATAGTCTTGAATTGACATTTAGCTTAGGTTTCATTTCAGTTCCCAAACATGACATGCAGCTTCTGATAATCTTAAACAATTTTGTGATGTCAAAATCATGCTTAGCCACAGGGTCTAGCCAACCCAGTCATGTGACCCGAAGTGGTGGGAGAAGGTCTGCTGACTCTGCTCCGTTTCATGCAGCTTGTAAATGTACTTTCACATGTACGCTCCCACTGCTTTCTGACGCTGCTTGTTTTTGGAGAGCTACTCGCTCATGTGCGTCCTCTTAGGTCCTCACAGGACTGACCGGCTGGAGCGTTGCTCGGCTCAATTTAAAGCTAGCTAAAAATAACTCACCCCCCTCTTTGCCCAAAGAGGCGGGGCTGACAGCGGGAACCAGCCAATGGCGAGCCTAGCTCTCAACAAGTCCCGCCTCCCACCTCACCAGCAGCACCCCCTTACGTGGCCGTCGCTGACATCATGAAGCCGATTTACCTTATATGGTCACGCGAGCAAGTGAGTGACAAGTGACTTCACGCCCCCTCTGGTCCCCCGCTTATGTGGTACCTGGCAACCCGCAAAAGCCTGCATGGCGAAGCTGCGTGGCTTGTGCCGAGAAGCAAACCTGGCAACCCGCAGCCTGCATGGCGAGCTGCCTGCGCGGAAGCAAACCTGGCAGCCGCGAGCAGAGGCGGAACCGACAAAACTAAGCTTCATTTTTCTCCTTTTCAACAAATTAAAATTAAAGTGCGCGCTCATTTTGAGCTTTCCTGCTTCAGCTGTAGTTGTTTTTTTTCTTTTTCTTTTTCTCTCCCCACCTAAACGTGAGATGAGGAAATAATTGTTTGGATGTGACACTTCCCGTGCGGACTTTTTTGGGGCTTGATTGTGGACATTTTTCTTTTACTTCTTGTTGTTCTTGCACAACAAGCATGGACGTGCTGGCTAATTACAGTATTTTCCAGGAACTCCAACTGGTGCACGACACTGGTTATTTCTCCGCGATGCCTTCCCTGGAGGAAAACTGGCAGCAGGTCTGTAAGCAGTTTTTGAAAAAAAAATGTATTCATACATATAAATATTTTTAATAATTTGCACGTTATTCTTTTTTCAGTCATTACTGTCCAGTTTGGCTTGTCGTTTTTTCCCCCTGAATTATATATTAATTTCCTCGCTCACATGGATCGCAGCGCGGTCCGCTGACAGGCACACACGCACGCGGACGCACTCGTAAAAACAGTCACGTGCCTTCCTCTCGAAAAGAAAAAACAAATCTATATTTTTGAATGTTGTACTTTTAGCCCCACCCCTGAATAGCTTTTAAGATTTTCTTTCCCCTTTACGCATTTAAACGTGCTTTTCTTACGTGGAGCGTTGTTGTCGTGCGTGCGCGCGCCTCGGGCGCGATCGGGCTGCGCGCTTCAGCTCTGATCTGATCGATGCGTACGCACGCACGCGCCTAATGGCCGCTGGCTCCTTTTACTAAATAATACATGCACACCTGTCATGGCGAATTTGCAGACTAAATTATGTATCATCATCCTCGTGCGCGCGCGTGTGTATAAAATAGTTTGTTGACATCAGGCTCCATGTAAATCATATTCACGCTCATCACGTGCTCACCAAAAGCTATTAATGAGCACGTGGTATGTTAATTGGCGTGTGTGTGTGTGATGGTTCCACACTGATGGACATTGAATGAGCACAGCTGTGACCAGCATGTGTGTGTGCGCGTGCGCGTGTGTGTGGCCCACATGTCCATTACGCCTACAGTACTGAATGAAGCCCCGTCCCATCCATTAAGTCTGCATTTACTCGACAGCAGTGAAAACTGTCATTTTCCACCTTTTTTGAGGTGGGGGGCGTGAAAGGCAGTGACGCGGAATGGGGGACAGTCATTTCCTCGAATACCGAATTCCTCGAATCAGACTTATGCAGTTCTTTTGAGGGCTCTGTAGATTCATTAAGAGGGGACTTTACCTGCTTTATTATGTAAAAGGCAACGATATGGAATAGGGGGAAGAAGTGGACCAAGTCTGCACATTTTGACCTCTAAGCTGTCACTCAAAGGTGTAACTTAAAGCTTGTGTGTGTAACCTATGCCAGGGGTCGATAATAACAGTTATGTCTCCTCATTTGTCGTCATTAGGGTTGTAACCTGGTTGCTGGCTTCTATGGAGTCTGTTATTGAAAATCTGACAAGCTACAGGCTAAGTGTAAACATTGTCTTTGGACCAGAGGCTATTTCATGACTTTAGCTTGTAGCATAGATTGGACTAGACAATTGACACAAATGGACATCAAATCCCATTTGAGCTAATTTGCTGCATGGCATCTTAAGCAATGATTAGTATTCTTGTAAACTCATGACATTTGCTGTCTTATGATTTTTTTTCTCCTGCAAAGTCAGCATTCTTACAGATAATCTTACATAACGTAGAAGACCGAAACTAGAAACTACATGTGGTTGCTCCACAATGATCCGCGTGTCCATGTTTGCCTTCAATAATGATCCCCTTAATGAAACTGTAAATGGCGATATCATTAGAAATAAAGTAGCGTCGTATTAATAGCTGTAGTTAAGTCAATAAAAGCCTCGCCAGCCTCTATTACTCTTAAATGTATAAAGCTATGTCAAGTTTCCTCGAAATTGTTTCTCTGCAGCGACGCACACGTGCACACACTGGCGTCGTCATGTTTGGTTGCTTCCTGTGTCTTCTGCTTCTTTGTCCTCTCTCATCAACTGCTTTGCCCGACTGCTAAACACACACACACACAAACACACACACACAGTCCCGCCTGTCTGTTAGCCTTGTTGCGTCTGACAGCAGCATGTAGTCTTCGCCGTATAATTGCTGCGTCTGTGCCGATTGGGAATGATGTGATGGCCTTTTGGGATTTGTGTGTGTGTGTGACAATAAATCCAAATTTTCCAGACTGCCGTAACATTTCCTCCTGCTATTTTTACCACATCCCGGTTAAAAGCATTTTTCCCTTCCCGCCTGTTGCGCTCTGTCGTCGTTTCATCTGTTTTCATTCCGATTGATGGATTGATCCACCACGGCGTCACCACAGATCCCGGCGACTCGCCAGACACTTGCGTGCCGCCGATATGCCGCCGATCCGATTCGGCGCGGAGCTGAATTCCCGATGGGAATCACGGCGACACAAGAGATAAGAACAGAGAGAGGCGTTTACATCGGCCGCTATCGTCTGCACTCAAATTACTTTTTGGCAGCTTGCCGTCGGGGTATCGAGTGCACCGCTAGCATACTTAAAAGATTCAACAATTTTTTGATTTCAATAACAATACTACCCCAACTTTGACATTGTGATGTTTTCGAAGCAAAACAACCCACTTCCTGTTTCCTTCCAGGCATAGGTCGTAAGACTTTTTCGTGCATTCTGATACAATGTGTTAATTGGTTCTGCTTAGTAGCCAAGTGCACTTTTGATTGTCTAAATACGAAGGGGATCAAAAGTATCTCATCATAAAGATTTGTGTTCGACCAGCATTTGGCATCCAAACCAAACTTCCTGTTTTGATTTGTATGGCAGCCCGTTTAGGCAGGTGCTTCTGAAAATGGTCTGATTGCCAATCAATTAATCATGCCTGTCCCGAGGGTCTGTTTTTTTGTTGACACACACACAGACAGACACACACACACACACACACAATTGCGTAAGTTAACAGCTGCTTCCTGGTCAGACAAAAAGAGGAAACAAAACAAAGAATGAAGAACAGAGGAAGTGAATGACTGAGAAACTGAATGACTGGTCGTCTTCCTAATCCTCCTTCACTTTTTTTTTTTTTCTATATCAAACTTCCTTTTTTTGAAATTTGTTATGTGAACATTTTGCTCACCGGAACTTGAGGCGCAGACGTTGCTTATCAAAGTGCAGATCAGCAGATTTCACAGATGGAAAGAAAAAGTGATGAAAACACAAAGCTGATCTTTGATGAGCAATCTGCGTTTGATTGATCATCTTCCCTCTCCTTGCTGGGAGGCTGCACATTGATTCATTTGTGTAGCACACACACACACACACGCACTCACACACCTAGGTCGGCTGTAATTCAGGAGGCGAATGAGGCGTTCAGTCGCCGGCGCGGGAGATTAAATAAGAGACTATTACCGGGACAAACTAGTCGGGAGTACGGCGCCGTCAAAGCGGAACAAATGAGGCACGACCACAAAGTTGGGTTGTGAAAGTCGTCCTCATCTTTACACATGACTGGCTCTGTGGGGGTGTGTGTTTGTGTGTGTGTGTGTGTGAATGAAAGAAGTCAAAGGGGATCAAAAACAAGGCATGATTAATATCTTGGCAGTCATTGAATATTTTAAATCAGCTGTCTAAACGGGCTGCCATACAAAATAGAAGAGAAAGTCAACAGCAAGACAAAGTTTTTCTTGTGTGCTTTTAAAAAGACAGCGGGCAGTACGAGTTGCTCAGCAATCACTGACTGCTTTATAGCAATTGGCTAAAACGGCTGCAAGAGAAACAAATCTGAAAGAAAGAAAGAAAAATTTGCCTGCTTGAATGGACATTATTGACTATTTCAAACAGGCTGCGGGGAAGCAAAACATAAGCCAAGGTTTTTCCCTCCATTGTTCCTAAACTTCTTTGATTTGGTTCCGCAAAATCGACAGAATGATCTAACGATTTAAAGATTGATTTGTTGTCTTGTTCTGAGTGTTCTGACCTCCTGTTCCCTCCCAAAATGTGACTCGCTTGCTTCTCGATGCCTCAATTCTGCATGATGGACAAGAAAAAAATCAATTGTACTCTGCCGTCGTCTTTTTCAGCCAGCAAACTCACTTTATGGGTGTGCGAGCGTGTGCGAGCGTGTGTGTGTGTGTGTGTGTGTGTGTGTATACATGTGTGCGTATGTGGCGAGAGAGAGAGCTTGCCAACACGGCCTGAAGCTAGCAGGACAACACACACACATACACACGTGTAAAGGTTACATACAGTTTTGGTTTACATGAACTTTTAGCCACATGAGTTGCGTTGTCATGGTAATGTTTAATGCTGCCTGGCTCTGTGTCTGTCTGTCTGTCTGTCTCTCTGTCTCTCTGTCTGTGTCTGTCTCTCTCTCTGTCTGTCTGTCTGTCTGTCTGTCTGTCTGTCTGTCTGTCTGTCTGTCTGTCTGTCTGTCTGTGTGTGTGTGTGTTGGGATTAGGGAAACGAGTACAAACATTTGGTGCAAGTTCCCCCAAAAAGTGTGACAAGGTACCGTAGACACACATATACAAATTTCATTGGCGTAAATCAGCATTTCAGTTCTCAGCGACTGCTAGGTATTTGATGACTTCTGTCTGGCGCTCATTGATCTCGCGTGGCCGAACACTAACACCACGTTTATGTTCTAATCAATAGCAACACAACAACATGAAAGACCCTCCGGACGCTCATTTGGGCATGTCGCTTTGTTTTACACATTCTCTGCGTGTGTGGACTGTGTGAGAACAGAGTGTGCCACCATTCCAGCGCCGCTTCATGCATGGATGATTGTTGTGCGAGTGTGTGTAGAGTAAATGGGTCGATGTAGAGGAGGAGGGTGACCTTGGGAATAAGAGCGCAGACGTTTGTCTCGGAGGCGAGGAGCACTAAGACTAAACTGAGACACACGCTAAGATAAACATCGTGACAGGAAGTCCAGTCGATGAAGGGGAAGTTGTAGTACAGGAAGTAGAGGAAGTAGTAGGTCAGACTTCCTGTTGACCCCCCTCATCCAGTTTGCAATGTACTTCCAGACTAGTCTACGTGTTGTATGTCTATTCATACATGATGTACGTTGACATGCTTTTAGTGTGTGTTGAGGCAATGCAAGTCTATGTGGTGCACTTTTACTTGATGCATCTCTACATGATCCATGTAGGCCAGCAGACCGATGATGTTGTCGTGGCAACGCAGCGTGAAGCCACAATGACTTTTGCTTTGTTTTGTGGGTTAGTGTAGTCTATGAGGAATACACAAGTGTGTGCGTTGTGTGTGACTGCAGGCTCCGTGAGAGCTTTGCATATTCTCTATTTACGTTGCAGCGCCATGTGTGTTTAAAAGTAGCAGCTGCTTGAAGGTTTGTAATTACATTGATGCTAATTTTCATTAGCCTGTCTTTTGCATTATGTTAGCATGAAGCTAGTATGCATTCATTATGTTTTGGTAGTACATTTTGGTGTCTAAACCGACAATGTTAAAGCTGCTTTAAGGTTTGTATTAAATTTAAATTAGCCTGTCTATGGCATTTGTATATATATTTCATTATACATTAGCATTATACGAGCATATCTTTATTAGACAGTGTGAGCATTGTCAGATTTACGGTAAACACCAACTGAGAAACTTTTGGTTATGTAATGTGAGATTGCTCGGAAGCAGGATGAGCCCCAAAAAAATCCATATTGGTCATTAAATTATGTTCTATGTTTTATGAAGACTAATATGATAAAGTGGTATTGTCCTTGTTAAAAAAAAAAACACAGTAAAAAAAAAACAAATTTTCTAATGTGTCACACTTTGTGTTGCGTAGTTGCTAAGTGACACATACTACATGTGAAAATGTCCTTTTTTGTGATAGAAAATTGGGAGTATTCCAAGATGACCTCATTTTTTTTCTTTTTCCTCCAAGAGGGAGCATCACTGTGATGCCATTCAGAGAACAGCATTTTATGTGTGCGTGTGTTCATGCGTGTGCACGCATGTAGATGTGTGCGCATAGTACATGTGAATTATTTAGGGTTGAACTGCAGGACAAAGCAAAATGGAAATGTGGAAGGTGTTTCTCTTTTCACCCCAGGATGGCTCTCTAATGCACACCCGCACACACTAGCTCACACATGCACGAGTCATGTGACCCACCCGCTCTGCTTTCCAGCAAAGTGAGAACCACCACCACCCTAACCCAAACAAAAAAAAAAATCTCTGGAGGTCAGACCGCGGTGAGGCCATGATGGTGATGGAGGTCCCCGGAGGCAACCAGGTGCTCTTTTTGTCCCCTCGCGTGATTGGTTGCCAAGGCAACCACATCTGCACGCTTGTCTGCGTCGCAAGTTGAAAGCAGTTGGTTGTCTTCGCAACATGTTTGGGAGGTCATCGGTCAAATTCATTATATCTGTTTTTATTATTACTATTCACATGAATGAACTTAGCCATATTTTTAAATGATGAAATTATACATGTACCTAATGAAACAGCCGCTGAATGCATGTGACGGCCAGAACCCTTTTAATGTAAAAGCAATCAATGCAGACAAAGACAGACACAGACACAGACGCGTCCAGTGATCATAAATACATTCATAAGCGGTGAAGTCATCACACACACACTCACACTCGCGCAGCCTTTGTTTCACGCACACACGCCGAGTCACGCATGCTCACACTTCACAATGACCTAATCCCTGAACTCATCCCATCACACACGCACAGGCGCAAGTGCGCGCACACACATGGAGTCAAGACAAAGGGTTAATCCATTAGGACTCAACAACAGCTGAGACCTCCTTCAGGTTCATTGTCTTAAACAAGTCATCCGTCAAGTAGCTTCAAGTAACAGTACAGTAATCCTCATCACAACATTTTGTGCTTTCACTCATGGTGGACAAATTTCATGCATGCAAGTGAAACTGCCTTCAGGGACTGATTTTTCCCAAATAAATCAAAAGTAAATGTGTTAAAACAAAATGGCAGATGTCAGTTTGTCCGGTGCTTGGCTTCTTGAGACTTTGTCGTCTGGCAAAATTCATGTGGCTAAGTGAATTTGGCTTTGGGGGCTGACTCTTCAAACGCGCCCTAGAACGTCCTATAGTGAAGGTGACTGAAGCTTGTCGCTCGCTAATGTTCTCTTGCTAGCGGAAGAAGCATTAACACCACTTTTAAATCACGCCATTGACGTGATACTTTCATGCTCAATTAGCAAGGCAGACATAGCATATGTCTGCCTGGGCATGTTTGTCAGTGTATGAATGTTTGCATGAATTTGAATGTGCATGCTTGTAAACTTTAGTGACCCTGTGTGGGTAAGTCAATTTTAATGATTGGCTTACGTATGTAAGTTAGTGGGTGTCGCAACAGGTAAGCGCACATGATGTCACAGTTTATATATTTGCATTACATAACTTTCACTTTTGGAGGTCGTGTTTGTCAAAATCAACCGACGAGGATGGGATTCGAACCCACGCGTGCAGAGCACAATGGATTAGCAGTCCATCGCCTTAACCACTCGGCCACCTCGTCCTGCTATATGATATATTGAGATCTTTGTGTGCAATGTGTCACGTAAGTTCTTTTTTTTTTTTTTTTTTTTTTTTTTTTTTTTTTATAATGCTGCATTTTTTCTTTTTTAAACTTTATTTTCCTGAAAAAGCCCCAAAACCTCCATTTCTTTAAAGAAAAGAGAATAAGTATTTTTGAGTAAAATAAAATTTTACATTTTGTTCAAGCATTTATGAAAATCGTTGCAAATTTTGAAGTGAATTTTTTGCAACGATTCCCCATCATATTTTTGGAGGCCAAAAAAATCATTTTTTGACAAAAGGTTGTCATTCTGAGAAAACTTCACTAAATACATTTTTAAAACAAACACTGTTATTCATTATAAAAGGTTTTTTTTCTCTTTCTGTCTTTTGTTAAGGGAAAAAAAATCAAAGATTTTTTGTTTGCAGAGAGGATTCTTTAATGATGCCGTGGAGACGCATTGCGATGTGACCGAATACCAACGTGATAAAAGCACACCGCTTGAAGGATGCTAATTAGGCACTATATTTCAGCAGCACTGGTCCAATTAACATCTTTTACACTGCCGATTACACACAATTTATCCTCATACAAATGCGTAATCATTTTATTAGTCGTTATTTATTTGCCTTTGAAGATTAGCGTTTGTTTTCGTTGTGCTGCAAAACGTGCCTTCGAGAATCTGCTGCTTTTACTGGAAATTCAATACAAAGAGCATTTAGCATTTCGCCTGTGTGTGTGTTGTGTGTGTGTGTGTGTGTGTGTGTGTCTGAATAGGATGTCTGGATGGCAAGCCTATTGTCTTCCTGGTGGCGCAGGGCAACATGACAAATAACTAGCACACACACGCGTACACACACACACACACACACACAGTGAGAGTTTAATTAAGAGAAAGCTCAGCTGACGGAGGAACAGATGATTCTACCGCCGATTCCATTCCCTCCATCTCAGCCAATTACTCAAATGGCCTGGGACACACACACAAACACACACAGGCATACACAGACACACACACACAGAATGAGCATAAGCCTGTTTAAGCAGTATTAAATTATGCTTCAAATTAAAAGCTTGTACCTGCCTTGTCCCCTTAGTCTAGTCACTAGACTCTCGCGTGTGTGTGTTTTTTTGAGTGTGCATGTTCGTTTCTTTGTGCATGTCTGCATGTGTGTGTGTGTGTGTGATTATGCTATTAATTAATTTTATGCCGTCGTATTTAATAAGCACAGACGATGAAATTTTGTGTATTTGCTTGTGTGTGTGTGTGTCTGTGCATTAATGTGTGTTTGTGTCTATGTGGATGTAAGTAGACATTTTTTAGGAATACAAAATTAAATGCCTCCCCGTGCATTTCAGTGCACGTCAATACTGTTCAGCAGTTTTGTGTCATCTTGGATTGGTCATTTTTATGCACGGGAGCATAAAAAGAAAAATACAAGATCTGCTTATTATTATGATCGTTCAAAAACTCTTTCATACACGCACTGAGGAAGGTTTTATGAAAAATGAAATGTATAAAAAACACATTTTTTGTCATACATCTGGTTAGGCCTATCTCTGCTTTTGGTGTTTGCTATTGAATGCAGTTATCAACTTTAAGTCATTATGCTCTTTACACACGCACACACACACACACACACACACTCCAAGCCTCTTTTGCGTCTAATGAGCCATCAGAGCGCTCGCTCGCATCCATGGAGGAGGTGGAGCTTCAAAGAGCCTCTTTGACACGCGCCAAAATGCGTCTTAATTAGGAGCCATTTACGCACAAAAAGGAAAGAAAACACTCACCAGCTGAAGAGGGAAATAAACACACAGACGCTCACTCACGCTGAGTCATGATTCATGTCCTCCGAGCGATTTTGAAACATAATCTAATTGCATTTTATTTTTCCCGCTGAATATTGTGATTATGATTTTAGACGATTAGTTTTTTTTAAATCACACGCTTTGCTTTTTGAAATATTGAAACAAATATTTGACCTTCGTGCCCCGGCTAACATTGTGTTACTTTGGGTTTGATGTTGTTGTGGTTCAGCCTTTGGTGTGATGATTGTGGCACTTGTGTTGTATCAGTGAAGTGTGATGATGCAGCACAAGGTTGACTTCATCATCATCCTCATGGTGGTTAATGATGTCATCAGTGTGCACTCAAACGTTTCCTGGAGGATCCACTTGACTCTGTTTGCTTTTTTTTTTTGCACTGTCAAAAGCCTCTCGGCTAGCTGCCTGCATGCATTCGTTATGGATACACACACACACGCACGGTACATGGATCGTCTTTCTCACCGGCGCTTGTTTGTTGAAAAAAATGTGTTTATTTTAATGATTGTCACTCAGCAGTAGACCTCAGCTTCGGCCCATTTTGCCTCACCATGCAAACACAGCTATCAACGTCAAATTTCAAAATATACGTAATGACTGGAGTAGTTGCTTCGCTAACAAACAAACAAACTGAGCTTGTCATTGAACTAACAATGACACAACATATTAATTATTGCACATGTCATGCTCTACTGTGTGATACTGAAAGCTGTCCCTAATATTGTGACCAGCCCATGTCTATAAATGGCTTACCATAGTACATTTAATATTCCAGATATATGAAACCTTTAAGCGTACACAATGTCATTCTCAAGGTAACGCTGCGTGTTGTGACCTTTCTCCATATGTTGTGCATGCGTGTGCGTGCGTGTGTGTGCCTGCGCAGCAGTCCAAGACGTCAAGCAAGCAAGCTGATGATGCTGACATTCAACATCACTTCCCTCTCTGGCACATGCATAACTTTTATACTCGCTCATGAAGCCGTTTTCACACGGCTTGTTAAAGTGCGCATTTCACGCATCGCTCTGCTCGGTAAACGACGATATGTCAGGGATGAAGTAAATCTGGCAAATTTCCACCTCTACCCTTGACTGTATCTCACTCACTTGTCCTGCCCCGTTGTGTCGAAATAGTCAGTGTACAAAAAGTGTTTTATTACACCAGATGCTGGTGGTTGTCTGACATGTGCTGTGTTGCGGTGTGAAAATCCTGTCCTGTGTCGTTTAACATTTTATTTAACCCTCCAGACCGCTAGGTGGTGCAATAGTGCAACATTAACACATCCTCTGTGTCTTTGGCCTTTCAGACATGTCTGGAGTTGGAGCGTTACCTCCAGACGGAGCCCAGGAGACTGTCGGAGCTCCTGGACGAGGACCTGGACCGTTTCCTGGCGCCTGCCCTCGCACAAGGCAGCGACAGTGATGAGGAGCTTATTGATCCTCTCCTGGCCGGCTTCCCGGCGCAGCCCAGCCCGCTTCCCAAAGTCCACGCCAAACTCTTTCAGACTTTGACGGACAGCAAAGATCAGGTCATGGTGGCGGGGGTCAGCGCCGCCCAGCTGAGCGCCGCCGTCACGTCGCTAACGCCGCCCTCGTCCCCTGAGTTGGGGCGCCACCTAGAGAAGCAGGCGAGCGGCGCGCTCACGCTCAAGTTGGTGGCCAAGAAGGTCGGCCTGGGGGCGGCCAAACTAGGGGCGGCCAAACTAGTGGCGGCCCGAGCGCTTACGTCTCCTCCGCCGTCCAAGCCCCCGATGACGGCAGGGGGGCCGCTCAGTGACGCCGACCTGGGAGGAGGGCTCGGCCTGGCTGGGGACTCGGTTGAGAACAAGAAGAGAATACACCGGTGTCAGTTTAACGGCTGTCGCAAAGTTTACACCAAGAGCTCGCACCTGAAGGCGCACCAGAGAACGCACACAGGTAACACAGATGTGACACACAATGTACAAATGTGCACAGAATGGTTTGATAATATAAAAGTACAGAGGACTGGTGATAGAGCCTTGTGGTACACCTCATTATTTGCATACATCACACACTCTCCTGTGCTATACTATACAAGTGATGCGTGTCGATCCTTGACACATGCATGCTCATTGTGTGTGAATGTGTGAGTGTGCAGGGCCGCAGGTGTCAGACAGGCGCTTGTTTCACACCCGTCTCCCCTAATTGCGCCCGCATACACACACACCACAATCAACCCCCCCCCTACCCCCTCCTTTCTTAAGCGTACACACATACACAGACGCTGAAGGAGGCGTGCCCAGGCCTGACGCCACGGCAACCATGACGCCAGCCAATTACTGCACGACGAAGCAAGGATGCGTGATGGAGAAGTCACCTAGCAACTGAGAGAACGTGTGTGTGTGTTTGTGGCAGGTGTGGGAGGGGGTGAGAGATCGAGTGAGGGAGCTTGACAGACACGAACAATCTGGCAGCCAATTAGGGAGGAGAGTGATGCAGTTGCCTAGCAACCAAATTCAAGCATGAGGAAGAGGGGGGGGGGGCTTGAGGGGGATGGGGGTCCTGTATTGAATGCACCTTCATATCTATTTTACAAATGAACATTTTTCAAATATCAATATTGTGCCAAGGTCCATCCACTGCATATGCGCTAGCGGTTGGCATGTTAGAGCTTTTCAGAGGGTATGAGATTATTATCATTATTTAAAAAAAAGGCTTATTTTTAAATCTGTACAACAACCAAGTACATTTCTTTTTTCTACATCACATTTGGAGATTATTGCAGATGAAAAAAAAAGGCAGCATTGATTAATGTTCATTGTAAATCCTAAAAAAAGGCAGATTAAGCTAATTAAACGGCTAATTAAATGGCTAATGAAAGTCCTAATGAAAGCGCTACGCTTGTAATGGGGAGGGCAGGATGCTGCCCACCCGTATGTAACACACACACATGCCGTAGCATCATGGTGGATTAGCGGCGCCAGCGTTGCGCGGGATTACACGCTAACAAGAGTGTGTGCGCCACCAGGACCTCCGGACCCCCCCTGATTGTCAGGCCACTGCCACTCAGATCATGTGATGTCAGAACATGAGCATTGAACGCCATTATAAGTTTAGACAATCAAGAATCTGATTGGATAACAGCTCAAAGCGAGGATTGTGTCGATGTTCTGTTTGTATGCAGGAACTGTGTGTTATCCGTGTGCCTCTCTGAGGTCAATTCATTAGGCACACTAATGACATCGCTGTGCTCACGTTTGATTGACAGACTCAGCGATATCTAAAAAGGCACAGTGTGAGACTGGGAAGTATCCCGAATATTTTGACCCCGTGTGAAACGCACACGTGCCGAAAACAATACGACATCTCTGAGGGAGGAAACTTCATTTACATGTCACCTCGGGCTGTGCACGCGACTTGTAATGAACACAGTGCACCAGTAAAGACTTCATTTCCTGGACATTTATGACTGTTTATTGTGTTAAAGCGCTGGGGCATGGCGATGTTGTGGTGACACCTCCTCTTTTGTGTGTGTCTGCGTGTGTGTGTGTGTGTTAGGCGAGAAGCCGTACAAGTGCTCGTGGGAAGGGTGCGAGTGGCGCTTTGCCCGCAGCGACGAACTGACGCGACACTACCGCAAACACACCGGCGCAAAGCCCTTCAAGTGCAACCACTGCGACAGGTAAACACACACACACACACACACACACTGAGAGACAGCTATGTTAAAAAAGTAAAACAATAAAACAGTCAGTCAGTAACAAAAAGACAAAGCAAAGCTAACTGTTTATCACTCCGACACGTACACGCATACATACAGAAAAACAAAAACAAACGCGGAGACCCACACATGCAGACGGCCCTACAAAAACATACACACAAATATTAATCATGTTTGGGCCCCTTGAGGTGAGCAAGAGGACGAGGACACAAAGAGGAGTGAAGATGAAAAGAGTTTGAGTGAGAGGGGCTCTCAGTGTAACCAGCTGGACCCCCAAAATTCACACACGCTAACCGCATGACCATCTGTCCACACAGACACACACACACACACACTTAAATCATGTGTGAAAAGCTCAAGTAGCAAAACCAAAGATATGGACAGCGAGATGGATGGACAGACAGAAATCAAGGGGAGGGTGGATGAATCTATCATCTATCCACTGATCACTCTTTCCAGATGGATGGATGATGCACACAAATAGAATTAACACACAAAATATCGATGCCATGTCCTTATGTGCACGCGCAGGTGTTTCTCCAGGTCCGACCATTTGGCACTGCACATGAAACGCCACGTCTGAAGGGGGCGCTACCGCAAAGCAGGACAAAACAAGAAGAAAGAAGAAGCCTGTCCACCATCACCTGGTGTCAGAAGAGAAGGGAAAAGAGGAGGAGTAGTAGTTAGATTGTCAGTTTTCATTCACTTACACACTCACTGTTTTTTACGTGCCGTCTTCAAACGCATCACGCCAGTTAAGCGTCTAGAATTTTCTCAGAAAATAATCGTCATATGCTCCTATTTGTACAATCAAACTTTTGGGGTTTTTTTTTCGGGTGGCAATTAACCACGAGAACGCCATCCGGCTGAAGAAAACAACACAATCTGACATCCGAGAGACTTGCCGCCCTCTTGTCGGCTCTCCTCCGCCGCAATGGACCCTTTTGGGCGGGAAAAAAATGCGCAGCGACACTTTGATTATTTTTTTTCCTACTGGGAGAACCACAACGTTTCTTCTTGATGACACTTTTTGCTCTTTTTCTCGTTTAGAGAAAATGTCTGAACTCAGCAAAATGTGAGAGGACTGGGCAATCAAAGAAACAGGAAGTGCATTTTTGTAAACTTTGTGCCACATGATGTGTGCGGTCAAAAGGGACACCACTAACTATCTGGTGAGTTTTCCGCCAAGTTAGCTACCAAGTTAGCTGGTAAGTAAGGCGCTAAGTTACCCACTAACTCAGCCACTCACTTAACTGCTAACTTTGCTGCTAACTTGATATCCAATGACTGCACTTTTTTTTCTAATGTTCAACTCATTCTTTTTTTGTACTGCAAACAGAAAAAATACAAAAAAAATGGAAGAAAACCACTAAAAACACACAAAAACACATGCTGAACACACAAACTGTTCATGTTCAAATGGTTTTTCGCACGTAACTACTAAGCATAGTTTCTTTTTCTGATAACAAATGATCTGATTCTGATTTCCATGGCAACGTTTTCTCGATCCGCTTCTGTCATGATTTTCTCTTTGGAAACATGAACCATCGACATTCAAACATAGTCGCTGGAAAATCCTCCTTCCCTGGTGCCGCCGATGGCATAAATATCCCAAGGGTGGTCCGCAGTGCAGCTCGGAACAATCAAAACCAAAAACCTCCAAAGTGGATTCATCATTTTGAGGCAGCTCCACCACGTTTTTGTACAGGGGGAATGGGGGTACGACAAAAAAAATTCACCGCCATTAGCCCCTTTCACGCTGACCATCACAGCCATTTTTTCTAACCTGGTTTGCCGTTGTGTGTTACAGTCACCTAGCGAATTTCTCGGTTTCTGAGGTAGAATCAAGAAGGCTGTGTAAAAGGAAGACGGTGGGAATTTTAACAACGATTAAAAACGATTGTCCGACAAATATACTTACTTAGCTTCTGTATGAAAGACTTCAACCTCTCAAAATTGGCAATTTACAGTCTCTGTGTCCACAAAAGTGCTTGGAATGAGACGTACAATCACAGAAGGACGCTAGTAGCACTTTTCAAAGCACCAACATATGATTGTGTCTGTGGGAAACTTCTGTTTGATAGAAATTATTATTACAAAACTGTTTTCCCATGCTTACGCCTCGCTCACCTTGGCTTAGTTTGTTTCGGCTTGACTCCCAAGCTAGCTGTCGATTAGCATTAGCACTATTAGCAACCCACAAGTGAGTAGCGAATGAAGCTCTTTTGGGTGCACAGGGACAACGCATCAGAAAAAAAAGGGGGGAATGTGAGGTGTTCCAGAGGTTTAATTGTGTCAGACTCCATTAGCGATGCGCTAACAAAAGATCATCTTAGCATAAACGGCCACTACATACAAAAACTGGCCTTCTAGTGTAAGATATTTTGGCTTGCAGGGCCCAATTAGCTGTTTGAGCTATAGCTTTTGTGTAGTTAAGTCATGTTAGCGCCGCACTAGCACCTACTAGACGGAGGCAACCTTAGCATCAGCGGAGGTCCTCTTTGGGTTAGTTTTAGCTAAGGGTTAAGATTGTTGACTCCAAATGATTCCAAAGAGAGACTTACCAGCCAATCATGGAATAGGACTGGCTGAATTAGATGGTGCAATCTCACCAGTCGCCAGCTATGTCTGTTAGCTTTTGTAAATAGCGTGACTTCCTTAGCCACTTTCTGCTTTAGTTCTTGCCAACGTTGCACTACGTGATCACAATTCTTGCACTGCTATCTCATTAGCCGGCTAGCATAGCCTCGTTGCACTTGTCGCACATCTGCCACGCCACCAGGACAACAGCACGCCACATATCCGACACCTGTTAATCAAATGCCTTGACACTCAGTCATGTGACTCTCTTGGCGTTGCTGCTATCACATGACTCATTAGCCACATTAGCTTTTTTTTTTAACTGAAATCTGTCACCTATTTGTTGAGAATTCAGGAAAAAGTCACTCGTCAAACAAACTGTAAATTGAAAAAACATTTTTTTTTTTATTTAATTCTCAATATTTTCGGCGAAAGATTTTTGCCTCTGTAATTTTGTGCGTGACATTCTGAGTTGTAAAAACGTCTTGTTGGTGTGACTCAATGGTGCAATGCGGTACTGCAATAGCAATAGCTCCAGGCATTGAATTGACTATGACTGTTTTTAATTGGCTTATATTCATGTTTGAACAAAAAGTTAAAAAAAATAGTACAAATATTCAAATCAAGATCTAGGCTTTTAGCTGTGGTCACTGAGTCTCAAATCATACTCATTAGCTTCCTTAGCATCTGTTAAGCACATTTCTACAACCCAAACACACCACCATTATTTTTTTGATTTTTGTAAGAAAGTCACATCACAACAAAATCACAAGTTGAATAATGTCCTTTTCTGGAATTTTACTATTTCTGGACATTGCAATGAAATCCTGACAAAAATATTTGACATACACTTGAGTGACTCAATGGCACCCCCAAAGAGGCAAAGTGGTACTTCATCTAAGCACTAGTTTGGTCATTCAATTATTTTTCTAAATCATTTTGAATCATCAATTAACGAGATGTTAAAAGTGACATTTTTCAGGGGGGGAGGGGTACTCTGATCATATCAATTTTCTTTGTGGTTACTGAGTCCCATTGCCGACACCTTTTTTGCTGTACAAAGTGTTGAAATGATATGATTTGTATGATACGACATTATGTTGTTTATTGATGAGGGAGAGTTTATTTTTGTTACTGGATGTGTTTGATAATTGTTTTTTCTAAATTGGTATTGTATCATATCTATGCAACAAGTGTCCAGTGGAGCCTTTTTATTTAAGAATGTACAAATATGTGTAATAAATCGTAGAATCTCAACTCTCGCTTTTGTGTATTCCTTCTCAACTGATTGATGTTGTTATGCTGCAAGGATCCACTAGGTGTCAGTGTGGCTGTCAAGCGCACGTTTGCGCGCCCCCTCCAAACAGGAAGTGGCAAACTTCTCAAAAGGTCACCTTTGTAATTTGCCAATTCCCACAACGTCAGAAGACATTTGCAAGGTAAACATGTTTCCCCTTCCCATCATGTCAATTAATTGAATTGTTTTTGATAGCCTGATTAATTGTAGTAGCGTTTGTTATTGTGATTTAATAGGGTTAGCAGTTTCAGACCAGGGTCAGGCTTTTACAGGCTTTGGTTAGTGTCTCGGAGTAGAGCTTACAATCTTTCCGTCATGTTCAACAAGCAAGTGTGTGTGTGCGTGCGTGTGTGTGTGCTTTCCCATCATGCACTGCACCCAATTAAAACTCCTGATCACATTAGCATTCTTCCGTTGTGTGTCCAGCAGGCAGTTGATGGGAAGTCAGCCAGCGGAGGCGACCAATTAAAAGTCAGCCAGCAGGTGGAGGCCGCCAATTAAAAGTCAAACATTCCTGATGCCCTCCAGCGTTATCGCCAGCGCTAACCGGGCAACACCGGTCACACTATGTATGGGAGATCATACGGCCACACGGTCAGTTACCCACAATGCACTGCAGCTCTGCTCCTATCGTGTTGATTTGATCACACAAATTGCATTCAATGGGGAAGAGTGACTTGTATCGCACCAAAACTGGAGTGAATGTCATATCGAAATTGAATTGAATCGTATCAGAAGTGGAGTGAATCGTATGCTAAGGCGGCTAAACACGTGTAATACGTCGTAAACGCTCGGCGCGCTGAACGTGCGCTAACAAAAGTGTTTTGTTTACGCCGTGGAGGACGACTCCTCCTCAGCGTCTGTCTTGTTATCGCTAATTGAACGTCTCGCTCGTTAGAGAAGCAGCGGCTAACGAGCTGGAACTTTTTGATTTGGGCCAAGTTGGAGTGCTACCACACCACGTGTCAAATTAGGGAGTTGTAGTCTCTGTGTAGATGCCTGCGAGGGGGGGTTTGGTTCATTCCTCATTTGTTGTGCTCGCTTGTTGCCACGGAAACAACCTCCCCCAAAGGAGCCGACTTACGCTGGATGCCCTTTCGAGCACATGTTTGTGCCAGAGTTGAGCGAAACAAAATGGAGCGTTGCTGTGTTCAACTTCATGGCAAAGCAATTTATTTGCACAATTTTGCTGGTTGGTTAATTTTTCACAGACAGTCCTTATTTGTTCACAAAAGTGTGTTTGTTACAAAATGGTGCATTGTTGCAGAGAAATTCTATATTTTACCGCCCAAAACATGATAATTTAAATCCAAATCAAGCAGGATTTTGGAATCAGTAGGGAAGTTTAGAAAGATAGAGAGACAGGAAGTTGTAGGCGGAGAGACAGGAGGTGAGGAGGCGGCCAATGTGTGCGTGTGTGCGTTTGTGGGGGTGGACACAGGTTATGAGTTCAAGTTTGAATAAAAAAAAAAACTCCAGCACACACAGCAAAAAAATAAATAAAAATCCTCATTTGCGGATCTGACTGAAGAGGCGTAATGTGCATGTGCATGTGTGTTCCAGTAAGATGATGTCATCTCTGAATAAAATGTTACAGCAGTACAAGCCATGATGTCATTACTTGACAGGAAATGGAACACAGGCACAGCCACACACACACGGCTCAATTTGACCCTTGCGTTAATGTTGGTGGAAAGAGCACCCTATTGATTTTGACTCCTACACTACCTAAAACAAAATGTTAACATTTAAAGGGTTACACATGTGAAACGGTATTTCCAAAATGTTTAATATTTTTTTTGTTTCATCAACCAAATTAAATTACTCTATTAATAAAATGAAGCATTTTGTATAAAAACATGATAAAAATACAGTGCCTAATTAAAAATCCATCTTCATCACCTCCTGCTTGTCACCTACGTAAGTGTGTGCCTGCGTGTGTGTGTGCATGCGCGTGTGTGAGCTCATTAAATGTTGATGCTCTCTGTGAGCTAATGGATGCTAATTAGCGACCAGTCGCTAATGGCCACTGACTGCTTCCTTTTCTTTTTCGCTATCGATTTCTTAGATGTTTCGACTCAAAAGTGTCTATAAAAGCTTAGAATTGTCCTCATAAGACCTCAAAGGAATAAATCGGAAGTCTTAGTGCACTTTGCGTTTCAATTGGCTTTTTTGGGACACTTTTCATGAAAGGATAAAAGTAGACGGCCGCAGCCTGAGCAGAAAACATTGCAGTGGTGTCCAAATGATGATGAAAAGCGCTTTGACTTGCTGTGCTAACCCGATAGCGTTCTTACTACATTTAGTTTTCTAAATTCGTGTTTTGATCCAGTTCGAGAATCACCTGATGTATCAATTACCTTTTTGTGAAAACTTTCATTTGGATCTCCTGTGACTGACTCTAAATTTATTTCTCATGCTAGTGGCTAGCTAATTAGCTAGTTGCGGAAAGTTAGCTCCAACTAATCGGACGCATTCTTAGCTTGGCACGAAAGATTCTGTTTGGCGCTTCTTTGAAAATGTGACTTTAATTAGGATTTTTAGTGAGTGGCATGATTATTATTTTTTCATGCTACCTAGCTAATAGGGGTGTAAATCGCGGCTTTTGTCACGATACGATATAATATCGATATAAAGAACTGCGATACGATATTTGCCGATATCTTAAAGCCTGCTGCGATTCATTCACGATATATCGCGATATAGTGCTCTACGATCGTTTTTTTTTTTTGTTTTTTTTTTTTAATAAAAAATATAGAACAATATCCTGATTCATAACAATTCATACGCAAAATCAACAAGGTACTGCAAACTCTTTATTTAGGAAATTACAAGAGTATTGTAGTATACAAATTGCTTACTTTAACACTGAACTTTGATGTCGTGTTTTTTCTTTAAATGTGCGGCGAGATTTGTGCTCCCTGAATATTTGATCACCGCATGGCAGGAGTTACAAACTGCACGTGTCTTGTCCGTTGAGCCGTCTTTTCTTTGGAATCCAAAGTGCTTCCAAACGAATGACTTGAAGCCTAAAGGGGAGCAAATTTCCTCGTCTTTTTGGACACTAGCCATAGCACCAGCCCAGGAGCCGCGTACTAGTTGTCGCCTCCCCTTTCACGTGCGTGCTCTGCTCACAACACAACAACGCCGGGCGCACTGCTCCCGGAAAGAGGAAGCAAGCAACAATGAACTGGATTTCAAAATAAAGTCGCGTCTAATGTCCGAGGTCAAACACTGCGATATAAATCGATGTTTACCTTTAGCATCGATGCCAATAAATCGTAGAGCATTATATCGATTAATCGATGTGTATCGATGTATCGTTACACCCCTACTAGCTAACTATGATCTGGCATGCTGACATACATTAGCGTCATGTAAGCGGGCACATTCTAATCTTGGCATGACAGGTCGGCAGCTTTTTGCAAGCAAATGTTGCGCGATGTTCTCCGACTTGGAGAAGATAAAAAAAACAACTTTGCAATAATGTCAGAAGGCTCCTTCCAGCTTCCTTATTGGTTATTGTGCTTCTTAGAGAAAGAAAAAAAGCCTTGGGGAAGAAAGTGTGTTCCATGACAACGTTTTGAGGCTTTTTGTGTGCGTAAACGGCGGCAGGTTGTCGTGGTGATGAAAGTCTTCCGACACGTTCCAAAATATGCTTGTCATGAGACAAGAACACACGTCCGACTTTGTTTGACGTCCTCACTGACATGTTTTTTTTTTTTTTTTTTTTTTTTTTTTTTTTTTAATGGCTTTCATTCTTTTCATCTGCTTTTGAATTTAATTTTTTTCTGGTTTCCCAGACAGAGAGCGCCGTGTCCTGCTCGCTTCATTACAGCAGTGAATTTTTTTTTTCTCGTCTCCTGTGTATGTGTGTGTGAAATGACTGTCATTGTCATTTTCTTTCCATTGAATGAGAGACCAAAGCAGCACAGTCTGTGATTACGTCTATCGCAAACAAGATGAAAGCTCGAGATGAGCTGTTTGAGCATTTTCGTCCATATCCTTGATCCAGATAGCCTACTCGTGCTAGTTCTACTATCGTTCAACTAGCGTACTGAATGAATACTGCTGAGAACAAAAGAATGTTGGTGCATATGAAGGATATTGGGGGGGGAAGCTTTAACAGAATCAATTTCTGAGTTTGGAATATTTTGTAACCGCAAAAAAATGGCACCGTGAAACCTTTACTCAGTGTTAAGTTATTATTTACAGTCATGACAAATTGACCTAAGGTCTTGTTGGGCCCATGATGGACCTGTGTGGTGGATTTTGAGGTAGTTGGACACAGAAGAAGAAAAAGAAGACTGCTAAGGGAATTGATTGAAGCTTGTATAAGGTCAACAAGTGCGATGGTTGTAAACACGCTAAATCCATTAGCTTCACGGTCAGTGCTTGATGGACATGCTACACGCTAACAACGCTAGCACTCACTGGCCATATTTCTGGATTTTAAAAAATAAAAGCCAGAACTTTACATGAAAAACAAGCTTGAGTGACACCAGTCTAAAAGTACTTTGGACTTGGGGTTAATAGAACTTTTGGACCGGGTGGACTGAAACATTTTTTGTCACGTTCTTTTGCTCTTTTGGGTGCTTTTGGAATATTATTCGTGACCGTGAGATATTAACATTCGGCTCATGTGTTCATTATGGCAAAGCGCATAACGAGTGTCAGCCATTTGGATTTTGGATGATTCACCATAAAACACTCCCCAGATTGTTGTAAATCATTTTTTTCCTCGATGCTTTTATAATGGGTGTCAATTATAGGGAGATTTTCACTATTCACAGACCGACCCAGTCGCTATCCTCCGCAAATAATGGGGGTCCGCTGCATGTATTATATTTAATAGATGACATTTAGGAAGTCACTCGCCTAACACTGTTTGTCCTCATCACATCCTCCTCCTCTTCGCCGGTGTGTCTCCCTTGTTTCCTTCCTCGGCGGGCGATTCAAGGTGACAAGTTCACGTCGTCTTCTAGGGAGGCCTCCTCTGCTGACCTACTTTGACACACACGCATGCGCCCGAGCAGGCACACTCACTGTCCAACAGTATCAACAGTGTGTACTATCATTCTTTTGCTTCAGTAGCTGTGACATGACTTTCATGTTGTCATTATGGGCTGTTTGGTATAAAATGTAACTTTCCAGCTGTATTTTTGTGTTTAATTCAATGGATATTGTGCAGCTCTTTTCGGTGTACATGTCTTGGCCACAAGTGGGCAGTACAACACAGACACAATAATGTTAAAATAGTTGTTCTTTGCAGAGGATAAAGAATATACCATCCTGAATAAGTCTGCACAATAATATCATCATGTTGTATTGAGTCGTATTGCCTTGAGCATGTTTCTGCTTGGGGGGACTTGGTAGTGGTGGGGGGGTGAAGGGACAGGGGGTGTGCCCCGGGGACGGGGCCGAGGGGCTGGGTCTGGATGTAGGCGGTACCAGATTCGCAGTGAGACGCGCTGACCTGGAAGGCGAATGTTAGACTAACAGCGCTGAATGATTCATGCAAGACAATGTCGGCCGCAGCGACACCTTCATCTTTATTTGATGGATGGGCGGGCGGAGCAAGGCATGCTGGGAAAAGCACACTCACAACAAGGACTTTATTGGGAGAATACTCAAAGAAGGACACATTTGTTTACGTGCCAAATGGGAATGTTTGGATGAAGAAGACGTGTGTAAGAGTTTCGAGTTAGGGTTTCGACAATCAAGTTAGATGTTCAAACTTGGGTTTCTAACTCGAGTTAGGATTTTTATTATTAGGGTTTGAATTAGGGCCTGAAATCTGAGTTTTGGGGGCGTCAGATTGCATGCTGCAAATGGAGGAAGAGGAAGTCAACATGTCAATCATTTAAAAAGAAAAAGTCTACGTGTCAAGCATTGTTTGTTGTTGTTTGAACGATTGTAAGAAGACTGTTGGCAGACAAAAGGTTGTGACTTCATTCAAACTTGTTGTGGTTGTGACTTAATTCAACAGAGACTCGTGCGAGTTCATGGTTTTTTGCTGGAAGTGGTCTAAGCGAGAGATGACTCACATTGAGATTGTCCAGTGAGACAATGAGACAGGCTGCAGGATACCGTCGTGTGTACGTGCGCGCGTGTGTGTATGTGTGTGGTGATGTGTGCTGGGGGTCATTTTGTCAGAATGTCAGAGCCGCTCGCCTCATGTCCGTGTCGCCTTCTTCCCGCCGCCATCTTGTTGCTCTCAGGAGGCCGCCGCTGTGTGCCTCATTATTGTGTGTGTGTGTGTGCTGGCCTATATTTGACACCCGCACATCCAGATGGTGGCGCTGGCCCACTGGCCTCCATGCGGAAGGCAAACATTGACACGTTGTCAGGAAACTAACTTGTGATGTCACCTGCGGACACGCCAAGGACATGACAGATCACACACACACACACACACACACACACACACACACACATGCTCATGCTTTATTCCAAGAGAACGTCCATCCATATTATATAAACTTTCATGCGGCTGTAAGATTGAAGGAAATCTATTTTTATATTCCACATTATTTAATGTAAAGTGAAATAAAGTCTCTCTCTTACACGCACACACATGCGACATTTCCTGGCATTTAAAATTCAATGTGTTCTTCTGTCATTATTATCGTTGCCACTCGTGACCTTCTTTTCTTTTGAGTCGTGCATGTGAAGGTGATTTCATCTTTGTCTTTGAGTGTCTTCAAAGCGACCAATGAAAAGCCAGGAATGGTTTTTACTCTTTTCAGCGCCAAGGCCGAACGAGCCGCGTTCATGTTGCGGACAATCGACTTCATTAGCTTCTCCGCCTTCACAATGCAGTGAGGCTTCCAGTTGATTTTGTCAATCTTACACTCAAGACTATTGCACCAAGGCCAGCGTGTGTGTGCGTGTTTGTGTGTGACAAAGCAACAAATGTGTGGATGGAAACGTCAATCACGATGGTCCATGGCTCATTTATTGTTTTCATTAACTCTCCTCTACGCTATTACATCCACTTGCTGATTATAGATTTATTATTGCTTTTACATGATTTAGTTGTCCATTGGTCATGCGCTATTTGTGATAGTGTGGTGAATTCTCCAATAAAAACCTTAATACATTTTTTGTTTTTTAAACCAAATATTTCCTACTTAAAAAAAAAACCCACTTTTTATTTTGACTCATGTAACACTCAAGTAAAAATACTTTTATGTAAACTCTTTGTCGACTTGACCCACCTCCGGCATGGACACATCTCACTCACGGTGACACTTTTTGTCTTCCTGCTGTGTGACCCACTGCTGCTCTGCTCTTTAATTAACGTGTGTGTGTGTGTGAGTATGTAAATAATGGTCTAATTAGCATGACCTCTCTCTGATTCACAGACAATATGACATCACAAATGAGAAGCTCCACAGGGGTGACAGCCTTACTGGAACTTGTGTTTGTGTCCGTACATGCGTGTGTGTGAAAACACATCAGTCAGTATACTTGAGTGTGTGTGAACATGTCTTAAAGGCACTTGTGCACAAAAGTATCAGTAAATAACTTTTTCTTTTTTTTTTAACCTCAGAACAATGGCTGATTGAGGTTCAAGAACCGTTGGAGTGCGATATCATCATCTACTTTTAGGAACCTTTGGTGCATGATCCGAGGTTTGGAAATTAGTCCAAGAACTAAAAGTTCCCTGAAGACAAGCAGCGCGCCGTGATGTCTCCATTCGCTTCTTGTCTCGACTCGTCATGTCTGCTTGTTTGCACTAAATCCCCTTACCAGCCACTACCCCTCCATGAGACGGGGAGGGACAGGTGGAACGCTCACACACACATGCACGCAGATGGTGGTCATGGTCCCTGCTGGTTCTGGTGTGTTGTTGTCGTCGTTGGGTCCACTGAGCCACGCATGATGAAGTGGAAACACACACACACACGCACTAGCGTAGCCCATATGGGGCTCAGCATCCAAACAAGTCACCTGCTATTCCAGTATTTCTCTCTCTCACACACGCACGCACATACACACACAATGGACTTGAGAGGTTGCTCTACTGTCAGTACGCGTTAGCTCCGACTTTCCGTTACGCAAGGCTACCAAGAAGCTATTGCTGTTAAAGCGACAGTGCATTTCCACCACAGAAATGTTCTCCATTCAAGAGCTAGGAACCTTTGGGTTCTTTCTCTAGAACCTTCTAGTTTCAGTTCATGAAGCTAGCAAAGCACATTAAACTGAGAGCAACTTCTAACATTGCGATTGATGGAGGTGACAAGTTGAACCTTTCAAAGTGTGCTGAGCTCAACGGCATTTGATGGAATGCTGACATGTTAGATTATTGTGGATTATTTATCCAAGAGGAAGGTCAGCGATGCGTTCAGGTGCTCCCTAACGACACCCGTGTCCTTGATGTGTCAGGCCGCGCGCATCATTGGGGGAATTCAAGAGGTCATAGGTCACGTGTGTAAAGGTCGCGAGCTGAGGAGATGTGATGGATGCGGACATGTCGGACCACCAGAGACTGCGCGGAGTCGTGTGATTGACAGGTGGTCCGGCCTATGGCAGTTGTTGGCTCATTTACATATCTATCGCTACAAAAACGCAGTTAAAAAAAAAAAAGGCCTGTTTGGATGAGCAGCAACAAAATTGAATTTTTATTAAAATAACTGGGAATGGAAGTATTTTATGCTTGCATTAGTGTGACTGTCACTTGTCATGAAAAACAAGCAAGTGTGTGTGTGTGTGTGTTGGGCCAGTGTGGCTTCATGAATAAAACAAAAGTTCCACTTTGATAGCAACCTCTCCTTCGTTCTCCTCTTTTTCCTCTTATGCTGTTTATCCCGTCCTGACCTTCTTCCCCTCTAACCTGACTTTTCATCTCTCGCTCGCCATCCTGGACAAGAAGTGGTGCAAGAATGGAGCGTGGAGAAGGTCTCATAGCCGCCGCCTCGTCTCCATATTTTTTTATCGCGCCTCCCGTAAAAAAATAGTTGCTTGTCCGTCTGTGCGTCCGCCTGCTTGCAGAAAACACAAGGGTTTTTTTTTAGGTTCCTCAGTCCTCACAGCAACTTATCGGAAGAGAGAAAAGTGGCAGTAAAACAGGCCCAAATACATTTTGAGGCGCCATTAAACATCTTGATGGAAGTAGCTGTTTTCATTTCTGCAGGTGCGGCATTCACAAGTGCAAGAATTGAGAATGTTCAACAAGCAAAAACAGAGTACAAACAACAACAACAACACAAAAATAGAAAAAGAAGGCAGATGAAGAAGAGCCTAGTTCATCTTTAGCCCTGCAAGGGGGGGGGGGGGTTAGAAGAGGGGGAGAGACGGGGTGGGCTGGTGGGGGTGTTATACCTTTCTCCTCCAACTGAGACTCCTTTCTCAAGGTCACACACACAGCCGTACTCTTTTTCCTCTCCCGCACTAGTCCGTGCACAGCCAAGTCTCAGTCAACCATCTGGACACACACACACAGTGTATTTATGATAATAGACTAAATGCTGCTATTGATTTTTTTTTTTTATCCCCAGTTTTCTGTTTTAGTGTATATGCGTTCTTTCTTTGACAATGGACTCTCTGGAGCCCACAACAAAAATGGCTGACGGTGTAAAAAAGAAAAAAAAAAGTTTGTGTTTTCATCACAACTGCAAGATATAATGGCATTACCAATTTTAATTTTATTGTCCAATTAAAGCAAAAATAGTGTAACAAGTGTGTAGACATGAGAAACCACAAAGCTTTGCCTTACAATGGTCCAGTTAGCTAAATGCTAATAATAACTCTTCTTTGCGTGTGTTGCTATATCCGTATTATATTGCCCCCAGGTGGCCAAGGCGTGCACACTGGCAGGAGCACCTCAATGTCCATTGAAGTGAAGCAAAGAAAATTGAGAATATATACTTTATTCATTTCAGAAGTGTATTTTTAAAAGTATGATTTATACTGTTTTTGTTGATTAAAACTCTTTAAAATGTGTTGGTTTTTTTCATAGGTTGGAATGTCGTTTCTATTCATTTTGAGAGGGAACACTTGAGTCACAAGCGTGGTCACAAAACAAATGGAACTTTTGGAAGGGAAGCGTCGTGATGACTTTAGGTTCCACCTGAGAGACTCCACTTGAGCCAGGACATACGATATTATTTTCTGCTACATCCACTTCTAAAGGTTGGATTTAATGAAACTCGGTAAGTAAAGTGGAAACATTAAAAAGTCTCAGACGGGTAAAAGCACATTCAGGTGTAGCTGTTGTCATGTTTCTCCTCACACATGCAACTTGATTTGGCTTCAAATGACTGCAGCATTGCTTACCATCATAAAGTAAAGCGACGCTATTGTTCAAATCTCAAAAGGGACATAACGGCACACACACACACACACACCTGCTTCTGCTTGCATTTTACACAACTGGCTGCAAATTCAAGGCTGTTCATTAGTCAGGCGGGGTCAATTCCCCCAACAATGTGTTTGGTGTCACAATAAAAAGGCTCTTTTTTACGGCCTCGGAGCCGTAAAACGCTATTAAACAGATAAAACAGCCGCCAACGAGCATCAGGAGGATGGTAAAAGGAATTGCCTTGATAAACTCCGCGCATATCTGCGCCGTCCTCACCTCAGTGCGGCTGGGAGGGGGCGACGGGGGATAGCTACTGTGTTAGGGAGAGGAGGTGGGGGTCTGCAGCTCTACAGTGCCACCATCCGGTGCTTGGAGACTCTGGAATGTTTGGAAAGTGAAGCCCCCGAAGCCAGTTTCACGTAGCAACTCAAAAAATGACACACTATTGTGAATAGAAAAAAATAAAAAAATCTCAAGAAGCTCTGCCCGGAAAAAAAAAGCATATCTGTACTTTTGCTTTGAAACTTTTATATACCGTATCCTAGACAGATCGGTGATGCTAAATTGGGAAGAGTTGGAGTTTTAATCATTGTGTGTGGGCTGAGCATGGCAAAAAACTTTGACGACTTGCCATAAAAGTGCTTGTAGTCTACAGTGGGTGTAAAAGTGGACTGCATCATTTTACGAGATGTTTTGAGCCTCTGTGCCTCAATGTACTGCTGAGTTGTCTTTCTATTGAAACCAAATATTGGCTGCTGTTTTCAGCTCAGGAAGAAAAAAAAATCTGACAGCTAAATAAATATTTAACACGTTGATGTTTCATAAATCAAGCATAAGCGACGTGAAATTGGTCTTTTGCTGCCATCTAAAGGATATGAATATGAGCCACACTTTCTGTTAAATGAATGGCTTTATTTTATATATGTTTAAATAACCATTCATCACAACTTGAACTTAGAATTAAATGAATTGTAGCTCTTCCATTACAGCTTGTGCACATTTTATCATGCAAAAGGTCATTTTGGATGTTCGGCTTGATCCGCGCCGCTTCGTGCTTTTCCGCCTCTCCTCGGCCTAGACACTTCGGCCATTTCCGGACGGCGTCGCCATCTGCTTCGCCGTGTCTGGTTCCTTCTCTCCAATCTCCGTCTTGTTGTCTGCGGTGACGCGGCGGAGGTGTAGCCTGACGCGGGCTCTTACGTGTCGGCCACAATAAAAGTGGAGCTCCGGAGGCCCGGGGAGCGACGAAGGGAGTCTGTATTGGTAAGGAAGGCGGAAGGAGGCACGCTTCGCGGCTGTGGGGGAAACGTTCGGTGTTGGTCGGGTTCGGCCCGAAGGAAACAAAGAAATCATGGCGGCTCAATGGTGTGTTTTTTTCCTTTTGAGCGGGATGGAGGGTGGGGAGGCTGCGGCTGGTTTTTTGTTTTTTTTGGGGTGGGTAGAGGAGCTGAAGCCCAAATGAACTTAGATGATGTGAATTAATGGAATGCGTGCCAGTTTAGCACGCGCAGTTTGTATTGTAGCTAAGTGATTAGCATTGGCTAGCAGGGAAGCTAGGTTGGGATCAGCTTCCCGCTTTTTCCCGCAAATTCCAGTTTTGAAAAAATACATATAAATTGCTCATCTTGCACCAACTAACTTAACGTTCTTTACGTTAACCTTCTGGTGGTCCGAGTCACAATTCTTCTATTTCCTGGTATTAAGCAGCCCCCGGGGCTCCTATGTTTTTAACACCGGGCGGTCAAGGCTGCGGTGGCCGAGGGGGCGTCACCCGAGCCGGCCATGTGGCTCAGCTGTCAGCCGCCGCCTATCGAGCGCTGATGATGGTTCTTGTTTTTGAAAAGTCGAGGGAGAAACGCTCAAAGCCAATCATGGCGCGCACAGCAGCCACGCAAAGCGTGAGCTCACCGCCATCACCATGACACACGTCACACACCAAGTATGATCATCCCTCTTCATTTTCGCTAAGCATCTCAATAGGTCACTATGCATTTCTTGCTTTTAATTTTACATCCCATTTGTTTTTCTTTGATTAGATCAGCACTAGAGCAGGTCTGACTCACATTACAGTGATTCTAATTTCCAATCTTGGCTCAGGTCTCCTGTGTGGCGTTTGCATGAAGAGATTTTCCTACCACATTCATGCATGCTAAGTTGATTAAAGACTTATTTGCCCATAGGTGTGAATGCTTTTGTCTGTATGTGTCTCTTGAGTCTTATTCAAACTAACTTCATAATGTCGTCAAATAAAAAGTTTCAAATTGCAAAGGCTGCAGTTTTAGAAAATTGAAGAATCAAGGTTCATCATTTAAGCTCCCCTGCCATCCTAACAAGGACAACCAGTGTAGAAAATCAATCTAGTATTTCATCATATGACATTGTGTAATGGTAACTATAATAATCATTCATTTATTCCCCAGCTCAGCCGATGAAGATGGAGTCAGCGGCGGCTGAGACTCAGCAGACAGCCGAGTCTGCCGAAACGGAAAACCAGCAGCAGATTACGCCGGCGCAGCTCGCTACCTTGGCACAGGTAACGGACGGCCATGACGTGCTTTTCTGATAGAGATCGTTGCAACCCCTTATGCTCAGCTACTGTTACTCCTCCCCTCGTGGCCACGACATACGTTTTGCCTCAGGCAACAATGGCATGTCATGGCTCGGCAACGGGTCCCACTGTGACACTGGTGCAGCTTCCAAACGGACAGACGGTCCAAGTGCACGGCGTGATCCAGGCCGCACAGTCGTCCGTCATACAGTCCCCACAGGTGCAAGCTGTGCAGGTAATTCATGGATTTCACATTTGATATACTCCAGCATCTCTAAGGACACCTACTAGATATGATAACTGTTTCCACACTGTGTTTTTATGTTAAGATTCCCGAATTATCCATGCAGGTGTTAGATCGATATTTGAAAAAAAATGTCTGTGTAGATCTCAACCATCGCCGAAAGCGAGGATTCGCAGGAGTCGGTGGACAGCGTGACTGACTCGCAGAAGCGCAGAGAGATTCTTTCGCGCCGCCCCTCGTACAGGTGACTGGTATATTGGTCTTGAGACTTGGTGAAGCAGCATGTGGCTCACTCCCACCCCAATTGTTGTGCTCTCCCGCCTAATCTCTTTACTTTTATCCCGGCAGGAAAATTCTGAACGACCTGTCGTCCGACGCACCGGCCGTCCCTCGCATCGAGGAGGAAAAAGCGGAGGATGACGTGGCGGCGGCCACGCCCACCATCGCCACGGTCACCGTGCCCACCCCCATCTATCAAACCAGCAGCGGCCAGTACAGTAAGTTTCTTTTCGACCGTTCATCAGCACACTTCTGCTGTCTTCCTAAAATGTTGGTCATGTGGCTCGCAGTCGCCATCACGCAAGGTGGCGCCATCCAGCTGGCCAACAACGGCACCGACGGCGTTCAGGGCCTGCAGGCGCTCACTATGACCAACGCGGCGGCAGCCCAACCCGGGGCCACCATCCTGCAGTATGCGCAAACCAGTGACGGCCAGCAGATACTGGTGCCCAGTAACCAGGTGGTGGTGCAAGGTGAGCAGGAGACCCACAGTAATATTTTGTCTTTATTTTGTTATCCTTAGAAGAATACTAAACCTTGTCAAACATTCCTGCAGCTGATTCGAATGTGTGTGTTCTCAGCTGCCTCTGGGGACGTTCAGGCCTACCAGATCCGAGCTGCGCCTGCCAACACCATCACCTCCGGGGTGGTCATGGCCTCGTCGCCCGCCCTGCCCACCCAGGGTGCCACCGAGGAGGTCACCCGGAAAAGGGAGGTTCGCCTCATGAAGAACAGGTACGAACGAATGTGTAGATCCGCTAGCAAGTTGGATGTAAACGTTTCTTCCGAATAGGGAGGCGGCACGTGAGTGTCGCAGGAAGAAGAAGGAGTACGTCAAGTGTCTGGAAAACCGAGTGGCGGTCCTGGAGAACCAAAACAAGACGCTCATCGAAGAACTCAAGGCCCTCAAAGACCTTTACTGTCACAAATCCGAGTAAACCCCCACCACACCCTCCGAGTCTGGAACGGCCCCAAGTAGCTTTTGCGCTCATTCAATCTTGGTCGGTTTTGTTTCACTTGCCTCAGCTTTTTCAGTATGTCATACTTGTTTATCATGGGGATGGAAAGGGAACAGTTTGCGAGACTTAAAAGGGATGCTGCTTTTGCCGTCGTTGCGATTCCACCTCAGGTCTTCACCCGAACACCTGATTTTGGCTTGAGCCTACTTAGCGGGTACCGAGTCATTGTGCTAAAACAGAACTTGAATCCTCCTAACATACACTATGGCTGTGGCTCAGGAATTCGCCCCTCGCCGGCTCTGACTCCAAGTGTCTTTTCAAGCTTGAGCATAAAAACCTTTGAAGCAGATGTTCCATCTGCAAAGAGAGATTGCAAGCTCTTTAAACTTTTGACTTTGCTAAGAGACACTCTAAATATCTGTTAACTTTGGTGGATTTACTATAGGAACAAATCTAGGTTGAATCCCAATGACGTCAATTCTGGGTGATTTCGTCTTTTCAGGTACCAGAAGTCATTGTTGTGGCCCAACTGCATCGTCTGGCAAACATTTTTGGCCAAAACCATCATTCCGATAAGATTGACAGAACAGAGGTATGGTGATCATAGTCATCAACAGTATGTTTTTTCGCAAGAATGTCAATCTGCTAGACTTTCAAACATACCCTAAGTCATTATGATGAAATCATTCCTGCAATTTTGAAATGGTTACGAAACACGCTGATATACCCATGGTAAACATTTAAATGTATGGTGGGCAAGCTTGGCCATCTGGACAATTCTAAAACTTGGAACCCGTTTGGAAGGACTGTTTTCCTTCACAGGACACTTCAAGAGGACCCTCGGAACCAGTCTCAAAGTCGACATTATGTGACACTTTTAACTTATGTCAGACTGAGGTCCTTTTATTTCACTGTGTCCTTTTGGGATTTGTAAAGTAAACCCACCAGGTATGTCCGTTTTTACTCCATTAACTGTTAAAAAAAAAAAAAAAGACAAATGTGTCATTTTAAACATTTGCATGAGTTACACGGCCAATCTTATAATACGTGTTTATTTTTTTATACGACAAATGTGTACATAGACGCTACTGCATGTGTAGGCTTGATGTACCTCTGTTTATTGATATATTTGTAATATACTGTACACGTGCGTGCGTGTGTGTGAGAGTGAGGCCTGGCGGTCACGGCAGCTACAAGTTTGTTGGTATATGAGGTTGCGGTGCCATATTTTTGTATTTTCATTTTGATCATTGTCCACCCACCCCCCCCAAAAAAATTGTGTTCAAAATATAATCATCTTATTTTATCACATGGACACAAACATCTAATCATTAGATTCTAATGGAAGCACAAATGTTCTTTCAAATTGACTTCAACTGGCCATCAATTATTCACAGCTTCACCAATGTATTTGAAGCTTTCTTTGTAATCATTTTATTTCATAATTGTGAAGCTTTGCCAGCAGTATTTTTTTTAATTTTTATTTTCTTTTAATAGTTTTTGGATTTTGCTATTGTACAGTAGACACGTCTTATTTGTAGTGTCAACCGGATGGCTCCTGTGCTCAAGTTTTGTTTCATGTCCAGAGGAACGCTGATAGATCATTTTTAATGTACATACAGTATATATGAACGGGGAAGGGGTAAACATGTATACATGAATGTGGTTTATTTGTAACATTCACTCACTGTACTGGTGCTGGCTGGAAAAGAAAAATAATAACAGGAACATTTTCTATCTCGATGATTTTCGATATGGGCCTCATCTTAACAAGCTTTCCCTCGTTGAGGTCACCGTATGAGTTGGTGTTCTCTTTGCAATACCCCAGCAGCTGAATATTATTTTTTGTAAGGACTTGTTATGTCGCAATAAACTGCACAAGCAGACGTAGAAAGGACTCGCGTCAATTAAATCTGCATGTTGTCTATCGACTACAGTCAAACTATTTGATACTGTATGCGTTATTTAGAAACAGGTTTAAGGCATTTAAGCTGCGTGATTCTGGACAGTGATTTTTTGGGAGAAGGGGGGCATAGACCTTTTCTTTGGATTCGAATTTTGATTTGCTTGTCCATGCAATCCACAAAAATGATTTATGAGAGATCTTACTTTGGTAGTACATTACAGGGGGGGGGGGGTCTGGTGTTATAGACACTTTTAAATGAATTTACGATTTATGTGCAAAGGAAAATGTAATTGCAACTTTTTTAGAATTTTTTTTTTTGTCATTTGTGTCATCACTTTTGATGAATGCATCGTGTGTAGTTTTTTTTTGTGTTCTAAGTCGAATTTAGTTTAATCATCTGTTTTAGTTTTCATATGATGGACGGAGCACGTCGCTGTCAGTGTCCCGTTTGCCATGCAGAGCAGCTGCATGCAGGTAACATATTGGTGGATTGCAGCGTAATAGTGACATCTAGCGGTCAACTGGCCGAGCAACAGAACAGCCTCTGAACGAAGTGGTTGTCTGTCTGGCTGGCTGGCTGGCTGGCTGTCTGGCTGGCTGTCTGTCTGTCTCCCTATCGTCGGTCGGGCTAGTATCTTTTGGAAAATTTTCAATGACTTTTTGGTTAACACTGTTCTTACCCTTGAACATATTTTTCAACACAGAAAGTGAAACGAAATTTCTTAAATTGCATTAATCTTGTCGGTGTAAGTGACCCTTGCATGTTAGGTGAAAAACCCTAGCTAATTTTATCTTTTTACATCTATTTTGATTATGTTTTTATTATCCTTTATTTTATTGCTTTTTATTTGGTATTGTGTAACGGTTACTGTTTGGTTATGATCGAAGCCGCTTTTGTCACGTACTGTATGTTTGATACGGACGTTCAATTTAAAAAAAAAAAAAAAAATCATTTATGTAATTACTTGAAAGGCAAGAAAGCATGCAGGGAAAGCCTCTTGCTGTGTGACGATGGAAAAAGGTAGCGTTGTTATGCTCAGTCACGCACCAGAATTGGCGTAAATAAAGGAATGCCGCGAACGCAGGTGCTCATAGGGTTACCGTTTAATAACAGTTTTTTTTTTTTTTTTTGTAACTGGCAATGGCATTTTATAGCGGTGAAAACAACCCCCATCATTTTTACACATAAATAATAATAAAACCAATAATGCCTGAAAAGCAGTGGGAAGGATAAAATGGCATTGAATCCCCCACCCCAAGATTGTTCTAATAAAATGTTTGTTTCGTTTTTGACAGATTAGCTTTTTTCAGGTGCTTTAAAGAGTCACAGTTGAATATTTATTTATTTATTTATTGTAACACGCAGTGGCATTTTATAGCAGTACAAAAAGAAAAATACACAATTTTTACACACAAATGATAAAAAACAACAACAATAATGCCTGAAAAACAGTGGGAAGAACAAAATGGCTTTGAATCCCCACCCCAAGATTGTTCCAATAAAATGTTTGTTTTGTTTTTGACAAGATTTGCTTGAGTCACAGTTGAATACGTATGTATGTATGTATGTATGTATGTATGTGTGTGTGTATGTATGTGTGTATGTATGTGTGTGTGTATGTATGTATGTATGTATGTGTGTATGTATGTATGTGTGTATGTGTGTATGTGTGTATGTGTGTATGTATGTATGTATGGCGACAGGCAGTAGAATTTTATAGTGCTACAAAAATGGGCGAACAGGTCAATGGATCCACTCGACCCGACAAGCACACGCAGGCCTTTGCTAGATCCTCCGACATTTTGCATTTCATTGGCAGTGGAAACAAACAAAAAAAAGCCCATTCAGCACTTCTTGTTTTCTGCACTCGCAGCACTGAATGAATACTTTGGCCGGCGGCAAATTTGAGGAAAAAACGTGCAAGAAGTTGAAAAGTTGAACTTTTCCAATTGTGTTTCCCGTTCCAAAGAGGTGAAAAGTGTCACCCCTGACAACACGGGCCCTCCCGGCGGCAAGAAGCCCAGCGACGGCGGAGGCACCAAGAAGCCCAGTGGCGGCGGCAACCTGTCCTACTCACCTGCTCTGCTGGTGACGGTCATCCTGGTGCATCTGCTGCTTCAGCTGGCCAAAGGAGAAGGGAGAAATGGCCAGCCATTGATTGAGATTTGCCACTGTAGGTGGATTTTGGTTTACTTCCCATTGATTCAACGCAACATGTGCTTGTTGCTTTTTTCATTTTGCTTTTCTTTTGATTCAACTCAACGTGTGCTTGCTTGCGTCTCAAACTCCGTTGTAATTTCCCCCCTACATTAGCTTCAATAAAATCATCAATCCTGGTTTGCTTTTAATGAGCTCTAAAGGGAAATATACTTTCGGCAGTTTGCAAACACATTTGATTAAGGCTGCGTTAGACATATATAATCATATCAACATAATTTTCAGTAGTAGTGTACTCGTGTGGTCGCATAATAAGTGGAAAGGAATGTGCAGGCTACATGAATTTGTTTGCTTCAAAGTATTGTGGAACAGGAGGTCCAGACAGGGAGGACATCTCAAGGCCGGTGAGGAACGCGAATAACAACTCGTCTTTGTGGTCCAGACACCTGGACCCGGGCGCCTGTATTAGCTTGCTTTGTCAGGATTAAACAATTGGTAAATTCGGCCTAATTGATCTACTGGTCTTCTCTTTGACAGAACAAACTCGCAAAATTGTTAGGTGCGACTGTGTGTGGATTTGGACATAACAATTCTTGTGTTAAGTGTTGATCACAATTTGGAGTCAGATCAATAACTAAAATCCGTATCCAAATGGCGAGGAGTGAAATGAAGCGTGTGCGTGCAATTTGAGAAGTTTAAATGCTCTAAAATAGAATATCTTGAAAAAGTTATCTTCTCTTTTACTCTTAAGTATTAGGTGCTTCTCAATTTGTCGAGTACAACACTTTTTCACTTAAGAATTGAATGTGGACTTGATGAATTATTTACATGGATAAAATGGCAAAATTCATTGTTGCACTTTGAATTATGAGTTTCCTAAAACCTCGACTTCATGTTTTGATTGGCAGCACAGGGTTTATTTAAAAAAACAAAACAAAACAAAAACAACGATGAGTGTGACGCTACCAAAATAGCAATTTACGAATACGAAGTGAATGACAGCTCTCTCGGCAAATCCCCGCCCCAGGAAAAAAAATGTTCTAATTCCTCGACCAATGAGATCAATTGGAATCCTTCTGTAGGCGGGGTTAGACGCATCTCGTTGGAAAACAGTGCTGCTGTGCTATGAGCGGCGATAGCTACGAGATTACGATCATGTGAGACTTTTGGTCCAAATTAAACAAGGACAGAGTGCGGAGGGCTTACAAAAGTTGCTGGCGCGATGGGAAACGAAGATATAACCCTAAGGATTTAATTTGATTTGTTTTGTCGTGTTGGATTGAGCCTCTTTTGCTCGCAGTAGGCCGCAGAATCCTCGTATTGGATTTTTTGGGCGAGCGCCAGAGGACAGCCAAGCTATCTGGCAAGTAGCATGGAGCCCCATTTAACTGCGTGATGTGCCAATATTAATTTCGCTATATTTTTCATTATATTAACTAAAACATTTTCTCGCTGTGTCGGCTCCCCCACGCACAATTTCTCGCGATAGTCCATGGAAGGCCACAGAAGCCTCGACCTGGGTTAATTTCGTTAGCCTGCAGGACACCCATAACTAACTTGAAAGTAGTTTTAAACCAGTTTATGAACATTAAACCGTATGTCGTGCTAAACATTCCGGAGCTGCAATATTTATCTTCCCGCAAGAGTATATATTTTTCCGAAGCGGTTGGAAGCTCCGCGATGAAGCCAGCTCGCTCGAGCAATGAATGAATGAGGTCGGGGTGATTAGAACCACCTGCTTGCTCCATAACGTCACTTTTAATTGAAAGAGTCGTCTTTCTCATCTTCATCGGCCTATTGTGGGGCCGCTAATTCGGGACTTGTTAGCCGCTGCTTCCCCGCGCAAGTGGCAGAGGAATGCCGCCGCTTGGAGTTGGCGGACGGCTGCTGTTTAGCATGACGAGCTAATGGAATGCTAACATTGAGCCCTGCTGGAAGAGAGCGGGGCGCCCGGCCGGAAGCAACTAAGCGTACAAGCATTCGGACTACATTGGGACACTGAGCTCACACAGCCTGGCCCGGTATGGGGAACACGGTGTCGTGCTGTGTCTCCCCGGAGTCAAGCCCCAAGCTGCCGTCCAGGCAGCCGGCGGAGCGGCTGGAGGAGTTTCTAACCAGTACGGAAGTCAGCGATGACAACAGCGCCCCGTACCTGCAGCACATCAGCGACAGAGAAATTCCTGACGGTTCGTGAGCTTTATAAAAATCTAATAACATAAAATAAAAACCGTTTTATGCATTAGTGAGGTTGCGTTGGTTTCCAATACTTTAAATCTTCCTTAGTAGCCGATTTTTTTTTTTTAATAGAGCTGGCTTTAGAGTCCAACCCATCGGACCATGCTCGAGTCAGCACCATCTTCCTGTGCAAGTCCCAGACGGACGGTGAGTTAATGTTTCATACTGTGGAGCATAGACGACTCAAGTCATCTACATGACGTATTGAATTGACGAAAATAACAATGTGTTTTTATTGACAGTGCGTGACAGAAGGAAAAGCAATCACATCAATCACATCAGTCATGTAAGTTCCCCCTCATAGGAAATGATATTAGTGATCTTCTCCCTGTTCATACTGTAACCACAACGTAATAAGAGGGTTAACAGTTGTAAAAATAACTTAACCACCTTCTGTATGTGTGTGCGCAGGTGTCTCCTGGGCCGCTGTCCAAGAAGTACAGCTCATGCTCCACCATCTTCATTGACGACAGTACTGTCAGCCAGCCCAACCTCAAAAGCACAATCAAATGGTGACAATGTGTGGACACATCATATTGTAATAACATTTAAGACTTACCGTAAAGTTTCTTTCTATTTGCCTCCAGTGTCACTTTAGCAATCTACTACCACATCAAGAACAGGTAAGTCCATACACACTTTTAACTACAGTACGACTTAATGGGTAATGTACTGCAGGGACTCCAACCGCTCTCTGGACATCTTTGACGAAAAGCTGCATCCTCTAACGGTGAGTTCATCGAGATCTCAACCAGCGTGTTCAGCAAATACATCGGTCATGTCAAATCTGTGTCTTGCCGCGCAGAGAGAGGCGGTGCCAGACGAGTACGGCTGCATGGACCCCGAGCACAAAGTCATCTATCGTTTCGTCAGGACGCTCTTCAGTGCTGCACAACTCACTGCCGAATGTGCCATTGTCACGCTTGTAAGTACACAGTGTTGATTGCTATTATTTTTGTTGAGGCCAAATGAATCCAGTATCTCTTTAAAAGCTAAATCTATCTTAACTGTCCCCAAGCAATTGCGCTGTACTGGATTTGAAGGGCACATTTTTAACATTTAATTCTGTGATTGTTTGGCTTGCCATGACAGAGTTGAGAATTCCTATTTTCAGTCCACAACACTAAGAACATTTAGACACCAGAGGGCAGCAAAAGCTAGCAAAATATTGTGGGTCTCATTTCAACGCATTGTTACTGTTCAGAACAATGCCTTTTCAGTTTTCTTGTTATGATCATTGAAGCCATCACCGTAAATGAAGTGGAGATAAATATGTTCCTATCTCTGGAGCTCAGGTGTACCTCGAGCGCCTGCTGACGTACGCCGAGCTGGACATTTGTCCCTCCAACTGGAAGCGCATTGTGCTCGGAGCCATCCTTCTGGCCTCCAAAGTCTGGGACGACCAGGCCGTTTGGAACGTAGACTACTGCCAGATCCTCAAGGACATCACCGTAGAAGACATGTGAGTGGGTGGGTGGGGGGGGGGGGGGGGGGGGGGTCATTTACACCTAAAGCTCCAGCTACTTTTATTTCTGGATAGTTTTTGGAAAGAAAAGAAGAACACACCTCAAAGGTTCCTGGACCGCTCGAAAGTACTAACAGGCTAACAGGGTTCCCAAAAAAAAAGAAAAAGAAAGAGGTATCCATCGTTAGTGATACGGATGTTCGTCAAGGCACACTCGGTAACAAATGGATGGTGCCTGTGTGCGTTTTTGTGTGTGTGCTGCCCTGGCTTCATCTGAGAGTCTTTGTGGATGAAGGATGAAGAGGGGGTTGTTTTCAGAGAAATGTAGGGTGGCTCTCAAGTGCTCTCGCTGCTTCCACATAATGGGCCTGCCTCTCGCCCACTCCATTAGTTGCCCACGGATACCACACACGCGCACACAGAGTGCCCTCGGTACACCTTTTGGCGGCCAACAAAGAAAAAACCTGGATGCGGTCGCCATGGTGACTAGTGCCCTCAGAGGCTGTGTGATGATAAAGAGGCAGGACCACCGAGCTTGCAGCTCTTGTCAGTTTCATATTTTGAGGTTTTGGTAATAGTTTCAAAATGGAGCCTGCAACAGAGAAGACGAGGCAGAAAGGCTAGCACAGCACCATGACTTTCCTCTTACTTGTTAACGATACGCTCGTTACAAGCGAATGGTGTTATTTGACAAGAAGTCAAAGGCTCGGCAGAGTTTGGAGCCTTCCCGAGGCCTCAGCTGTGTGCTTTTGTCCCGCCCGCTGCAGGAACGAGATGGAGCGCCACTTCCTGGAGCTGCTCCAGTTCAACATCAACGTGCCGGCCAGCGTTTACGCCAAATACTACTTTGACCTGAGGCAGCTGGCTGACGACAACAACCTCAGCTTCCCGCTGGAGCCGCTCAACAACCAGCGGGCGCAAAAGCTCGAGGTGACATTAACCTTACAAACGCTCATGCCCGAGTTAAAAAAAAAATTAGATATTCACATTTTACATGTGAGTCACAATAAAAGAAAAACTAAATGTTACTCACCCGCAAATATTTTTTTGGAGTCATTGTGGTCGCATGTTGTGTTGAATGCAGGCCATCTCCAGACTGTGCGAGGACAAGTATAAAGATCTGAGTCGGGCGGCCATGAGGCGGTCGCTCAGCGCCGACAACCTCATCGGCATACGATGCTCCAACGCCATACTCTCGTAAGACCGCCAGATAACCCCCCCCCCCCCCCCCCCCCCCTCCACGTCAACATTACTGCTGCCAGCCCCGGTTTAACGCAATTATTTTTTATACCTTCTATTTATGCGCAACTCACCCTGGTCGCATGGGCGCCACTCTAATGCCGTATAGTCATTACAAAACAGCATTTTGTTGGGAAAACTAAAAGTCCACCTTTCCACATCATGGAAGATCAGGATTGACAGTATTGTAATCCCGCCGTCCCAAATATCGTTCTCCCTTCCCAGTGAACAAACTACAATTACATTCATGTAGAGCTACTGAAGGGAACTCGACGGCCAGAGGGGAAAAAGTTGGTTCTGCTTACTATGTAGGCTACTAGCTGTGAAATGCCATTTTTAAATGGAAAACCCATTTGCGGATGGAGTATTTTAAAATAAACACTAATCATGTATACACGTGGCCTGTCGTATGTTGTGTTAATAAACACAATGTGACACAGTAGTTGCAAATACGTTGCATTTTAATTGGTCTACTCACTTCAACTGCCTTCAGGAAAAAGAACATTTCAATGACAAATAAAAAAACAACAACAGGAGCAATCAGAATGCAAACCACCATTTTGAGTACATTGTGTTGCTCTGATCCAAAGAAAAGAGCACAGTGGTGTTAACAAAGTGCTTGATTTGTACCCACATCTGCAATTTCTATACAAACAAATATACAACTAAAGTAAGTGACGGTTTTTGACAGGTAAATGATCATATCCAACAACCCACTTTAAATTATGATCATTTAAAATGAGCAACAGCAACATTTCAAGTCCCATAGTATAAATCAATATGAAAATGATGGACATCAAGTCAACATTAGCATTGTCCACATATGAATGAACACAAAACGAGTCACGTGCCTGACTGTTTTGTATGTATGATTAAAATTTACACAAAAAAAATGCTCAGACACAAACATATATTTACATTTGTTCCAACTGCAGAATTTTAAGCAGACAATTATTAATCATTTTTCAAAAGGTGATAAACAAAATGAGTCAGTCACATGACTTGACGTTTGTTTCTTATTTATGTGGGCAGTCTAGAAGCTGTTTTCACCAGCAGATGGCGCAAAAGGGCCAAAGCGGTTTCCGAGATATATTGGAAGCGCAAGTCCAATACAGTCCGCTTCATAATTCAAAACCAGGACTTGAACCCTGCGTCAGAACCTATTCCAATCTTTACATCAATAAATAAATTTTAGTTAATCCGGAAGTACTGCTTCCAGTGTAGCTCCATGGACCTGAAGGTCTGAAACTCCTGCTGTCAGGTTTAAAGGATTTTGTCATATATGGGACGAAGCTTTATGGTACATTCCGGGGATAGGTCCTGTTAAAGCGGCAGCCTCCGCATACACAGGGGGTGGGGCCGTCACCTTGTGGGGCCACCAGGGGCAGCACTGTGCCAAGAACCTCCGCCAGGTGTCCAAGGTCTTCCCAGACCAGATCCAAACCCCTGAAGTGATGCCCACCACCAAGCACATAAAGTACTTGAGCATGAAGACAGCGTAGTCAGGTCCGCCGCCCAGCCGCTGGCGCTCGGCCGCGCAAGAACAGGCCAGCACTCGGTCCCAGTCAGAGCGGCGGTGCTGCTCGTAGACCAGGCAAGCCACCACCACCACGGCAGGCACTGTGTAGAGAACCCCAAAGATCCCGATTCGGATCATGAGGCGTTCCAGTTTGTCGGTCTTGGTGCCGCCCTGCTTGATGATACCACGGATGCGGAAGAGCGACACGAAACCAGCGAGGAGGAAGAGTGAGCCGGCGAATAGGTAGATCACCAAGGGGGCCAGGACGAAGCCTCGAAGGTTCTCCAAGCTTTGGTTGCCCACGTAGCAGATGCCGGCTACCGGGTCCCCGTCCACAGCACTGAGGGCCAGAACCAGTACGGTCTTGACGCTGGGGACCAGCCAGGCAGCCAAGTGGAAGTAGTGGCTGTATCCCGCAATGGCCTCGCTGCCCCACTTCATACCCGCGGCTAGGAACCAGGTGAAAGACAAAACCACCCACCAGATGGAGCTGGCCATGCCGAAGAAGTAGACCAACAGGAAGACCAGGGTGCACAAAGCGGGACCGCCCGTATCGTACAGGATGTGGGACTGGTCCGCGAGGGGGGCGCACGCCACCCGCTCGTGCCCCACCACCAGTCGGATGATATAGCCCAATGACACAAAGAGGTAACAAGTAGCCAGGAAGATGATTGGTCTCTCCGGGTACTTGAAACGCTGCATATCCAGGAGGAAGGTGGCCACTGTGGTCAGGGTGGATGTGAAGCAAAGTGCCGCCCACAGCCCCACCCACAGGGTGGTGAAGGTTCTCTCTTCCTCTGAGAAGTACGCTTGGTAGCACGGCTGGGCGCAGTTGAGGAGCGGCCCCGTGCGAACCCGACCGTACAACGGGTGCGACTCACTTTTGATGGGTACCAGGGGCTCCCGGCAGCGGCACTCGTGCTCACCTTGGGCCAGCGAGTTAGGTCTGGGGCGGTTTTTGAGCGTGGGCTTGGAGAACGATGGCGGCGAGGTGGTGGCCTCGCTACCGTTTTGGTCCATGCAGAGGGTGTCGCCGCCCAGTCGGGGGAGACGCTCGCAGCTCATCCGCTCGGGCCACTCAAAGCCGTACTGGCTCATGAGGGGCGAGCACCCACGTTTGGCACGTTCGCACACCGACCGGCACGGCGGTAGAGGCTTGCGGTAGTCTGGGAGACAGATGGGCGTATACATGCTGCACAAAAAGAACAGCAAGTCCGGTGAGCAACGGATCCGGACCAGGGGCCAGAATTGGTGCACCTCCAGGCCCACTTCTTCCTGGGTGTCGTGGTTGAACTGGTTGGGCATGTATGTCAAGTTGTAGCCAATGCCGCGGCACATGGGCACCGTGATGGGCTCGCACGAGATCTCCTTGGAAGCTGCGTGGACCTGGGACCCACTCTGGATCAGCAGGAAGAGCAAAAACCTCATCGTCTCCATTTTATCCAAAAATGGTCTTAAAGTTTGGCGGTTTTGGACATTAGTTTAAACCAAACAAAAAGTGATATTAAAGTCTTAATGTCCATATAAAATAAAACAAAAACAAATTTGGTCTAAAGGACGGACCCGTGTTCTTGTGGTCCCTTTAAACTAACCTAAAATTTTGCTTTTCAGGTCAACTTAAAATCAAAACAAACCATAAAATGGATGATAGTCCCGTGCCCTTGAGGTCATTATCCTGTGTAAAGTCCGAGAATATTAATCCAGAAAAAAATCACAACTCCTAAATCCATAACGTTTCACCGTGCCAACTAAAATCCACCAAGTCGTAGAAAAAAACAAGTCCTCGTTCACTTGTCAAACAAACAAACTCAACACAAATGAGTTTTTATTCCCCGCCTCCTGTTTCAGCGGTTTCCGACGTCCTACCGCATCCCCCGCACCACACGCGAGCGACCACTCAGGTGCTAAACCTCGCACGGACTGTACAACTCAACGCGCTCGAACCGCCTCCTGCAAGCCCGACTGCTTGTTGCATTCAGGAACCCTCAGACAATTTAGCTTCGCTTATTCAACGCCGGGGAAAGTGCCATTTTAACCCATAAATAAACTATTTTACTTTAAATAAAATACGGCATTATTTATATGACTGCGCGTGACAAGTCATATATATTTAAAGTTTTATATTTCCTGTCTAACAGTTGCGACACATTACATGTTTGTTTAAAGCAGTGATTTCGTAATTACAAACGGTTATTGGTATTTTTAATGAGTGCGACTGGAACAGCATGACCCAGTACACTTAACGTAAAAAGGCCATTTTCCGGATGCGCCCAAACGCATCTTGAATTCTTTAAAATCCTTTTTCACAATAGTTTATTACTTTTTCGCGCATTCGAATGCACCAGCTTCTTGTATTCCATGACTTGTCCACACCTGCAGAAATGACCGAGCAGCATTTGAATGCACCGGTTAATGGATGACTGACATTAATGAATGAGTAGCCGTCAGTTAACTTATTTGTAAAATGTTTTTGAAATAAAAACCAAAATTAGCAAACAGTAATGATATTTGCTTTATGACAAAATAGGGTGCCACTACCTATTGCTTCAAAGTAAAATAAACGGAGTGTGTAAGAGTTGGCGTTATTGTGGCGCTATGCAGGGCATCAAGTGTTCGGGTTCAAAGGTTAAGTTTGACACCTTTGTATGTTTTAGGACAAGTTGATCTTTGTGTTTTTCTATTCAGGTGACTTTGATAAAGGAAACATCAATCTCAACGTTTGTGGGGTTTTATTTCAGTCAGTAGGAAATGACACATTATAGAAAATCTAAAAAATAATCCAATTTATTCAGCAGAAATTTACTGGTTTTATACTCTGAGACTCATAACAATACATACACACGCACACACATTGCATTCGTGTGGGCTCCCCCCTTTGTGACCGTTTTGCCTCCCGAAGAGTCTTTTGTTTTGATCTGCGTTGGCATGTGGGGGTCCTTCTCTCTCTCTCTCTCTCTCTCTCTCTCTCTCTCTCTCTCTCTCTCTCTCTCTCTCTCTCTCTCTCTCTCTCTCTCTCTCTCGCTCTCTCCGTCTCTAAATGAGCGGCAAGGGTCCGCGGGCCAGTGGAGCGGGACAAAAAGGCTGCGCTGGCTACACTTGCCGCTTTGTGGTCCAGCTCGTCATCGCTAATTGGCTGGGACAATTAAGGCTGCAGTTGGGCAGGAGCCTCAGCGGCCACACTTGCTGACCTGATGCTAAGTGACGCGCTAGAATTCCGTCGTGTCAAGTTGTCAACGCTCAATTCACTTCGTAGGACGCAGATGATGTCACTGCTTTGCGGGCGCACTTGCGCTGAAGTTTCATGAAATGACGTGATCGATATAAGGAAATAAAATGTCTGATGTAAGAACTTGCAGTAAGAACTTGGGCGGAAACAGAACACAGGTGGGTCGTGAATTACAGAGCATGGGTGGATCGTAGAATAGAAAAACCACATCAAATAACAGTAGGCAACATGCTTGGAAATAGTGTACAGGTGGGACATAAAACAATTAGACGCTTGGTTGGCAGAATGAACCAATCAATACAGAGCGGACGTGACATGCTAGTAAAGGCAAATCGTAGGAAGAAAGGCGAACGAATCTTTTGAAAGCCATTATGGATTTTTTTTTTCTTCTTTGCACGGTTTGCCAACTGATCTAAAGCTGCAATCCGGACAGAACGATGCTCCATGCGGAGAAATGGATCTAGAGACGCTGCCCAAGGCTGATTGTTTTTGCAGATATCCCGACATTGGTGGAGACATGCTCCGTCGTTATGTGAAAATTAAAAATAGGATTTTTGATCAGATGGACCCAGCTTCAACTTCAAAATCTTATGCAAAGAAGACGTTGCACAGGAGTCAACCTTTTTTTCTTTGTTTTTTAAACCTCCGCGTGTTTTCCATTGCACATGGAGTAGTGAGCGTTTGATCATCTGTATAGAATCTAATTGAGTAATTGAACGCAATAATGTGGCGATGATATTTGGTTTGTCAACTTGCGTGGTAACTCATGCTGACGAATGAATGGGACGTGTGCTTTTTCAATTGGGGCTTTATTCCACCCACGTTAGTACTATTTGCTTCTAAACGTTGGATTTTGGCTAACGTCGCATGCCTGCTTGTTTAAGAATGCATCGAAGTTTGAAGTGAACATAGAAATCTACCAACACTTTAATAATATTCCCTTAGAGGTGTTTTATTGGCCATCAACAAAATAGAAAGAAGCAAAAAATTTAAAAAAAAAAGCAACACGAAATGTGCAAATTCAAATTAAAGTGCTTCATTTAATACTTCACAAAAACAAACATTTGTTGGCAAAATAAATGAAAGCTACATTAACAAAAAATACAAGTAAAGTCTTTTTTTCCTCATAGGTCAGCAAAGATAGTTGAAAACAAAAACATAAATAAAATTAAATATTTTGGCCAAGTACAATTTAATTAGTCCCTGAATAGAAATGCAAAATAGTTTTGTAATCCTATGGCTCAAATGTCGATATAATGTTAGGATAGCACATGTTAACAAAATGGCATCATCGCAAACGTGACCTTGAACACTCAAGTCCATCCAACCATTATCTGATCCTCATGATCACTCCAACAATTTTTGGGCAGTCAGCGGGGTGCACCCCAAACCTCGGCTGAAAGCTAACAGTGATACTTGGATCACGCTAATGTCAAATTGTCCTTTATTAGCTGACTCTGTCTTTTCTAATCGTTTAGTTTTTCTTTAGTCAAACATAACCCTATTATTAAATTATTACCAATATTTTCTATGTTAATGCAATATAAATTGCAATTGTAGTCTACATTGTACTTTACGTCCAAAAAGTATTTTTAGCTAACGTGATAGCACCAAAGTATGGCAATTATATATTAATTGTTACAAGTAATTAATGGTTGTCTACGTTTGACAATTGTGTGAGTATTGAATGTAGAGTAAAACTGTTGAACGTAGCCAACAAAAATATTAACAATATGTAGTAATACCACTTAGCACCACTCTAGTGAAAAACCTGTTGGGAGTGACAAAAACAATTTGTGACAATTATGACATACCTCTCCACAACATGACTCGGTGATTAGTTTGAAATTGATTTGCGTGTTCAAACAGCGGCGGCCATTTTATAGTCGCTGCATAGCCGCCGACTATTTGTGAAGCCGTATAAAGAAGTCCTTGTGCAACATTTACGCTCCCCAAAGTGTCTTACCCTTAAGTGGGCTCGGACCACCACGACTGGTGTCGGCCATTTTGTGGGCGTGTCTCAAGTGTCCTGGTAGGGCAGGTGTTGGTCGTCGTCTGGCGACCAGAAGGACGATGGCCGTTTGGTGTGGTGGAGCTCGCGTCGGACGCATCGGGGACACGGCTGACACTTTTGGCGACACTCGGTGTGGAAGACGGCGCCGCAGCCCGAGCACCTGTTGGGGAAAATTATTTGTGGATTCTATTCACGTAGGGTGTCGTTGAGCAAATGTCGGTTGTAATTGAAAGAATGACCTCCTGGTGGTGCTGTCCTGGAAAGGGTAGATGAGGTGTCCGCTGTGGCACAGTTCGCAGATGAAACCTTTCTGTCGGCACAACGTGCAGCCCAGCACGTGAGCACTGGCAAACTTGATGACTTTGGACAGGAAGGGAGCCATGTGGCCATCAATCACCTGCATTGGAGGAGGGGAAGGGAGGGGGGCACACAACAGAGCAGGTTTTTCAATTAGTCCTGCCCCAAGAAAATTTAAAACCCTAATCCAGACTTGAAATATGTTTGTGTGCATGTCGAGTGTTCCATAAATTGATGAATGTTTGGGCCGGTGATGCCATTGTCCCCCCAGTGTCCCCCAAGCACCACCCCCGGTCCCGCTGACGAATAGCCGTCCTGATGCGTGTTGACAGGCTCCCTAATGAACACCTCGCCTCTAATTGGAGCGCAAGTAAAGCAGGGAGGAGAACGAGCTAATGTCATTTTTTAGCTTAAAAGCCTTATTTGGAAAGTAAGTTTGAAATCCCAATTTGAAACTCTACCCCTCGTGTGAAATCCCAAACTCGCCTCGAAACCCTACCCCAACATAAAACCATGTTATGAAACCCTAATCCTCGTTGCCTGGCTTGAAAGTTTAAACCATGCAGCAGTTGAAGCTTGTCCTCTTGACTGCACGCAGGCACGCACGCAGAGTCTTTGTGCTGCCTCCTAATCGGCTAAAATGGATGTGAAACAGCTGCTCGACCCGCTGACTCTTAATACTTTTCATTTTACAATAATTAAAAATACATGTAAACTCCCAAATCGTCAAATTAAGTTTTTATAAAGCTCGTTAACCTCCACTGAGGGCAATTGTAAAACGGCTTCCAAAGTGGCATTAATGGGTGAATCCGTTGCTAACGTGCTAAAAGGTATGCGCTGCGTGTGTGCGTGTGGCTGAATGCAGGCATGTCACGCTTTGTTTTCCCGCCTGTTGCTTCTCAATGTGAGCAATTAGCCGAGCACAGCGACACAGCGAGGGAGCAGTGGGGGGGTCTGCGGGGGCGAGGAAGAGGGACGGGGGCTCTTTCACCGTGAGAGCGGGAGAGCAAGTGAGCCCCCCCCCCCCTGTCAAAAAAAGGAAAGAGGGGCAGGGTGCAACACGATCAGCGACAAAAGAACTTTTCACTCATTTGTGGACCCTTTTCCTATACCCGCCTGCCCCCCCACCCCAATTTACCTCCACTCCACTGCCGCCATGTTGGCCTGATTTGTACAACGCACAGAGGCACTAAAGTTAGTTAGTGCGCTCAACTGTGTCCAGCGTGGCACTAATAACCTCACAAAGAAAGCTTTTATACACATATGAGCAAAAGTATCGAGACATTGTTATTCTCCTCCAACAGTTTCATAACTCCAACTCCTATTGTTCGTGTGAAACTGTGTTGTTTTAATGATAAAATTTATGTGGTTTTCATAATTTAGTAACTTATGCCCTGTACAGTGTTTGGAAATAAGTCAGTGAACAAGTCAAAAAATTCAAAATTTCAAATTCAACATTTATGCATGTGTGTGTGTACCTGCTGCAGGTCCGCAATGGAGTAGAGATGAATGTGCTGCAGCAAATACTCTCGAGGGAAAATTCTGTGGAGGCAAAGTAAAGAAAGTCAGTCCACCATCTTTGTGGCAATTTCAATGTTCAACTCAAATTTAGTGTCGGGCTGTTTTGATGCAAAAATATTCAGGTACTGGTACCCAGTGCAGCACTAGTGGGAGGCTGATACAGACGTGGACTTAAGGTGACCTCTGGTGTGTTTAGCAAAAAAAAAAAAAAAGCTTTAGACTGATGTGTCTGGGAATGTTTTGGCGCTAGGGCCGTCATTAATTGTGCCGTGTTTGGAAGTGTGCAAAACCCTGCGCTCACACATGTAAACAGACGTGTGCGTTTCAGGCCCCCTCCCCTCCACTTATATTGTGGGTAGGCGTGGAACGTAAACCCCAACCCCCCCCCGCCTGCACCTTCGTCGCAAGTCCTCTGCGATGGCGGCGCGGCAGCTGAACAGGTAGGCGCGCAGCGACTGCAGCTGCTGGCGTAGGCGCAGCACGGCGCTGAGTGGCTCGCAGTGCTCGTACAGACCCCCGTTCAGCTGCTGCACGTCCAGGAGGGGCTCCTCGTACACAAACTCCAGAAACTCCTTGGCCTGCTTGGACACCTGCAAGCAGATGGCCCTCAGAACTCACATGAGGACATTCCATTTTTTCTGTCTAGTGCTATTGTGCACAGAAGCAGTTACGTAAGATGAAGTGGCAAGACGTGTTGTGCGGAGTGTCACCTTGTGCTTGCTGGTGTCCCAGTTGTGTAGCAGGCGGGCGGGGATGAGGAAGGTGTTGTCCTGGTGGCAGTTTTGGCAGTAATACCAGCCGCTGTAGTGGCATACTTTGGCTTTGCCCCTTGAGGCGCCCACGGGACGCTGACAGCCTGCACATGAGTCAGAATACCGGCAAAAATAATCAACTGTCATGTCGAGTGAAGCTAGTCTAGACTCTTGCCAACATCCCCATCCTCGACATCCATCCACCCGCCCGCTTAAGTGGCGTCTCGTGCCGTCACGCCAAAAGCGGCAGTCACAACAAGAGCTGAGAACAAATAGATCCTTCCCCTGCGTTTGGCTTTTTGATTGCTTTGTCCCATTTTCACCCAAACAGCCAGCACACGTGTGCAGGTGCATGTTATCACAAAAACATCAGAGGTGGCAGCGGCGGGCGTGAAAAAGACGCACAGAAGTAGAGATAAGCATCAGGAAGTGGCGGCACGCCATGCGCGTTGTGGAAACATGTGTAGGCCCTTTGTCACAGTTTTTGCAAAAACCTACTTTGTCCACCATTTTGGAAACAATTTTGTAAGTTTGTGAACTGTCCACCCTTTTATTTTGCTGTCCATACAATCGCCATCATCTGATGAATAGTACTACTTTGCTTAATGGCTGCCATTTTGTGCGCGTTACTTATCTGCTAATTGTCACTAAAGCTTCTAGCAGCTTCCGCCGCTCCTCTCTGATCTTTTATTGTGGGGACGGGGAAGATGAATGGGAATTCAAACGCAGCTCAAAAGGTCCAACGATTGTACCTCTGCTCACTGTGGTGTGTGGTAGAGGTGGGAGAGCGAAGGGGTGTGTGTGTGTGTGTCGGGGGGGTTCACTTTGACCTGCAGAGGGGTGAGTGCACCATGGTGGGAGACGGCATGAGGGCCGATACTGGGCTTTCATCTGCCTGCCGCGGGTCCGGACCTGCACACCTTTGAGAAGACCACTCTATGTGTGTGTGTTAAAAGCTTTGATGTGCTTCCTTTCACACTAAAAAACCTCTCCAGCATGCACGATGGGTGACCACCAAAAAATAATGTGTGTCCTATACATTGAAAACGAAAGCAGCGATGGGACTTTGCAAAGTATGGTTTGATGCATTTGTTTGACCGTGTCACATTTAAACTGTCCAGTGAAAGCTCACGATATGACGCATTACGAGGGTACATTTGTGGATGTGGCTCTTCAATCACACGCACACACCCAAAGTGTCCTTCAAAAAGACATTATGTGTCTTTATAGACCAGGCGGAACATTTAAATGTTAAATAGAATGGTGCGCATGTATGCATATGTATGCATGTATGTGTGTTGCATATGCAAAGAATTGAAAGACAAAAAAAAGGAGTGAGATGAAGATCAATCAAAGTGCTGGATAATAGACAAACTGGCGCCTCTGCTGGCCACAGTTGAGTCTTGCGGCGTATTTTTGAATCAAAACTCATCTGTAATCCCCACAAGTATTCATGGACGTAAACGACAGAAAAGAGATGAAGCAAAAGAAAGACAAAGCAAAGAATTGAGGAGAAGAAGAAAAGGAAAGGGGAGACAAAATCATAAGAAGGAAATGATGAAGGATAAGCAAGAATCAGAAGGAGAAAAATCACCATAAGGATGATGAAGAGGACTTTGGATATTCTGACCTGCGCACGTGAAGCCCTGAGCGGTGAGTCCTTTTTCCAGGGCAACACAGGTGAGGAGGCTGAGGAAGCTGGTGGTGACCGACTGCCGCTTGACTCTCTGCTCCCTCTGCCTCCTCTCTTTGGACCTCAGCAGGACACCCTGCGGCACCGGAGAATAGCACTCCTCCCGGGCAAGCCGCTGGGCGCCCGCCACCCCCCTGAGGGCCTCCATCCACTCCAGGGCTTTGTTGGCGGTGTCGGCTCGGAGTCGAAGCGCGTCGTCGGTGAACACTGCCTGGAAGCGCTCGCCCCGATCCGGGAACTCGGGATCCGGCTGCACGCCCAGGCAGGAGGTCAGCGCGTATTGGCGGACGGGACGCGACACGGGGCCCCGCCCCTCGGTGGGGAAGGCCTGCAGGGTGGTACTGCTCAAGACGAAGGTGAAGGCGCACCAGTTGTTCTGGTCAAGGAGTTGGTGCAGGAGCCCCGCTTTAAGGACATCTTGGCAGCGCTGGCTGAACAGGGGCAAGGTGGTGGGGCGGCTCAGCGGGTGGACGCCATCAGAGTCGGCGGCCTTCTCCGCCATCGCTTTCCTCTGCCTGACGGGCTTCACCGCCTGCACCTTCTCCCACACGAGACGCCGCCACTCAGACGCCTCCCACTGGGTGGCGGCCCGCAGCTGCACCCGCGTGCTGTTGAAGAAGACGGCCTGCAGGGTGCACGGGTCGGCTGGCTGGCAAGGTGCGGGCGTCGCCACACCCTGGCAGTGCGACAGCGAGTAGGCGGTGCCCAGCTGGCGGTTGGCGCTGCTGTCTAGCATATAGAGGCGCAGCTCGCAGGGCGTCAGCTCCACGTGGCACTCGGTCCAGCGGCCCCGCGGGACCTCGCGACACTCCATCTCCGCCTGCTTCAACACGATGCTACTACTGCTGCTCCCCTTTTCATCTGCCAAAATACAGATGACTTGAATCAATGGGGAAACGAGAGATGTGCAAGTACCAATAGTCGCCAATACTTAAAAAAGCTGACCTTGAATAAGTCTTCCTTGTTGGTGCCATCAAAACAAAATGGCTGACTTACTTTTCAATTTAAGGCCACGAGTCTTTTTAGTGCCTTGATGGACACCTCCACCCATTTTCATGTTCTGTGAAGACGTTGACAGGTGCGAGGTTTTTCCAGAAACGTGCCCTTGCAACCCTTTTGACGGCTGAAACCTTCAAAGCGAAATGTCGCCCATACGCTACAATTAGCGTCGTATTTCCATTGACTGCTGTTCAAACACACTCGCGACTTTGTGTTGGCATGTAAATAAATGAAAGCAGCACGTCAAAGTGCCTCCATTTATCTCAAACAACAACTGCCGGCGCTCTTGCCGCTAATTCCATTTTCTCCCGTCCGCGCTCCGAGTGACGGATGTCGGACTTTGTTTCCCGGTGGGAGAAATCGATCTGAGGGAGGAAAAATTACCTCATCGATCTTATCGAAACACGTTCTGTCAGCGTGTTAACCAAGCCTATCTGAATATGTAAATGAGCACGGGCATGGACAAGCTGATTGGCCGCCGTCACACTCTGGTGCTCCGAGAGGCAAAAGTGCCACCGTCCATTAGACGGGACAAGTAAAGGCGGCTTCTGTGACAGGTTTCTGCGTGAAAGACATGAACGAGGACACAATTTCAACATAGGCTATTGTGTTGATGCTAACCAGCTGTTGTTAATGAGGAAAGCAAATATGGCGCTTTGTCCCGTCCGTAGGTGCTCCCTCCCCGCCGCTGCCCTTTCTCCCCTTTTCAGCCTAAACGGCCTGCTAGCTTTTCACGCGTATGCTAATACGCTGTAATCCCACCCGTGTCGGGAGGCGCCTTAATTAGCTTCCTGCGCGCTCGCCTCATTTGAGTCCATTTGCCGACGGGATTACCAGCTATTATCCCGCACACCCTTGGACCTCTCGAGTGTATGTCTGCATATGTGTGTGTGCGTGTGTGTTTGTCATTTAAGGTTATCATCATTTTCTATCATTACAATCTCCTCTGAGGACAGAAAGACATCCAACTCTCAAAAGCACACAGCAAAAATATCAAGATCTGAGGCGATAAAATGTTGAAGCAAATACTTTGGGTGACTCATTTAGTAAAGTACAATCCTTGGAATTTTCTGTCCTGATTTTTCCTTTTTTTTTTCCACACGCAGGACTTTGCGAGCCCTTTTTTCAAAATAAATTGTCTGTCTTCATGCTAGTTTTGCTAGTCCGCGTCGGTTGCATTTGCCATGAAGCCCCGTCCTCGGAACACTTATGCCTGTGTTGATTTCTGCAGTGGCGGTCATCGAGCATACCGACCTTCCATTTGGTGCTTTAGGATTGTGTTCTTCAGGGTGTCCACAGCAGGGAGCCCGTTGTCGGTGTAGGCGGCCGTTCGGTAGTTAACGTCGGACCTGGACCTGTTATGTCCCTTCTTAAAGGCGGCGTTGGTGGCAGTGTTGGCAGCCAGTGCGGCGCCCTCCTTGCCGTGCGCTAGCAGGTCATTGGTGGATCGCGCCCGGCTCCTCTTGCCATGCCGCAGGCCCACCACGGTCCGGCCTTCGGCCCAGGCCAGGCCAAGCGAGCCCACCTCGGGCTGCTGGCCGGCCAGGAGGCTCCACACGCCGCTGGAGCTCAGTTTAGCCAGTGCCGCGCTCGACGCCTCCTGGAGCTTCTTGGGCTGTCCGGACATCTGCTTATTGGGAGGAGTGAGGTCGCCCGGGGCGGTGAAGTCCTCGGTAGCCTCCAGAGCCGGACTGATGTCGGCCACTGCGTCCAGCTGACTCAGGCCCTCCATCTTTCGTTCACAGCTCATGCGAGTTAGGTCCAACCACTTCGGCATCTGGACAATGATCCTTATGGAGCCTTCATATTGCAGTCAGGATTAAGTCCTGCCGGAAGCCTTTGGGTGGATGCTGGAGGAGTTTGTGGTTTCAAAAGGAGGTGGTCTGAAACGGGAAGATGAAATGTTAGAGGAAGCGCGAGTGGAAACACAGCTGCCGTTATTCATCGCCGTGGGGATGTGAGTCAATTTAGCAGATTTAGATTAAATATCGTAGCAGAACTTGTATCTGCTTTCTGTCTGCTGCCTATCCATCCACTTGTGTGCTTTACTTCCCCTCTAATCTGTGCTTTGATTGATTTTCCAGCTCAGCTCAGGCTCTTTGTCTGCACACATGAATTATTTAAAAAGCCATTAGCTCATACCAGGTCATGCCACACACAAACACTTTTTTTTTAACATCTGATTCAGTTACATCACTTATTTGCAAAGGTGTGAGGTGTGTTTTATTCATGATTTTTTTTTTCTTAGAACTAATACGTATGACTTTTTCTTATGGAATTTGCTATTTTCTGGTAAACAATCTGACTTTTTACTCTGAAAAATTATGGCTACATTTTTTACTCATAAATACTATTAACCGAATTTATTTCTGACTGAGTTAATTATTATATGATTTCAACGAAAACAGGAAGGAGAGGAGAGAAGTTATTAAATGTTGCCTTATGAATGTGGAGCCAAGTCAGCATCTCTTGTTCCGTGAACATGACAGAGGTGACGTCACGGTCAGGCTCCCCGGGATGCGGGGAGAACAGGACCTACCTGGTCAAATCGACCCGCTTAACATCCTCGCGCACATATGCACGTAGAAAAATACACAGTTGTCAGCTTTATTCATTTTTCCCCAACCTTGTTCTCGGCAGTGACGCGAGCCGGGCTTGTTAGCCGGAAGCAAACGCCTGTCTCTCCATCATCGAGAAATGTGAACTAAAGTGTTCACTTTGTAGCATAGTTAACATTTAACAGAAAAGAATATTGCCGGTTATCGTGTTGTTTTAAACACAGGGCATCATCACTGAGAAACAAGAGGAAATGAATGTGGACTCACCTTAGTGTTTACCATCATTTCACAGTGTCCCTCTGCTATAAACGTCCGGAAGGAAACGTAAGGCGGAACTTTATAAAATTCACGCCTTGAACCTTTCTGTCCAGATGTTCTTGTTTGACATTATAAATTGGTTTTGGGGGTGTATTTATTTGTTTCGCGGTTTCTGGTAATTTAATACAAAACAGTATTAGGGCCAAAAGCAAAAAAGGGTATTTTGAAAAACACTTATCTGTTTTCAGTAAAATGTACTGCTACGCTTGACTATATCCTAAATTGTTCTTTCTGTTGCTCCTCACTGCACAAAAGAAGAGAACTACTGAGGTGTGTGCCCCCACCCCCCTTTTTTTCCCCGAGAGAAGCTTTGAGGGTTTGAGTGCTTTTCTTATGTGGAGCAACTGAATGAGCCTCGGCGTTCTCTTCATTATCCTCCATCTTTATTTGTCCGGTTGATGACTAAATGATGATGGCATTGAAGACGCTTTCATCTGTCACGGGCTGTGACCCCCTCTCGGCTCTACAACCGCCGCCCTGACCCCCCCGAGCGAGCGCACGCCGCACAATGGCCGCCCGCCATTCAAGTGGCCGAGTGCTGGGCTCCGTCTCCGTGGAAACGCGGCGCGTGGACGTCCGACGTTCTCGAGCCCACTCCGGGGCACCCCCCCCCCCCTCTTCCTTCCCAAAACCAAATCAACCATTGTACTGTTTTCATAAAAGTGCATTTTGACAGTACGGCATCACTGACGTGTATAAGTAAACCACTGTAAAATAATAAGTACACCCCCCCCCCCCCCACACACACAAAAACAACAACAACAACGACATATTACAGATAAAGGTAGATTATATTTGCTAAATTGTATTTCAGGTACATACAGGTGCGTACAGAGGCTGGGGTCAGTTGGGCAGTGGGTCCACCTGTGTGTGTATGTGGTGTTTTTCAACTATAACTATACTATGGGGCTGATTCGTAACAAACTAGATGACATTGAACTCCTTGTAGAGGAACAACATCCTGACCTGCTTGCTTTCACGGAAACGTGGTTAACCCCAGAGATCGCTGATTCTGAGATCCAGCTGCCAGGTTACCTCCTAACCCGGTCCGATCGTCCTGAACACCGAACTGGTGGCGGTGTCATCCTTTACTGGAAAGCGGAACTTCGTGTCCACTCGATAGAAACCAACTGCGATGCTGACAACGGAATCGAAACCCTATGGTGCCGCGTCAACAATGGACGCAAATCAGTTACGGTTGGCGTCATCTATAGAAGCCCGTCTGCTCAAGGAACTGAGCTGCTAGATCAACTTCGATGTCATGGGAGAGGCAGAGACTGTCTGATTGTCGGTGACCTTAATGCGCCCGCTATTGAATGGAACAGCCTCCACTGTAACCTAGATCAAGGAACTTTCGATGCCCAACTGCTTGATACAATCCTCGACTGCAATTTGACCCAGCATGTCATGTCTCCAACCCGTATGTTTTCTGGTCAAACCTCAAACATCCTTGATCTTGTTTTAACAGCGTCCCCAACTGACATCGACAAATTGCAATGTTCGCTGCCAATCGGGAGAAGTGATCACTGTACAATTTCCTTTTACTGGAGCGGGTGTGCACCAATTAACGATTCTGGTAGACCCCATCGAAATTATTGGCGTATAAATCAACCCACTCTTCAGGAAGCTGCTGCTCAAACAGACTGGAGTATCCCGTCTCATCTCGAACTCGAAGATGCCTGGACCATGTTTCGTTCCAAACTTGAACTTCTTGTGGAGGAGCATGTGCCAATTTCTCGGAAACGAGCCTTCACCAAAGGTCCTCCTTGGTTTGATGGTGAACTAAGACTCTTGCTGAAAAGTCGTCGTAAACTATGGGATCGATTCAAACTGTCTCAATCTCCCGTGGACTATGATCGCTACAAAATAGTTCGAAATCGGTGCACACAAATGAAGCGGGAAAAACGAACCGAATATGAACTGCATCTGGCGGAGTCATCCAAGACTTCCCCAAAGCTCCTGTTCGCTTATTTGAAAAGAAGGACCAAGGCAGGAAGTGGCATACCTCCCCTTCGTTCCCCGGGTTCTGAGGATCTCCTTCTCCAGGATGCCGAAAAAGCTGAATCACTCGGCTCACAATACGCCTCTGTGTATACCGTCGAGCCGCAGATCCTGGATTCCCAAACTCCAGTTCCTGACTCAGGCTTCCATCACCTTGTATTTGAGCGAGATTCTGTTATAAAAGCACTTCTGGAGTTACGGCAGAACTCCTCTCCTGGACCAGATGAGATGCACCCAGCTTTCCTCAGAACTATTGTCGAGCATATTGCAGAACCCGTCCGACACATATTCCAGCTTTCATTGGAAACCGGACGTCTACCTGTCGATTGGAAAATTGGCACAGTCAAACCAATCTTCAAGGGAGGAGCTCGCCATGATCCGACAAATTACAGACCCATATGTCTGACCTCGATTGTTTGTAAGGTCATGGAAAAACTACTAAAGCGGGCTCTACAAAATCACCTGAACAAGCTTGACGTGCTAACTGCTGCTCAGCATGGTTTCCAGGAAGGACGTTCCTGTGTATCGAATCTCCTAGTAGCCAGAGAGAAGTGGGTAGCTGCCGTCGACGCTGGTAAATGCCTTGATGTCATTTTCGTGGACTTCAGCAAAGCCTTTGACAGAGTACCTCACATGCGTCTCCTGCTTAAACTCCAAAGGGTTGGCGTAACTGGGAAGATCTTATCCTGGATTGCTGACTTTCTGGAAGGACGTTATATGCGAGTGAAAGTCAACGACGCATACTCAGCGCCTGTGCTTATGTCTAGTGGAGTGCCACAAGGATCGGTCCTTGGACCCGAACTCTTCAAACTCTACGTCAACGATCTCCCGCAAGAACTGAACATTCAGTGTTTACTGTACGCGGATGATTTGAAACTTTGGGCTGAAGTTACTAGCGTCGAGGATGCTGACCGTTTCCAAGACGTGTTAGATAGGCTCCATTGTTGGACGGAAAAATGGCTGCTTCCAATAAACCATGCCAAATGTTCAGTGCTCTCCATGGGAACTCAGAATCCACTCAGGGCGTACCATATTGGAGGATATCTCCTTAAAAACACCACAAGTGAGAAGGACCTTGGTGTCATAGTGTCGTCAGACCTAAAGACTAGTCTTGACACCACGAAGAAGGTCACCGCTGCCACCAGGATGTTTGGATCCATCCGACGGTCGTTTGCCCGTATGACTCCTGCGATTTTCAGACCCCTGTTTATTTCTCACGTGCGTCCCATTCTTGAGTACGGACTGCCTGCAGTATTCCCATTGACCAAGTACGAAACCGATATGCTGGAGCGTGTTCAACGTCGCGGTACGAAAACAGTCGCAAAACTTCACCAGCTTTCCTACGAAGATCGACTGGAACAGTTGAATCTCTTCTCTCTGGCCTACCGTCGTCACCGAGGAGATTTGATATATACCCGGCGCATTCTCCGAGGCGAACTTGGTGAAGACCTGAGGGAGTATTTCATCTTAAATAATGATACTTCGACACGTGGTCACAGTTTGAAGCTATACAAACCGAGGAGGTTACGCATCCATGGCGACGCTACTCTCTCTACCCGTGTAGTTAATAGCTGGAACCGCCTACCCGAATCATGTATCACAGCCCAGTCAGAGGAAAGTTTCAAGAGAAGTATTGACGCAGTGTTTACAGACTGAATGGTGAAACTGCCGACCGCGGTATCGGTACCGACTTTTTTCCGACATTTCAACCGCGGCTTGGTAGCATCCCTTCAACGTCCGGGAAGTGAAGGAGCTGACAAGGGACTCTTCCCTCTGCTTTCTACCTTTCAATGAATCAATGAATGACAAATATTTTTCAATAATGAATAAAAGCAAAAAAAAGGACAAATTATTAGTCATTGTTTTCAAGCTGTTTCTGGCGTCAACGTGCGGCGTTTGCTATTCAATGTCTCTATCTAGTGGCCAAAATAGAAAGATGTATGCTGAACTTCCGGTGACGATCGTGTGAAAAAAAAAACATATTTTGTCAGCAAGTTATCTTTTTTTCCAAAAATGTACCACACAAAATAAGTTGATATGTACAATAATTGTTAAAGATGCAGAATTTTGTAGTATCGCATACATTTCGCATTCTAAAAGTATGTATCTATTAATACAAAGTCTATTTCTGCAATTTTCACAAAATAGTAATTGAAAGTAGCGTTCAAAGAAAAATGTATCTCGGAGGCAAGTTATGACCTTTCTTTGACGCAAAAAACAAGACCTTTTTGCGGGATGTCGTTAACACGGGAGGTTTGACAGTGCGCATGCGCTGCACGCTCTGACGTGTCTGGACAAACATGGCGACCTCCTCCGGCGAGTTATCAGCGATGGACGGAGGAGAAATTATGCGCTACGCGGAGTACAGCTCGAAAGCGAACTCCAGGAGTGACGCGGAGATCGACAGGCGGTTGGTAAGCGCCCGTTGGACAATTTAATGAGCATCTTGTTAATGAGCATCTTGTTCAGTGATTTGTGGGTTGTCAACTTCCTATCCGCTGCTTGCCCTCCCTTGACTTATGTTAGCTGTTTGCTAACGGTTACGTCACACTGTGCATTACATAGTACGTTTTTAAGGTGCACAATATTTATTGTATTTTATGTAAAATTAATACGAATAATGCTAATTCTACTAAAGTATGAATACAAATAATGTGTTATCCACAGGGCAGCACGCTGATTGCAGTTGGCCTTGGAGTGGCTGCTGCTGGTTTTGCAGGTAAAAATTCTCGAATCTCTTCATATGTATATATTAGAGATGCACCGATCCGACTTTTTCAGTTCCGATACCGATACCGATGCCGTGGCTTTGCGTATCGGTCGATACCCGATACCGATCCGATATTATGGTTGACTTGATTGATTGATTGTATATTTATTGATCCCCAGGGGTGGGGAAATTCAGGCCCCAGCCGTATTCATACCACAGAGTGGGTATACAAAAGACACACAGATGGCATGAGCGCAACTCAATAGGCTCTCATAAGGCTGCCACACAACGGTGCCACAAAGAAAGGCAGAAAGTGCTCAAGATAAAAGCCATCAAAGCAAAACAAAGCTAAAAGACAAAGGAAAAAAAGTAACAGCGGCCAACCAGCACCCCTCAATACAAGAGAACACCCCAAAACACACAAAATAGCCTCCACGGGGTCCATAGACAGGTGTAGGGGCAGTCCAGTTCAAATTTAACAAGCTACATAACTCTACATGTGGAACAGAAAAGACCAAAGGCAATGGCATCAGGCCGACTACACAGTTCTTTGCTCTAAATTAGGGGTGTCCAAACTAACGGTCCAGTTTTTATTGGCCCACAGCAAATTCTGAAAACATAATTGAATATGGCCCGCACAAGAAGCTTGAGCTCAGCTTCTCAGTTTCCACACTAGATGGAGCCCGCCCGCCACACAAAGCGTTTGACGTCCCATTAACACCCCCCCGGAAGAGAAGCGAACACGCAGCGTTTCACATCCGATTAGCCTCCGCCCCCCCCCCATTCGGGAGAGAAGCGAACGCGCAGCCTTTGACGTCCCATTAGCAACCCGAAGAGAAGCGAACGCGCATGGTTTGACGTCCGCTTAGCAACCCGGGGAAGAGAAGCGAACGTTCGCTCCATGTTTGCGTTTGTTTAGAAAACTCTCGTGGCATGCGGCACACGTGCTGCTGACGTATGACGTAGCCCGCGTCCCAATAGATTAAGGAAAGTATCGGCTCACAGATCGGTTGTATTTTCCGATACCCGATCCATCTATTTTGTTGATATCGGGACCGATATCCGATCCAGATATCGGATCGGTGCATCTCTAGTATATATATATATATATATATATTTTTTTTTTCAAAAGTTACCCTTAACACATTAGACTGCACTCTCAAAATCCTCAATAAATCAAGAAGAGAATGAATAAAATCCACTTTCTGCTTATTGATGACTTTCCTTCAATGTTTTGTTTTGCCAGGTCGCTATGCCTTCCAACTGTGGAAGCCACTAGGCCAGATGTTCTCGGAAACGGTCCGAAAGATGCCGATATCTGTGAGTTTGCTTTACCCTCTCTGCTTAGTTAGCATTCCACAGATCTGTTGTCATTCATCTGCTCGCATCCTCTTCAGTCTTTGTCGTCATACTACAAAGGAGGCTTTGAGCAGAACATGTCTAAACGAGAGGCCACCCTCGTTCTTGGCATCAGGTAAATTACCACCAATGTTTTTTTTTTTTTTATTGACAGATTTAATAACTATTGTGTAATTGATTCTAGTCCTGTCAGTACAAAGGCCAAAGTACGTGAGGCCCACAGGAGAATCATGGTCCTCAATCATCCTGATAAAGGTGAGGCTTTCTTAGTCTAAAGCCTTTGTTGTATCACCAAGTTTAATTTGATGTTTTTTTACAGGTGGTTCGCCATATCTCGCTGCTAAAATCAACGAGGCCAAAGACCTTCTGGACAAGGACATGCGGCGGTGACCATGGTTGTTTCCTTTAATCTCTTGGACAGTCCAGATTTCCTTCTGGTGACTTTCTTCTTTCCATGCTTCGATCATATGTACAAATATTTAATAACTACCTGTCCTATTATTTTTTGTGTCAAATTGACCCATGATAAAAATGGTAAAGTATGAAAATTATTTTTGGCTATATTTTGGTTGTTTTTTGTGACAGAAGCATCAGACCAACTTAGCCAATTTTGAGGTGGAACATTTTTGGTTAAAGGTGGTGTTTTGGTGTGAAACTATTTATTTTCGTTTTGGACACTCTTAAATAGGGGTGTAACGATTCATCGATACACATCGATTAATCGATATAATGCTCTACGATTTATTGGCATCGATGCTAAACGTAAACATCGATTTATATCTCCGTGTTTGACCTCGGACATTAGACGCAACTTTATTTTGAAATCCAGTTCTTTGTTGCTTGCTTCCTCTTTCCGTGAGCGGCGTGTTGTGAGCAGAGCAGGCACGTGAAAGGGGAGCCGACAACTACGCGGCTCCTGGGCTGGTGCTATGGCTAGTGTCCAAAAAGACGAGGAAATTTGCTCCCCTTTAGGCTTCAAGTCATTCGTTTGGAAGCACTTTGGATTCCAAAGAAAAGATGACTCAACGGGCAAGACACGTGCAGTTTGTAAATCCTGCCATGCGGTGATCAAATATTCAGGGAGCACAAATCTCGCCGCACATTTAAAGAAAAACCACGACATCAAAGTTCAGTGTTAAAATAAGCACTTTGTATACTACAATACTCTTGTAATTTCCTAAATAAAGAGTTTGCAGCACCTTGTTGATTTTGCGTATGAATTGTTATAAATCAGGATATTGTTCTATATTTTTTATTTAAAAAAAAAAAAATCGATCGTAGAGCACTATATCGTGATATATCGTGAATGAACCGCAGCATCCTTTAAGATATCGGCAAATATCGTATCGTAGTTCTTTGTATCGATATGATATTGTATCGTGACAAAACCCGCAATTTACACCCCTACTCTTAAATAATCATAAACTCACGGTCAAATGATTATGTATACAAGTATAGATACAGTGCCTTGCGAAAGTATTCGGCCCCCTTGAACCTTTCAACATTTCGCCACATTTCAGGCTTCAAACATAAAGATGTAAATTTTATTTTTTTGTCAAGAATCAACAAGTGGGACACAATCGTGAAGTGGAACGAAATTTATTGGATAATTTAAACTTTTTTAACAAATAAAAAACTGAAAAGTGGGGCGTGCAATATTATTCGGCCCCTTGACTTTCAGTGCAGCAAACTCACTCCAGAAGTTCAGTGAGGATCTTTGAATGATCCAATGTTGTCCTAAATGATTGATGATGATAAATAGAATGCACCTGTGTGTAATCAAGTCTCGGTATAAATGCATCTGCTCTCAGAGTTCTGTTTAAAACGCAGAGAGAACCATGAAGACAAAGGAACACACCAGGCAGGTCCGAGATACTGTTGTGGAGAAGTTTAAAGCCGGATTTGGATACAAAAAGATTCCCCAAGCTTTAAACATCTCAAGGAGCACTGAGCTAGCAATTATATTGAAATGGAAGGAGTATCAGACCACTGCAAATCTACCAAGACCCGGCCGTCCCTCCAAACTTTCATCTCAAACAAGGAGAAGACTGATCAGAGATGCAGCCAAGAGGACCATGATCACTCTGGATGAAGTGCAGATAACTACAGCTGAGGTGGGAGAGTCTGTCCATAGGACAACAATCAGTCGTGCACTGCACAAATCTGGCCTTTATGGAAGAGTGGCAAGAAGAAAGCCATTTCTCAAAGATATCCATAAAAAGTCTCGTTTAAAGTTTGCCACAAGCCACCTGGGAGACACACCAAACATGTGGAAGAAGGTGCTCTGGTCAGATGAAACCAAAATTTAACCTTTTGCAAAACGATATGTTTGGCGTAAAAGCAACACTGCTCATCACCCTGAACACACCATCCCCACTGTCAAACATGGTGGTGGCAGCATCATGGTTTGGGCCTACTTTTCTTCAGCAGGGACAGGGAAGACGGCTAAAATTGATGGGGAGATGGATGGAGCCAAATATGGGACCATTCTGGAAGAAAACCTGTTGGAGTCTGCAAAAGACCTGAGACTGGGATGGAGATTTATCTTCCAACAGGACAATGATCCAAAACATAAAGCCAAATCTACAATGGAATGGTTCACAAATAGACTTATCCAGCCAGGTGTTAGAATGGCCAAGTCAAAGTCCAGACCTGAATCCAATCGAATCTGTGGAAAGAGCTGAAGACTGCTGTTCACAAACGCTCTCCATCCAACCTCACTGAGCTTGAGCTGTTTTGCAAGGAAGAATGGGCAAGAATTCCAGTCTCTCGATGTGCAAAACTCAGAGACATACCCCAAGCGACTTGCAGCTGTAATTGCAGCAAAAGGTGGCGCTACAAAGTATTAGCGCAAGGGGGCCGAATAATATTGCACGCCCCATTTTCAGTTTATTTGTTAAAAAAGTTTAAATTATCCAATAAATTTTGTTCCACTTCACGATTGTGTCGCACTTGTTGATTCTTGACAAAAAATTAAACTTTTATATCTATATGTTTGAAACCTGAAAGGTTCAAAAGCGCCGAATACTTTCGCAAGGCACTGTATATGTGTATACATACGTATGTTTGTATTCTGTATTAAATAGTACACTGTCAGGATTCGGATGGTGAATGGAGCAGGGCGACCAAATGCAGCTTGGACCAGGGTTTAATGACTAACTCAAGACATACTCGGCAAACTAACATAACTTACTGACAAAATCAACAACATAAACCGAACAGAGACGTGAGCTAAAACAGACAGGGTGGCATTACCACGAGAGCAGCAAAAGCATGCAATGATCCAACGCCGAGCAAGGGGCAGACAGGACTTAAATACAAAACAGGTAACAAGAGGCAGGTAAGAATAATTAAACCAATCATGGGCACACAGGAGGGGTGGGGCGAGCACACAGACACTGACAAACTATGGACATGATCACACAGGATGGGAGGGGCGAGCACACAGACACACTGACAGAAACTTTGGACATGATCAGGGACACATAGCAAAACGGGGGACAAGACATGACCGAACCCGAACAGAAACCATGGCAACCTAGACACCTAACAAAACTGCGGACGAGACATGACAGTACACCTTTAAACTGCTCAGTTAACAATTCCACCGACCCAAGAAGTTGTATATACCCAAAATAGGTTGTTTTGTGAAAAGCCAAATGAAACAAGCAGGCTGACAAAGATGTTCATTTATTTGAACAGAACCGGTTTCTTAAATCTGCACACGTTAGGTAGACTCAAACCTTATTTTGTATTTTTTTCCCCCCTCATGGCAATCATTATAGTTATGTCTACAGCAGGTTGGCATCACAGGAGCCAGAACGCAATATGCTCAGTGTGACAATATGTTTCACAGCTCTTCGGAACCACGGGTAGAACAAGGCGTAGATCAAGGGATTCACACATGAGTTGAGGCAGTACAGGTACACAGCGTAGAGGTAAAACTCATCAAAATGCGGTACCAGTGATATGGTGTAATACGGACAAAAGCACAAGAGGAAGATAACGACCAGAATACCCAGAGTCCGGGCCGCCTTCAACTCGGATTTCTTTGCTCTTAAGGGCACGGACTGTTTCAGTTTGCCGCATCTAACATGAGAGCGCATGGCTCGCGCCTGAGACACGGCAACCACAAACACTCTGGTGTACAACGTGATGATGATGCTGAGAGGGAGGATGAAGGTAACCCACACGTCAGCCACTCCGGTATTGAAGTCCATAGTAAAGATGCACTCCCCGTAGCAGGAATAGTACTTTCCCTGCGTCTGCTGATTGTTAAAAATAGTACCGGCGTAGGAAAGAGATAAGCACCAGCAGAGACCAATGCAAAGTCGAATTCTTTTCACGGTGACTTTGATATTATAATGCAGAGGATCGCTAATAGCCACGTAACGATCGATGGAGATGAGCACCATGTTCCCCACTGATGCGGAAGTCACGGTTAGAAGTGAAAACATAAAATAAGAGCACAGCAGATCACCGAGAAACCAACAAGATGTCATCATGTAGATTTGCCCTGGAATAATCTGGAAGCCCAAAAGATAGTCTGCGATAGCGAGGGAGAGGAGGAGAAGGTTGGTTGGAGTGTGGAGCTGCCTACACACACACACACACACACACACGCAGTAGGTTAACGGCAACATCTGTGGGTGGGATACATCATTTCACACAAAATAGTCATGAAAACAGAAAGGTTAGTTCTTGAGCAAATTGAGAAAAGACATGCCTGAAATGGGAGATTGAGACAATGACAAGAAGGTTAAGCACCACAATGATGACTGCCATGACGGACAAGGGCACAGAGTGAAGATGAAATTCTAACGAGGGCTTCTGGCAGGAGATGTTGAGCAGCTGTGGAAAGCAGAGATGGTCCTCGGTGTCCATGAGGAAGCTCCGAGAACCTCCTGGTCTAACTGTTGTGGTGTCCATCTCTTTTATGGGGTCTTGGTACCGCCCACAAGCAAATGTGATACGGTCAGCGAAGTCAAAGTGTGATGTCATAATTAGCGCCGTACCCCAGACAGAATGATGAAATATCACAAAATCTGGAGCATCAATGTTTTAAAATGTTTTAACTGTGGTTTTTGTGGTACCATGTTGTGTCAATTGAATTGGAGATGCTGGTGCTCACCATTAAACTGGAACCTGTAAGAAGGGAGCACATAAGTTTTGTTTTGGACTTCATTCTACTGTTTTTGTTCAAATCTCAAAATGGCTGCTCCAGCCGCACATTTTTCCTTGACATCGTAGCACCAATGTGGTGGGGCCCAAAGTGAGAATTTTTTTCATAATTTCATTTGATGATGGTGTAAAATGAGATTTGATTAGATTGACTAAAATTGTGATTCAAAAAGTTTTGGTCACATGCAGTCCCAAGAAACCATGTCCCAAAAAAGACAGGAAGTCAGTTTGATTCAAAATGGCCACATTTGAGTCTGTTGAGTTTTTTGTCAAATATCATGTAGAGGAAACATGGCAGCAAAAAATTAAGGATGCGTATTTTTATGGATCCTTTTCTCAGCACGGCTAACTTACCGATTGAACCAGATTTGGCTTTTTTAAAAAATTTCTTTAAGTTCTGTGTCAACTGTATCAGTTGCCTTGCGTGCCCCCGGAGGGCGTCCGCATAGGTTACTGTCGTCTATGTTTTTGTTGCCGGTTCACACCTTGGCCCATTAGCGTGCGATCACGAGCGGCTTGCAATTAGAGGTGTGAAGACAACACCAAAACACATGAGGCAATACTTGTGTTTCTCCCGGCGGAGAGACAGACAGAAGTCTTGTTTGTTTTTCAACAACTAGAAACTTTCAAACTGACCTTTGACCTTCGTGGATTCGTTAGCAACGTCTACTCGAAAACACTCGCCGGCTCTTCATTTTGTCGTCGCCTGGCTCGTTTCATTAAACGTGCGATACACAAGCCAATTTAATTGTTGTACGATTTCACAGGTTGTGTTTGTCTCCTCTATCGCATGATGAAAAAAGGCCTCAAGTCTATTGGGCAATTCTCTTGTTCAGACAAATAATTTTTCTAATTTTATTTATTTATTTTTTTATTTTAAACTTTAAATCTATGGGTTTATTACGGTGGAAATGCAGTTACAAGGGAAGACGTAAAATAAATAATCAAAACGGCATTTTTTTCCTTGTCGCAGTTTAAACTTATTTTGACCAAAAAACAAAAAAGTGTTGTTGCAGAAGAAGTACCATATATTAAACTGTGGAGAAAACAAAAGAAAAAAACGAAACCGACAAAATGTTTTCACAATCTTTAGATTAATATGGAAGATCATAATTTAACATAAAAGAAATTATATTCTATTGTTCATTATCCAGATAAATACAAAAATTAAACAAAAAACAAGGAAAAAAAACCATATGATCACCAATAAATATGTTCTGATAAGTTAAATAAGGACTTTTTTTTTCTGGACAAAAGATCTACCCTAAAAGAGACATTATGAACCTTATCCAAATAAAAAAAGAACAGGCCTCAAGTTGCTAGATCTGAACCCTGAGGCCTGAAAACACACACGCACGCACGCACACAAACACGCAAAAATGCTGGGTTATATTGGCTGGGGATTTTGGGCCTATTGGGTTACTTTTGACCCAGGTTTGGGTTGATTACTTTAAGATTAGGCTGAAGATTGAATTTGTACAGACCGGATAGCCTATGGAAGTAAATTTAAATGTGGTCGAGGCAGACTGTTGGGTTGGTTATCAGCTATTTTTTGCCCCAGCAAAGCCATCTGACCCTTTTTGGTCATTTGGAAACAAAAATATTTCAGGCTGTTGTAAAATGATGATGTATCCACTTCACTGTCTGTACATAGAGTCAGGGTATGGTGCTCATCGTGACATCATACTTTGACTACCTATCACATTTGCTTGTGGGAGGCACCAAGACCATATAAATGAGATGGACACCACAACGGTTTGGACAGGAGGTTGTCGGAGCTTCCTCATGGACACGGAGGACCATCTCTGCTTTCCACAGCAGCCCAACATCTCCTGCCAGAGGCCCTCATTTAATTGGTCTGAAGCTTTTCTTTTCAGAGTCGTGCTGCCGCTGGAAAGCATCCTCACCATGCTGCTCAACTTGCTCGTCATCATTTCAATCTCCCACTTCAGGCACATGTTCTTTTTCTGTAAGCCTCGCGGTGCTGCAAGGTTGATCACAGGCTGTTCCACAGCGGTTGTTTGAGTGATGTCATCTGCCGACTCACATTTACCTGGATAGTTTTTTGACGCTGTGTTTGTGTGTTCGTCACTGATTGTTTTTTTCTTCTTGCAGGCAACTCCACACCCCCACAAACCTCATCCTCTGCTCCCTCGCCGTCTCCGACTTTCTGGTGGGCTTGGTGGCGATGCCAGGTGAAAGCTATGTCAACACATCCTGCTGGTTTCTTGGTGACAATTTGTGTTGTCTATGGAATTACATGCTTTTTATTTCCGCGTCCGCCTCTGTGGGAAACATGGTGCTGATATCAGTTGACCGTTACGTGGCTATTTGTGACCCGCTGCGCTATACCGTCAAAGTTACCATGAAAAGAACTCGACTTTGTGTTGGTCTCTGTTGGTTCTTTGCATGTATCCACTGTGGCATCATGTTTAAGGACTACTTGGCTCATCCTGGAAAGTTTAACTCCTGCCGTGGAGAGTGCGTCTTGGGTTTTGAGTCTTATGGAGGCATTCTGGACATGGTCATGAGCCTCATCCTTCCTCTTATCATTATCATCACGCTCTACATAAGAGTGTATGTGGCTGCGATGTCTCAAGCGCGTGCCATGCGCACTCATCTCGCATGCAGCAAAGTAAAACAGCCCGTAAGAGTAAAAAAATCTGAGCTGAAGGCGGCCAGGAATCTCGGTGTTCTGGTTCTGGTCTTTTTGTTGTGTTTTTGTCCGTATTACATTGTCGGTTTGATGGCCGATGATGGGACTCTGGCTTCACTGGTCCAATCTCTTCTTTATTTGTATGACTTCAATTCGTGTTTGAATCCCTTTATCTACGCCTTGTTCTACCCGTGGTTTCAAAGAGCCATCAAGCACATTGTCACTCTGCGCATACTGAAGCCTGGTTCCCGTGAGACCCACATACTGTAGTCATGTTTAAAACGCTGACACATTTTGGAGGGACATTCTGTTGAAAGGCTTTAAATCAACATCGCAATTTTATATCAATATTGTGTCCACCATTAAGATTCTGTCATTTGAATTTATTGTTAAAATGCAAAATCCTTTTGTCTAATGTTTCTGAGTTCTTTTACAGTATTGTCTAGACTTATCCTGCTCAATAAATCATTGGTCCGATATATAACGAGCAATCAGGAAAATATTAAACATTTATTTTTACTGTATGCTGCTAGACATTTGTGTATATAAATGTACAGTAGGTTACTACAATATATCACATAGTTGCATGTGTTTTTTTGTATTTACTTTTAACTGCGTGCCGCCAAGAAAAGAAAACAAACAAAGAAATAAACAAACAAATAAATAGATCATTTTTATTCCCATCCTGGCTCTTTTATTTTGAGGTCGCTGTTATTTATTATCCCCCAGTCAACACTGTCTGACACTCTAGCTCTCCCTGCTGGCAATTATTCAATTAAAAAAAAAAATCAAATTATTTTGACTAAAAATAAGATTTCCATCTGTATTTCCAATGATGTGGTGTGGCTCAGTGGCGGTTGTGTGTTGGCATAGGCAAATGCTAAGGTGGTCAAAGGTACTCTTAAAACCTTGGAAGTCAGGTTTCGGACGGAAGCCTGGGCTTAAATTTCCCATTTAGCAAGCCATTTAAAAAAAAAAAATTAAATTGTGAATCATTGTGACAATGTACTAGTTGAAAAAAAGAAAGAAACAAATAAACAAAACAAACATTCTGCCAATTTGTCAAACCAAGAAGAAAGTCCCAACATGACGTCAACAAACCACGTGACCGCTGTTAACGCCAGGGGAGGAGAGCAAGTGAGTGAGAAATGCCAGAGAGACGATTTTTATTTTGAACGCTAGAGGAAGGCATTGCCCTTCTAGAACTGATTTCATCATGAACTGACGAGTTCAATCAGCAAGGACAAACGCTTGGTTGCGCTGTTTGAACATTGATTGGGAAAGAGCGATGTAAAGCGATGTGCTCTTTTAAGGCTCTGTGTAACGAACTGCGGAAAAGTCAATCCCAAATCAAATTCCCACAGCAATTAGAAACGAAACACAAACAAACAGATGAGACCACCGGGTACACCTGGAGGAAGCGGTAACCAGGTAAAACCAGGTAAAACTAAACTTAATCCAAACACATCTTTTATTTTTTCCATCCAAAACAATGGCGTCCATGCACCACTCGGACAAACTTGCTTTGCTGATCTTTTGGGTCGTCTTTGTCGTTTGTAATGCTTATCTGGAAATCTGAGCTGTTGGTGATTCACATGCTTGAATCATCTGGGATGAGATGGCGCGTTGTAAAAAAACCCGCAGGTCTCGCTATCAGTCTGGAGCGCAGGATGAAGAATGTTGAATTGAAATTCTCCCGTGTTTATTCAGGCCTCTGAATGGGCTCTGAGTCACCGCTGTGCCACTTAGGTTATTAGCCTCAAAATCCACGTGAGACACAATTAACAAAAGCAAAACTTCCACTGGCATGTTCTGGATTCTCACGACATGTCTCGTTTAAATCTGTTTAAATAGGTTTTGCGAGTATTCCTGGTCGGGAATTCGAATGGCCGTGCCACTACGGACACAGAATAAACAAACAGGATGTGGACAGCGTGTGGAGGCATGAGAAGAGCGCTGGTAAGAAGGTTTGCCATGAATGCTGGCGGTAAAGATTTGTTGTTAAGTCTGACCGCTTCCTCGACGTTAGTGCTATAACACAAACACTGACGTAATATTTAATTCTTTATGATAAATCTTATATTTACCCTTTCTTTTTTCTTGGTATGGCGCCGTGAGTGGCTGCAGTGTTCTCTTTTTTCTTCTTTATTTCTTTCTTTTCTCCTTTTTCTTTCTGTCTTTTTGTCCATTCGGCGATGCTGGTGCCTTCTACCGCACCTCGGTATCTCTTCGGGTCGGACATTTTATTTTTTTCTTCCTGGGACCGGGATCATCGGTCGAGACCCGCGTAACTCTACGACGGCTTCCTGCTTATCCGGCCAGTGATGACCGGGTCCCTCGCCTTGCCCTTGCAGCCGCAACCCCTGTGGGGAGTCCGTTCCCTCGTGCTCGTCGGAACCAACGACTTTTGCCATGCTAGCCCCGTGGTGACCATTTGCACGTGCCCCGACTGGGTGCCCGGGACGCTGCTCACACGTTTGCCTGCTTTGTGATGTTTTCACCGATTCACGACCACGGTCCATTGGGGGCCGTTGTACTGGACTGCCCTTACACCTGTCGATGGCTATTTTGTGTGTTTTGGGGTGTTCTCTTGTATTGAGGGGTGCTGGTTGGCCGCTGTTACTTTTTTCCCTTCGTCTTTTAGCTTTGATAACTTTTATCTTGAGCACTTTCTGGCTTTCTTTGTGGCGCCGTTGTGTGGCAGTCTTATGAGAGCCTATTGATTGGATACTGCTGGGGCCTGAATTTCCCCACCCCTGGGGATCAATAAATATTCAATCAGTCAATGCTTCTTTGTGTCTGGTAAAAATCAAAACAGCACAAGTGACACATCAATCTCATTATTGTTGATATGCATTACATTATTAGACATTACATGTCAAATGACATCACCTTGTTATGATTCCCAAAGGAAATCATGTAAAGTGAGGCGCCCGGTGACATCACAAATGACAGGAAAAGGCCAAAGAACAGCCCCCCCCCCCCAAAAAAAACAAGAGAAATGTTTAATGTTTAAAATTAGTTTGGGAAATGGATAAATTGCACAGGTCAAGTTAGAAAAAAAAGTGTAATGTGCATTAGCTGCAGCTTTGTTAGTCCCCCACTGCTGCATTCAAGCATGAATTATTGAAGGGAGCAGTTGATCAATGACCATAGCTGTTCAATAGTCTCCCGTCAGCACATGCTGCACGTTTTATTCAATCAATCCAGTTAATTGATCTGATCTGGTCAGTAACTGCAGGCAATAATTCGAAAGAGCTATTTGCATTGCTGCTCACGCCACACGTCTGCTGTTTTTCTTCAGTGCTTTATGTCACATTAGTCGTTTTATTTTCGTTCGGGAGACAGTGAATTGATTGTGAAACGATCTCCACAGGCTTTCATCAGCTGTCTTTTTGCTTGAGGGTTGGCTGCTGGCGACTCTGCTCGTGGCCGCTTGCCACAAATGGGGCTCAATGCGGTACCGCCAGGAAGCGGCCGCACCAGTCCTCTACATCTGCATGCCTCCTTGTTTATATCAGTGGAATCTCAGTAGTTTTTTTTACAACTACGGTGGAACTGCTTCAGGTGAATTCCCATAAATCGCACCATTAAAGTCTTTAATGAGAAAATAAATGTCTAAATTGGACGTGCCATAGAGAAGAGTGTTGATAACAAAAGGAAAAAAAAAGAAATCAAGCTGTGGGCGTGTCCGCAATTGAAACCACACCCAGCTCAACTGTCAACTGTCAAACACACTTCTACGGAGTGTAATAAAGGAGTGACCTTCTTTCTTACATTTAAAAACGCGCACAAAAAAACACCCCTGCCTTTGTTTATCTCCCAAATAAAGAGGGGAAGCGTGCACACTTCCTCGGCTCCCATGACGCTGACCCATAAAGCGAGCGCTTTACATTTGAACCATCTCAGCTTTCGTACTCTCATCCTGGTTTTTCCCCGCCTGCGCCCCGCCTCTTTGCATAATATGCCGGTGGCTTCCAAATGAATGGCACAACACACACACACACGCACACGTACACACTTCTTTACACAAAACAACAATAACTCTAAAACGTTCTCCTCTGGTCCACAGCTTGGCAAACAATACTCGAAGTTATCGAACCGAGCCGGACATGTGTTTTTGTCAACCAGAAGCTTCGCAGCCGGCGAGGGACAGGAAGAAATTTGAAATGGAGTGAGGCTTTCCTCACGTCATCGACTGTGGTCCCCTCAAGTCAGACTACAAAGGGGCGTCAGGTCGGACCTCGTCAAAATGGATACATTCTTCATGGAGGTGAAGTTTCTCATTTCTTTACGTATTAAAAGTCATTTTTGACTTGTTGAAAGATATTTTGAAAAAAGTGACCATTTACTCAACAAAATCATTAACATATTGTCTCATTTTGTCTCGGGACAGCAAGTGCGTGTTTCTATATGGTTGGGACATAAAATGTCCTCCAATTATGGCTTGTCCTCGATATACATCACACAACAATTCCCTTCAGTTGTGCTCAGATAATCCCATTACAGACTAGCAAAGCCACATGACAATATCAATGTACTTCATGTGTGGCACTTTTGAACTGAATCATGTTTTCCTCTTTTTGTTATTCAGTAGTTCGGAGCAGTTTGTCAGTGGATGCAAGTCATCTGTAGGGGGGGTGCCCTCATTGTATAGACTCGATGGGTCACTCGGTTCTGACTCACACAAGCAGTGATGGGAATGGGATGTCTAATCCGATGGGCAGTATTGTGGATTTTGACATGCCTGCCTCACTCAGGTTGGGGCTTTGGATTGCTTGTCTCAGACCTTCCTGTGTGGATGGAGTACTAAATCGCTGCGGTTTGATACCACTTTTTTTCCCTGACCCAGAACAATTAGAGCATTCACTCTCACCCCCACTTAAGGGCGTTCTGTCCATCCACACTGGTTGGAGTCCACACCCGCTCCACCCTGCCCTGCCTTTTAACCTCTGACCGATGATATACTGGGTGCCGATTTGTGTCTTTCAGCTCCCCGTGGAGGAAACGAAGTCTTTATAGCCTTTGTCAAGCATCCTGTCGAGTCGCTACATTCAGTTCTAAACTTGGCGAGTCCGAGGCCTTTAAAGTGGCAGCTGCCTCACTCTGTGAAGCTAAGAGAAGATCTTTGCGCACCCGCAAACGTCCTCCTAGCAGACCCTCGCATTGCAGGCCAAATTCCTTCTCCCTGAAGGTATTCCTACCCCTGACCCTTGAAATTCCCAGCCGTGCCGGCATGTCATCCTGTGCCGTGTAGAAGTGTCACGGTCTTTGGGTTACCGCCTGCATTCTTCCCATCACGAAACATTCGGTCCGGTCGGCTTTTTTTAAGCTCGAGCCGTGCGGATTAAAATGCTTGCGAAGAATTTTGTTATAAAAATGGTAACTTAACGCGCTTGTCATTTGCTCCAGCTGTTGAAGCCATCTGAGATCACGGCGACTCCACCTCGGGCGAGGAAGGGAGTCAGGAAGTGAGGCGAGGATGCGAGGAAGGAAGGGAAGGAAAATAAAATGGCAGTATTGTTGCTTGGGAATTTTGAAATAATGTTTTTTAAATCTCAGACCAAACACGGGGAGTTTTTCCTGACCGCAAAATTATATTGTAGCACCATTTTATCTTTTTACTTGACCTCTTCTACAATTTTCCTGGTCAAACATATAAACAAACAATTCACAATCAAGCAACAGATCGATCATTAGATGTTTTTGAGGTTGGCTAGCTGGTGTTTACATTTCCGGCATCTGTGACCTGACCCCCCCCCCCCCCCCTTTTATCAGCGAGCCGGTCAGAGCTGCGATAACCTCCCGCTGACTCCTTGCAGTCGGTGTTAGCTTTAGCCCTCTGCAAAATGTCATCACCCGACTCTTCTGTAATTAAAGTGGCTGCGTTTGTAACGATAGAAAAGTTCATTGATGCTATTTATTAGCTTTTGATGATGGAAAGAGAGTAAACGTGTGGAGTGACGCTTCAGTGTTTTCACAGCCATGTTGACTTAACTATTGATCTTAAATACAACTGAACTCTATACTGCTATGCTAACCAATGAATAGAAAAAATGAACATAAAAACCAAGACGCTTCGGACTGCACTCTGATTTCAGTTGGCCCCAAAACAAAAGTAAGGAAACTAAATTTAAAAATGTTCCTACAGAGTATATTTGAAGAAGATCGCATCATGACCAAAACCCGTAATTATCCGCTTGAGGTTGTAACTTGCCACAGTGACGTCACAATTTCAATTCCCCGTACTGCTGTGCTCGCTTTCCGATTAGTCATTCTTCGTTCGATGCCCTTAAATGGGCTTTGCTGGGATGCTGCCGTGTCTCTTAACACCCATCCTTCCTTTTCTGAGTGTGTTGAACCTGAAAGACAAAAAAATGAAAAAATCTAGACTGATATATTCAACGTTAACCTTTAATCCATCCCTTTTCAGCAATGTCAAGCCGCTGTACCGCCCTCTGCTGGCTACTCAAATTGACATCAAAGTGCCTTCGGGCTCCCATTGTCCTTTTCAGCCGACAAAAATCCAAAGCAAAGATTATTAAAGTATAAAACCATGCACTAAAGAATCGCTGGCGAAACAGAGGAGCCTGCTTTAATAAATAGTGTGAAAGTGGATGTAGTCTTAGTTGGGTTGGTTCTTAAAAAAAATCAAATAAAACAGGCCAATCCCTGCTCTGCACTAGCAACAAAGGATAGATGTCCGCTAGATTTGCATGGTTTGTGTTTATCCGGGATGCTTAGCCTGGGAAAATTAAAGTCGGTATTTACCGCAACCTTGCCTGGCACACTAAACGACTCTTGGCCCCCGACCTTGCCTGACCGACTATGAGCTCGTAATAAGAGTCCAACTTAAATCCCTTCTCGCGGTACAGCTTAATAATAGCCAGCCAGTGATTACTGCAGTGGATCGGCCCAGATGCCGACTTTCCCTTGGTAGCCTCGTCGTGGGTGAGACTCTTATGGAATATGTTGTGTCTCATCGCTCTTGCCTGTGCTTTTCATTTTCCGACGATTCCGACTTAAACGGATTAGAGCAACGGGTGGGTACCGCGTTGGAACCCACATTGTTAACCTTGCAATTTCATTTTAGGCTTCAAGTTGGGGTTAGAAGTCCTTTGTGATGACATTTTGCTATCTGAAGAAATTAGCATTCACCACTAGATGGCGATGTGTTTCACACACTGCCCCTTTAAAAACAATGACAATTTTTAAGAAATGAATTAAACGATTAGGCTCTCCAAAATAATCCATTCCTTCTGTCTACGTATTCTCCAAGGCATCGCGAATGACAGTCCACTTGCGCTGTCAGACTCCGATGGGGGAGGGTCCGTCCAACCCTTTGGACACACACGTGCAGATGACCTTATTTGCACGCAACTGCTTGGCAGATTGTTATTGTTTCATCAGTATGTTCATTCAATTGCTTCAAAGTAGAACAAAGTCAGATTTCTTTTGTATGAACATTTTGTGCTTACTATGTCGACTATCATTCTATCTTAAGGGCTCAGCGGGGGGTTGCAGACAGCTTCTAAGACCCCCCCCCCCCCCCCCCCCCCCCCCCCCCCGTCCCCAGCAGACTGGGGGAAGCCCTGTTCCCCGCGGGGCTCCTCCTCCTCCATTAGCTAATTTCTCATCAACTGCCTCCTTCATCATCTTGACTTCATACAGCAGATGTTGGAGGTTGCTTTCAATCATCTGATTTGTTCAAGCAGCCCAACATCGGGCCCACCCTTGAGCCGTGCTAGAAACAAAGACAAACTGATTTATTCTGGGTAATTTTCACCCGTCTGTAATTTGATGACCCGGAAGACCTTTTGCCCAGTTTCCCATCCCAGCTAAATTCGGCCTACTCGGTTAATCTCAGATCTCACTCAGCATTCCGAAGATCTAGGTGAAATCCTGACTTCCTGCTTGACAACAAATAAACAAACCCTGCATTCTTTTCAACGACTTCAAAATAGTCTGCTGCAGTTTGTAATCTGTGCAAAAATTATCATTCTGATCAAAGATAGAAACCTGACTTGTTATGAAGGCATTTAAAGAAAAAAAAATACAAGTATGCTTTTTGTTTCAGTTTTACTGCTCGACTTTGTCCGGTCACATGTCAGAAATATCCAAAGAATGGAATCTGATCCCGCTATCTTGTGGATCTAACCCTACGGGGAATTGTCACATTGGCTTTTTTTAATGGACACTCGTGTGCAAACCAATTTTCATGTCAGAAAGATCCAAAATAAGGCATCTTGGGGATGTAGCACAATTGAGAATTCTCATGGTGGCTTTTTAATTTCACCCTTTTAGCTCCAGGCTGGATTGCACACAATATATTTGTCCACTTTAAATCCTCACGGTCACTTTAATGCTCATTTTCAACTTGTTTTGTTATGATAATACTGTCATGCCTCCTTCATCTTTGCTATGGAGTCAGCGGCTATCTCATTAGCATCATCATTAGCATCTATTACTCATATTTGTACTTGGTTGACTCGGTTTCTTTCTTTGTGTTGACTTTTGATCCGTTCACCTGATACTTGTGTCCGCGGGCACCTTGGTCTGTGTAAGCACTAAAATATTCAAGGCGCGTTCGTTAGCACTCTCCAGATGGCTTGTTATGCTAGCTAGAAACTAGAAACAAAATTCTTTGGCTGAGGGACCATTTAGGCTTCGGGAACTCGGATCACTCTCGTGAAGTCGTCCTGTCCCTCCGCCTGTACCGTGACATGCAGTTTGAGGAATGCAAGGCAATCTCCAGCTGCAAACATCTGTTGAGCAGAAGCAAGTTTGCGTTTACACCCCACTTGATGATTGTCATGTTTGCAAGAAGTGGTCTTCTGTGTTTAAGACAGGAAGGTCATCTAGGCCACGCTACGCTATCGACGTTGGAGGCCCGGGGCTGCTTTTGGCATGTGCCCATTGTCTCCCAGCTGGCTTCTGTTTGGGATCTTTCCACCTGGTTAACTTCCGAGCCGCCTTTGTCCCGACTTGGTGACAAGGACTCTTTATGAAGGCTGCTACAAGGGGGAGGAGTTTGGTCGGAAAGAACCGTCTGTTGCAGGGAGATGGCGTCAGACTGTTGTGATCACAAAACTATAAAAAAAGAAATAGTCACTCCCTTTAAAAAACAACTTGATGGTTCTACACATTTTTATTGGGTTGCTAATGTTTGGAAAAACCTGCCAAAACCTGCGTTTGTATTCTCTTCAATGACCCAATGATTGAGCTTTGGAGACAGCCCGTGCAAAATGTTTTTCTTCCCGCAGCAATTTAGGACAATAGGATCCCGTGCTTTCCAGTTACATAACAGCACCTGATTGTCTGTGGAATAAATCCCAATCATCTGGACTCCAGCGTGAAGCGGCTTTTCCCCTGAGTAGGCCAAACACGGCAAGCCGGTGCCGGGCACAAACCTCGCAACTGTAATTGTGGATTTTGCGCACAATTCAGAATGAGACATCCTTCCCCATCCCTTAGTCTCTAAGCAATTGGTTGTTTTCAGAAGTCTGACGTCATATGTTTTGCCCCCGTGGATTTGAGTCGTGCACACGTGGCTGCTCCTTTTAAATAGTTAATGAGGATTGATGTCTAAAAGTGGTGACCTTGTCTCGTGTTATGTTTCCAAGTGGAATTTGTGCATATTGATCCCTTTGCTTTTTATGCTCTGTTGGACACAATTCCCTTTTGTTCTTCGGTTCCTGCATCTTTATTGGAGCTGATGAACAACAACGTTGACTATTAGGTGAAAAATGCACATTTGTTTGTGACCCCGGCAAAAAAAAAAGCATTGTCTTCCAATCACTGGGAGTTGTTTTCCAGGTCTATAAATGCATCTTCCTTTGTGGTGAGGAAATGACAAGCGCACTTGATAATTCCTGTTACTGCACTTGGCGATCGCATTGTTAATTCATGTCTGGGAACGCCAGGAACTTATCAGTGATCTGTCTCACTGGATCTCAAACTATCCCGGAAATTACAATGGCACTGCCAATTAGGCCTGGAATGACAAATAACTTGAATTACTAAGTAAAAAAAAAAAGGATTGAAGGTGTTGATTAAAAACGATGTTGCAGGGCTCCCGTTTGTGGCTGAGACATCACGAGCAACTCCTCCCATGCACCGTCACCTCCTGCGATGACACATCACTGGACCTCACCACGGACTATGGAAAGGTAAGAGGCCGGACAAAATGGCTGCCTCCTAGCGTGTGTTTAGGAGGCGGGTGGAAAGTTTACGTACGCGTGCTTTACGTGTGCCCGCTGCGGGATCAACACCTTTTGTGAGCCCATGGCGAACGAGCTTATCTCTCCGTGTCTGGAGGAAATCCTGCTCTCCCCGCGCTCGGAAATGCAGTGAGGATGGATGTGTGAGAAATAGCTTTGAACAAAACAAAACAAAAAGTTTGTGTGTTCTCTCCCTCCTTTTAGTCTTTGTTGTCTGGTACCCCACAGTTTTTTGGCAAAGTAACTCAAAACTATTTCTCTCCACGTGATCAAAACTTTTTGTTTCATTTCTAAACTTCAACCGGAAGTAACAATAAATAGTCGGCAGCTCCTTTTTTGGAAGAATTGTTTACAGTCTGCCAAGCTAGCATTAGCATTTTTTTCCTAAATAGGCTGACTGACGCTAAAAAGTACTTCCTTCCATTAGCTGGTAAATTTAATTTTCCATCCTCCAGTTGTGTTTTTTGAGTGAACAGACTCACTAAACTGAATTTACCGTTTTTTTCCGTGTATAGTGCGCAAAATTTAACGAATTTATTGTCCTAAAATCTGGGGTGCGCATTCTACATGGGTACAAAAAATTTTAAATTTTTTTTTTTTTAAATTTTTTTTTTTTTTTTTTTTAGAAAACAAAACCAACAACAGGACTGAACAAAAAGACAGGGTGACATTACCAAAGACAGGAACAGAAAGCAAACAGACATCATGACAGTAACACATGCAATGATCCGACGGTGAGCGAGGGGCAGACAGGACTTAAATACAAAACACGTTACATCGATTGAGGTGACACAGGAAGAGAGGGGCGACGCGAACAGAAACTATGGCAACCTAGACACATAGCAAAACTGGGGACGAGACGTGACAAATGTCCCTCGAAATGAAACTTGAAATCACCAAGTTTTGGTTTCCAAGGGTGTTTTTATTCCTCTTCAACGTCTCTCCCATACAGAGCCGCCTTTTTCACGTCCGCACGCCTCTTTCCCGTGCGCGCACGGAGCGCGGTGGTGCGTTATGGGCAGTCGGAGAAATCAACGCTAACAAAAAAAATTACATCCAGCCTAGTTAAGACCATACCAAAGACTATAAAAATGGGACCCATTGCCTCCCTGCGTGTGTGACGATCATTGGGACTTAAAAAAAAAAAAAAAAAATTCATAAAAAAAAATTCATAAAAATTGGGTGCGTATTATACATGGGTACAGGCTTTTTTCCAGCATCAGCATGCCATTTTTAGGGTGCGTATTATACATGGAGGCGCACTATACACGGAAAAAAACGGTACTTTGTATAACACGCCAATTAAAATAGCTTTTGTTTCCATTAACCCTCCTCCCCCAAAGTTTGAAACCATTTAATCGCCTGTGATGGACTGAACAGAACAGTGAAAATTGCAGTCTTGTCTTCAAACATCTCATTTGAGCTCCTCTGAAGTCCTGTCTCGGACTCTTTTCACACACAGGTGCCGTTTGTCAAAGCTTGTTTTGGTAAATCCATCCTGGCAGACCTTCAGGGCTGTAATAAACCATCACCAGTGGGTTGACTGGTGCTGCCGGGTGCCTAAAGTGCTCATCTTGCAGCTTCCCTAGGCGAGCGGGTCTGGCCTTTAATAGCCTGACTCGGCCGCTGTCACATTAAGCGGCATATCAGCATTTGTCATTGTGTCGTAGACTCCAGCCAGAGGGATCAGGTGAGAGGATACAAAAAGCTAAGAGGTCTTGCGGTGTGTGTGTGTGTGTGTCTGTGTATACTCATACGTCCATCTGTCTATGTGTTTTTTAATGTGGGCAGATGGTTCCAGCTAGCTGGATTAGTAATAGCGTGTTTGTTATCTGGAGAGCGGCGCGCACAAAGAGTGTGTCAGTGGTCACCTACAGTAAACTAAATTTAATTTTAAATTGTTTACTTCTTTTCTACTTTAAACATGGATTTATTCTTGGAACACACTTTGCCCAAAATTTTTACAATTTCCGACAAAAGTGGTGTTAAAAGGCCAAATTGCCAACCAAGGGTGAAATTGGGGTTTACCCCTCCTCTCTCTCGGAATATTCAGTGGCGCTGCCCGGTTGAACAAAGCAGCAGCAGTAGCAGGGTGTGGTTTCACCGGGGCAGGGAACAAAAGACGACGTTTCTACGGGAAGCCATTTGAACATTTATATCCTTGATATCCAGTCCAAGATCTATGTCGTTGTAGTAGAGCGCCCATTGTACTTGCTAACAAGACAACTCAGCACTCCAGTTGAATTACTTGTCTGAATTACTTGTACCTAATTTTTAAGAAAAAATATATATATTCCAGACCAAAACGGTTTGGGATGGTGAAACCTAAACTCCCGCTGGGTATTCTGCGATCCTCTCAGATGTTTTAGGCGGTGAAAAAAACACCCCGAGGCTTCCCAAAGCTTGTGCTATGAAATCCGAACACAACTGCGGATCCACAACAAACGCTCGCTTGAATTCAAAGAGACACCAAGTCAAAATGATTGAGTCGATGCGAAGTGTGTGTCAACGGGTATGAATAGACATTCCTCCACTTGATGTTTAGATTTGATTTGTTTTCACAGCGAAACCTGATCATATCCTCTCACGGTTATTTGTTATGCGGGATTCGTTTGTTTGCTCACTCCGTGCAAAAATTTAAGAATGTAAAGAATTTCAGGAAGTGGCGGATGTGCCTTCATGAAGAGTCCGTTTTGTAAGCACTGATAATCGCATCAGTCACAGACAGTAAGTGATCTGACTGAATGCTAAGTGACTCAAGTGCTACAAGGTAGCTAGCTCGTCCACTCATTTGTCGGTTTGAGGTAAAAAGGGTGAAATATTTACACAAAGCTGCCTGTAAATCTGCTGGCGGGATGACATCATCACAAATGTTGTCTTTTCCTCCCTTTTGAGGTGATTCTCCTTCAAATCCTCCCACATGACCGATTTTGTTATGGCTACTTTTGGCTTCGCACACGCCCGTTCTCCAGTAATGTGCTGCCTAGAATTACTCAACCACCGGCGTGGGAGAACATATTGCACATTCGAGTTTATGGTTTTCAAACTTTCCGCATTGTGTATCACCTAAAAAAAAAAAAGTTAGCATCATAATGACCTACATTAAAGTATGAGGGGGACCGGCTGCCACGTGTGTGCCCTTCAGTTCAAAAGGTGATTCAAATAAAAACATTATTTAAAAAAAAAAAAAAAAAAGAAAAGACCAAGTGGTGGAGCGTATGGACATATAGCGAGGCCTAACATAATTTTTTTATCCTCTGCAAAACACAACCAATACTGGAGTAAAAGGAGCTTCAAGAATAGTCTTCTGCTTATATTATGTGATATACTCCCCTCTAGTGGCCAAAGCGCACACAACAGAAGGAGCAGTACAATGTCTATAAGATTCCAATCATGATGAACAAACTAATTTGTCAATTTCTATTGAACTAATTGAGAGCTGTTTGTGTTTACAAAGTAAAATATTGTCTAGTGCTATTTTTTTAGTTATTACATTTTTGGATGGTGTTTCATGAAGCTCTCCAACGCATTATTGGAGGCTAGAAATATCTCGATAGACAAATCGATGACGAGCGCATAAACAAAGCAGAGTAGCTTCATCTCTTATTCAAGGCAGCCGTGGCCAGTCGATATCTCGATTTATTTCCTCCTCAAAAGACCTCCCGAGAAGTTGATCGGCAATCGGCCGCACTCAGCAGAATCTTGAGCCGGCCGTCAGGTGGCACCAAGTCCTTTTGAGATGACTCGGCAGACTTCTAATCTAAAGCCAAGAAGTCTGCTCCCTGCTGGGATGGAACCCGGCCGTAATGCCCCGAAGGAAAAAAGAAGCACAACTCCGGCCGAGACTAAATGTGACATTGTGGGCTCGAATCTCCTCTCCGTGTTTTTTCCTGGTCGTCGGTTCCTTTAATAAATACGGGCAACGTGTTCGGATAGATGTCAATTCTCCATCTTTTGTATCTGCGATCCCAGGTGATCTACCTACAGAAGAAGGAGCTAAGCAAGGACACGGCTTACTCGATGCACCCCAGCAGCGTCTACGGAGTGGAGGACATGTCCACGCTCGCCGAGCTACACGAAGCCGCCATCATGCACAACCTCTTTCTGCGCTACCAGACAGACAACATTTATGTAAGGAACCATGTTGGAACACGTTGAGCGGGCCAGGTCCCATATTGCAAATGGTTGCCTTCCTGGAATTGGTCAATGTTGCTTCCATGATACAATGGAAATATACATTAGCACTTTCTATTTGGGTATCCTTTTATTATTGTTCCGTGTCCATTAATAATGTAGTGCAGTTGAAGGTGCAACTAATGGTCCCCCCACCCCCCGCCTCCCAGACCAACATAGGTTCCATTCTGGCGGCCGTAAATCCCTACAAGCAGATTGCGGGCCTGTACGACGGCGCCTCTGTGGATTTATACAGCAAGCACCAGATGGGGGAACTGCCCCCTCACATATTTGCCATCGCCAACGAGTGCTACCGCTGCCTGTGGAAGAGGCACGACAGCCAATGTGTGCTCATTAGGTAACCACAAAAGCCACCACGTGAACCCGCTGCGCTCCGAGCTAAGTGTTGCCCAATCTTGTCAGCGGTGAGAGCGGGGCCGGCAAGACGGAGAGCACCAAGTTGCTCCTCAAGTTCCTCTCGGTGATGAGTCAGAACTCAGCTGGTGCGCCTCCAACGGAGAAGACCACCAGGGTGGAGCAGGCGCTCATCCAAAGCAGGTAGAAATGTTTTAGAATTTAGCAGAAAAGAAAACTAAGCTTGTGGTCATTTTGGTTGTGATTCCAGTGTTGGCCACGAGATGCAGACGATGATGTTTTACATTGAAAATTCCAATTAAAGTATTTCTTCTAGTATCCTCCACTTGCAAAGTAATGTTTTGCTGTGATTTGTTTCACCAGTCCAATCATGGAGGCGTTTGGGAATGCCAAAACGGTGTACAACAATAACTCCAGTCGTTTTGGCAAGTTCATCCAGCTCCATTTCTCCCAGAATGGAAACGTCCAGGGAGGCTGCATCATCGATTGTATCCTACAACACTTATAATGTTGGAAAAAAATGCTGTCTCTGTGGAATATGTCTTTAATCTCAAATAGGCATTTTTTTTCTATTCTTCTTGACTCCAGTCATCAGATTTGCTGGAAAAGGTAGGCATGTGTTGAAAGCTCTCACCTGAGGCAACCAGGAAACCGCGTCACAGATTAGAACATTTGATTAAATGCGATCCTCATCATCTGCTCTCGCTTCTCAAGAACCGAGTGGTGCGTCAAAATCCCGGAGAACGGAACTACCACATCTTCTACGCGCTGTTAGCAGGGGCTGACAAAGACCACAGAGGTTGGTGGAAATTTCTGTTTGGAAGATTTAGGCCTGCTTTTATTTCTGCGTCGTTTTTGTAACCAATTAGGAATCCTTTTGATGTCTTTTGTCGCAGACATGTACTTGCTTTCTGACGGTCCCGAGTCCTACCACTACCTCAGCCAGTCAGGCTGCGTGCAGGACAGCAGCCTGGATGACAAGCAGCTTTTTGACAGCGTCATGGTCAGTATTCCACCACCAAGGGGCGCTACAAGCCTTGGTTAGATGTTTAGAAGCACGTTTGAAAAATGTTGATGGGAGATGGCAAGTTTGAAGGACGGAAGGCAAAATATGTTACATATTTTATTTCAATAGGGCTAATTAATTAATAAGAGCTTTATTAACTATTAATTTCCCAAGTATGCATTGAAAGTACATTTGATTAAAAAAATAAACTTGTTTTTCATTCTAATATTGTGATTTATTATTTATAGTTAATCAATCATGTTATTTTGATTGTATGGAAGCACATCATGGCCCTTGCGTGTTGCGACACAGGAAGCGCTGCAGGTGATGGAGTTCAGCGAGGAGGAGATCCGTGATGTCTTCAAGCTGCTGTCCGCCGTCCTCCAGATGGGGAACATTGAATTTATGACAGCGGGCGGAGCTCAAATCACATCCAAAGGAGGTAAGAAAAGAAAACCGGAGGAGTGCTGTGTCTGCCTTCAGCTCTTGAGTTTGATCGACATGGCAGCAGCACTCCTCAACAGGCTGAAACATGAGCGCCATTCTCTTTTGTTCCCCGTTCGGCCTCTTTTCCAAACATCCGAGTTACCTCCTGCTTAAATAGGGAAGCAGTCTTTATCCTAAAACTTCTCTGCTAATAATAACAGCAACACTTCTTGCCTCGATCACACCCAACGTTTGCTAGGCAACTTGTTGCTAGGCAGAATTCCTCAGACTCAAGCAGAAGTGTACTAGTGATCAGCGATACTAGCTTGCTCACACAACCAATGTGTGTGTGTGTCCCCTCAGTGGTCAGTAACGTGAGTGAGCTGCTTGGCTTGGACTCCTTCCAGCTGTCTGAGGTGTTGACCCAGCGCTCCATGATTCTCCGAGGAGAGGAGATCTGCTCTCCGCTCACTGTGGAGCAGGTAACGAACAACTAATATTACAAGATCTAATGAGCTCCAACAAGAAGTTAATTAAAGCAAAAAAATATTGAATTGTGTACATTCTTTTCCACCTTTACCTCAATGACACCTCTCTCTCTCTCTCTCTTTCTTTTTTTTTTTTTTTTTTTTTTTCTTCTTCTTTCTCTGGCTCTCACACACTTCTATTCCCCCCCTTCACATGGCTTGCGTGACTCCCGGCCATTTCCTGCTTTTTGTCTGCCAGATTCCCGGCACAATGAAACCGTGGCGATAGTCATCTCAGTCAAAAGCACAATGAAGCTCATGATTGGGGGATTGGGGGTAGAGGTGGGTGGCGGTGGGGGGGGGGGGGGGGAGGAAGGGGGGGGGAAGTTGGAGACTTCTCCTCACAGTGTGCCTGGCATTGCCTCAGTTTATGATTAATGAGGCCTAATCTTCATCAGCATGTTCTAATAATTGTAATTTACTACAGGGCAGAAGTTTAAAGATTGAAAACAAAACAACAATGGTATCCCATATTAACAATTTGCCTTTAGGAAATTATATAATTGAGATAAACAAGGAGAAAAATGTTCCATGATGATAGTTTGGATGATGAGAATGAAAAGTTCTTTGAGCCCCGCCTTTGTCTTCTCAGGCTAGGAAATATGTGAAGGAATGGTTTTATTCATACCACAAAAAGAGCTCATTTGCCAAACGGAACAAAGACACAACGCTGTTGTGTGCTGCTTGTTCTGTCCGCCCTTTGAAGCCGCTCCTTGCTAAATAGCCAGCTTTATTCCACTGCTGGGCCCAGTAAGAAAGGCCCCCTTTTGCCATTACGCAGGGGTCTTCCAACCTACCAACCCCCCCAACCATTCCGTGAACCAAGACCCCTCCTCCGTCCTTCGTCCGGGACAAACGGCCATTCTTCTCCTCTCGCCCATGTGACGGAGATCCCGGAGCCACCGGCTTTCTTTTCACTGGCAGGAGGTGATGGGGCATGATGGATGGCGGCCACCGTTTCATTTTGGACCCAGAAACAGCAGGCGCTGCGTTTATACCAGTTGGTGGGCTAACGTTTGTGCTCACGGGCCTCATTTGAGGTTTAAAAATGACATGCAAAATCCGTAACCATAGTTCCTCTTTCCTGAATTGAGTTATTTTATTATCCATATAGATGAGTCGGCATAAAAAAAAAGTGAACTCTCATTGTGGAGATGAAGGCACTAAACACGGTGGGCTGTTGTGAAAACAGACAATCCTGCCCGCGCAGCAACTTACAACACACAACACGGCCGACCTCTGGTAACCTCGAGTAACCTGGCGCTAACCGGGCATGTCCTCGTGCCTTTCAGGCCGTGGACTCGAGGGACTCTGTTGCCATGGCGCTGTACTCCCAGTGTTTCTCTTGGATCATCATGCAGATCAACCAGAAGATTAAAGGCAAAGACAACTTTAAGTGTATCGGCATCCTGGATATCTTTGGATTTGAGAATTTTGAGGTGATCAGAAGTTGACCACTTTTTTGGTGTATTTTCATTTCTGTTCTTTATTTCAAGCGTGCTCCTGTTCCTCCAGGTCAACCGCTTCGAGCAGTTCAACATCAACTATGCCAACGAGAAGCTCCAGGAGTATTTCAACAAGCACATCTTCTCGCTGGAGCAGCTGGAATACAACAGGCAACGTGGTGTTTATTTCAAGCAGTCCACAATGAAACGGCAGCTCGCTCATTTTGTCACGATGTGTCTTCAGGGAGGGCATCCAATGGGAGGCCATTGACTGGATGGACAACGCTGAATGTCTGGATCTCATTGAGAAGGTAGAGAAAGACTTTAGCTTATCTCTGGTTCTGGCTGTCACCTTTGACCTTCTGCTATCTCCTTGTGTTTTAGAAACTGGGCATGTTGGCTCTTATCAACGAGGAGAGTCGTTTCCCCAAAGGCACCGACTACACCCTTCTGGAAAAACTCCACAGTCGACACGCTGTGAGTCGGCTGACACGCACGTACACCTTTCGTATCTTTCACGCTTCGCCAGATGCTAAGAAATGTGCACGCAATTACGTAAAATGATCCGAGGGGGCCTCGGGAGTGTAAAATCACCTTTTGCGACGTCGGACGAGTGCTTCACATGCACTCACTCACTCACGCCCGCCTCGCCTTTTGTATCGTCTGGCTCTCGCATGCGAGGCCAACAATGCTGAAATGTGAGCAGCCTGATCAGCTTTGTGCACATAATAAAAAAAAAAAAAGACAGAAAAGGTCGAGCCACAAAATAATATTCTGGATCAAAATTGTATTCAATGTTTTTCAAAATCGTCTTTTGTCACGTTGGTGTCGATGTTTTAAACTCTCTTGTCAGGCAAACCCTTACTTTGTGAAACCCCGAGTGACCGACCATCAGTTTGGCATTAAGCACTACGCTGGAGAGGTAACACACACACTCACGCACACACACAATTTGCTGACGTTAGTACTCCACAATGGCGTTTACAGCATGACATGGTCTGGCCTCTAATGACATTTTTTTGTCTTGAGGAAAAGGCAGAGCATTCAGAGGAACAGATCAGTGCGCTGAATGAAATTACTTCACTACCTCAATTGATTTAAATTGTCTTCCATTCCTGAATGCGCGGCTTTGTTCAGTAGTAATTGCGCCCAAAAAAAAAAACAGGCTCAAGCACGATTATGAACTACTTTTTAGCTTGCACTATCCAAGTGTAAGGAAGATGGAGGATTATTCCAAGAGGTCACTGATCATTTGCCTCCCCACCTCTTTCCATCCCTTCCACTGTGTGTTACATGCCTCTCATGTTAGTCGAGGAAATGACTGCAGCCTTCCCTCCTCTAATTGAATTATTTGTTCTATGCCTTACCCTCAGGTTTGAACTTTAACACAAATCAAAGCTCTGAGTCAGAGTATAGGCAGATATTGTTATATAGCTAGCTAGCAAGCTAGTCACCTGCCTACTTGATTTTGTGCGTAATTAAATGGACTGAACCTTAAAGCGACCCACAGGGAGGACTCTTCTGTGAATTCTAAATGACAGAACATCAGTATGGATCTCATGGCTTCCCCTGGAGCCAAGAAGGGGAGTGAGGGATTGTGGACCTTTTATTGGATTAGCTCGCTTGCACCCACGCACGCACGCACGCACGCACGCACACACACATACACACGCACACACACACACACACACACACTCTTGTTCTCAATCAAGTGTTTTTTGTAAGCGTACGTGTACGGTTTGGATTGTGAGTTGAAATAATCATCTTTGTTCCAATCTGGGTGCATTACTGTGGTTCCGGGAGCAAGCGGCAGTGGAATGCCGCGTTGCTAAGGCCCGATTAAACTCGACGTGTGACTGCATTAACGTGCATGGGCCGCTCCTCTCTTGTGTTTTTGTATACAACGTGGCTCAAACAGGAATTCACAAGCTTGCGCTATACACATTAATATAACAGCAGTTTGTTTTCAACCAAATCTTTTTATTTTAGGTGCTTTATGATGCACGAGGCATCCTGGAGAAGAACAGGGACACCTTCAGGGATGACATATTATTCATTCTCAAAGACAGCAGGTAAACAAATACTTTGCTTGCAAATCAATCCCGTTTCGCGGTGGAACATTTGGCATCAGCGAGCAAACTCTTTCGTCAGGCTCGACTTCATCTACGACCTCTTTGAGCGCGTGGGCAGCAGGAATGGAGAAGAGACCATGAAGATGGGAACCGCCCGACGCAAGCCTACTGTCAGCTCTCAGTTTAGGGTGGGTCGAGATAGACACTCTCCAAAGATGGATGGTTACCACGAGCAATGGATAGATAGATCGCTAGCTAACTAGTGCCGCTTGATTGATTGATGGATGGATGGATGGATGGATGGATGGATAGAAATAGGCAAAACATTGACTGTACAGTAATCTATCCTGTTAATCATTTTGTTTCCAGACAGTGACGAGTTGTTGTATGAATGAATAGTGACGAGCGTGCAAGCAAATGCCACAGAGCATCTCATTGTCCTCCATGCGCCACTGCATGCAAGAGCGAGGGCAAGGGTGAGGTTGATCCCACCCCCGGTGTCACACACAAGAAGGCAGACATCTGGCAGAATGTCGGCTGTGTATCCGAGCTGCAAAAAGAATATCGCAGATAGATAGATAGATAGATAGATAGATAGATAGATAGATAGATAGATAGATAGATAGATAGATAGATAGATAGATAGATAGATAGATAGATAGATAGATAGATAGATAGATAGATAGATAGATAGATAGATAGATAGATAGATAGATAGATAGATAGATGTGGTTCGGAGTGGGGAGGGAACGGGGGGTGGGCTTGCGGTGGAGTTACTTTGTCCGAACTGGAGTGCGGAGAGAAGGGGAGCAGGGGAGGATTTGGCCGGCTGCCCGGGCCGCAGTTTACGAAGCCAGGAGGATTAGTGTTGATGGCTGGGCAGAGCAGGGCCAACCAGGGGCCAATCGCGCTCAGCTCAGCCAGGACGGGCCTGGATGGAGACAGCCTGTCTGAGGCGGGGAGGAGAGCCAGGCCCACAGTTCAAGGGTCCCCCCCCACCCTCACCCCACCCCGTGTGTGCTACGTTCGGCTGGAATCAAAAGTAGGAAATATTCCGCTGTGATTGCCAAAGCTGACAACCAAACAATTATTGGAAGACATTGTTTCCAATATAGAAATGATGTATTGAACTTATAGGTTCACTTCTCGGTGAATGTTCTGAGTGAATTGACATTGTGGATTATTTTTGTCTTTTCAGGAATCTCTCCACTCCCTCATGGCCACGCTAAGTGCCTCCAACCCCTTCTTTGTGCGCTGCATCAAACCTAACATGGCCAAGGTAGGTTGCGCTCATTCCATCTTGTCAGATCACTTTTCAATGTTGCCATCGCTTAGCGCTAATGTTCCACCGAGTCATTTTACAGCGTAGCACTTGGCCTGACCACTAAGGCATAACAATGCCGCGTTTAAAATCAAAACAGCCGGGTTATTTGTTCCTCGAGTGTATATTATCAATGCTAATAAACGCGCGGCGTTCCCCTTTTGGCCCGATGCAAAGACTCCCTTTGTACTCCCGGGCTGCGTACCAGCACATTCCAACCACTCCAGCCCTTTTACAAGGGGTCAAAGGTCACCCCAGCAGCAGCGGCGCTAGGCTGATCTGGCTTCATCGGTGGAATGCCAAAACGAAACCACAGCGGTGGCGGCAGAGCCTGCGAGTGGTTTATTTATTCATCCTGCGTTTCTCCCCTTGCTCTTGACCACATGGCTATAAAAAAGGGTGACTCAGTTGTCTGATTGTGGGATGGAGCCGATAGCTTTATTGTGTGGATGTGTGAGAGGGGGGAGTTTGGGGATTGTCGTATTTTATCGGCTACGTGCTTTCCACTCCCTCACACGCTCGCACATTTTCATCGGAAAAAATATATATTTAGGTCATATGTGGCTAGAAAGCAAAGTGTGAGGAGTCTCTGTCACCGAAATGCATGGACAGATAAGGCTGTTGCTCATCCCGGACGGCCTCTAAAAACGTTTTCCTTTATCCTCTCGGCTTCCTCTTTTTGGCACTCTGCCATGATAATTGCATTATATTTTGAGGTTGATTAAAAATAAAATCTAATAAAATACAGTGCACTGGTGTGGAGCTTTAAAACTGAAACGATCTTTCACAATGTGAGCCTTCGGTGAAGTTAACATGCATAACTTTGGAATCATCTAAACCGTGAAGCTGATTTGATTACCGTGCCGCCCCGTAAAATAGAGATTTGCGGAAATTTTTTTTGCTCTCATCCACCTTACGCTCACCTGGTCTCTCAATGGAAACAAGACATGCTTGTGTTGATCTGACAGATTTGCAGGATTAACATTTTCTGATATGATTTCAATGCATCCCAACTCAGGCGCGATTTATATTCATCCCTCTGTCACCGGGAGGCCCGGCTTGTTTTCATGCCAGCTCCTCTTTGAGTGGACATAAATCCCATTGCGAGTTCAGGGCAGAGTTCAGAGCTCTGCGGAGGCGCTGGCCTGCCTTGCGTGCGTGCGAGCGAGCGAGCGTTTTGATTATGAGCTCCAACACATGCGAGCATGAAAGGACTTCCCTGCATAGTAACATTTGCACGTAATTAGATTGACACCTTTGCGGAATGCTTGGCTTCTATTTTTGGGACTCATCCTGTTGTGTTGCTGTCTACAGAAAGCCAACCAGTTTGAACCAGATGTTGTCCTGAACCAACTGAAATACTCCGGAATGCTCGAAACTGTTAAGATCCGCAAGGCTGGTTTCCCGGTTCGCCGCTCATACAAGGATTTCTATAACAGGTCTGCGTGTTACCTTCTCAGTCTGTAGACTTAGAAGGAATTCAGTCAAAAAAACATGACACCCACCTTCATTATTGTTGTCTAGGGGGGGTGGAGGGTTGGGGGGGGGTTCCATGGTCTTTGTCAACTGTGGGCCCGTAAAGGCCTTTGGGACCCTTGAGTGATGAAAGACTGTCCAAATAAAGTTGACTTGTACTGCATGTAAAGTTTCTGTTTATCTTCCTCGTAACCTACTCGCAGATACAAGATGATCCTGAAGAGCAAAATCCAGACAGAAGACGAAAAGCAGAGTTGCGTTGAGCTTCTGACGTGTCATGACAATGCAAAGAAAGAGTGGCAGCTTGGGAAGACAAAGGTAAGGATTTTATTTTAATATTTCTTTTTAAAGTTTTTTTTTTATATATATTTAGATATTTTAAATGTTTTTAAATTAGTTTTCATTTTTTTTTGAAGACTTTTTAGTTTTTTTTCCAGTGACAAAATCTAGTGTGTCTCTTGCCAAATGCCTTTTTCTATGACAAAATGTGTGTTTTCAATGGGCAAAGTGTTTGGCAGAATTGGTGTTTTCTCAGGCCAATAGTCTTTTTTTTTTTTAACCGCCTAAAAATTCCCAGGCTGTCAATGCGGACGCCCTTTGCCGTGACTCACGGCCCAAAGAATTTCCTGGCAGGTTGTGGTCAGATGTTCTGCTCCCCACACTTTTTGATGGCCTCTCTCCAAATTTCATTCCAAGCGCCTGGTGCAACCCAGCGCTGGGCTAATTTCAAATAATGCTTCAACCGCTTTGGTGGTACTTGATTTTGATCATTAACTCGTTTTCACTGCTTTCCAAATGAATGATTAGCCTTTTAATAGCATATTTGATTGTGAAGGGCAAAACCTGCTATCTCCACCAGCCACATTTGGAGTTAAAGAAAATTGTTATTTTGCGGTGGTTGAAGTTTTGTCTTGTATGCTTCATCCTTGAAGCATTTTCTATTTTTTAGTTTCCTTTTCCATCTGGCTAACACACAAAGGCCACACTCCCCTTTGTGCATATGGCGGGTTTGAAGTCGACTTCTTAATGAATATATAGCTGGTGCTAAACCGCTAATGTACACATGTCTGTAAAAATGAAGGGTACATCTCTGGAGTCGTCATGTCTCACCGTAATTTCATTTCCCAGTGTCACGCATCCAACGGTTTGAACTTTGGCTTTGATGACTACTTTGCCTTAAAGTGCGGTCGGGTGTCCTTGGCTGCACATGGTCATGTTCTGAGGTAGGGGGAATGTCGTGTTGGTTGTGGGGAGAAAAAGGAGGGGGCGTGTTTCCTTTGGAGGTGGAGAGGTGGAACAATCGTGTGTGTAATTATACGCTTGCTGATTGTATTGCGGAGGAAGTGTGAGAGCTGAATTGGGGGCTCGGCTTGGTTGTGAGCGGCGTTTTGAGCGGAGATGGGGGTGGGGGGAGGATGTGGACAGAGTGTGCAGTTGTGTAATTCTTTGATTGGTGCCACATCTGGGACACAAACACAAGGGACACGTTGAAACCCAACCGGACACCACGTAGCCTCCAAGGACCACATGGATAGACTGCGACCTTGTTCTAAAAATAGCCCAGAGATTTATGGAAATTAAATGTTGCATTTTCATATGTATCTGTTTTCTTTATCAATTTATTAATTCATTTTTATAATTTGTCATTTATTTGTATTTATTAATGAATTATTATTCTTATTTATTTATTATTTTCTTTATTTATTTGTTTGATTTTAATTATTATTGTAATATTGATTAATCATTGTGCTAAATCTTTACATCTTCACATATTAATTAACAATAATAGCAATTGAGCAAGTGTGTAGAACTTTTGCGGACCGCCACGCAATGTAATCACTCGGCGTACTGTTGCCGTGTTTCATGTTCTGGCCGCAACTTGGAGAGTGGAGAGAAAGTCCCCATGAGCATGCAAAGGGTTAACCAAACTCTTATTCCTTCCTTCCTGAGAGCAAGCAGGGGTGTGGCTTGCCTTTTTCTGGACACCCGCCACCATCCCTCCCTCTCTCTCTCTCTCTCTCTCTCTCTCTCTCTCTCTCTCTCCCTCCCTTCTTCCATCTCTCCATCCCTCCCTTCCACTTCCCTCGCCGCCTGCGCATGCCAGTCGCAGAAAAATGCTCAGGAAGTAGTGCGCACAATGAGGCCGTGCAGCAACGAGAGCGGCGTCACAAGCAGCAGCAGCTCCGCAGTGCCACTTTTGCCCCGAGCTGTGGAGGGAGCAAAGCGGCCAGGAGCTTTCTGAAACTCGGCTGCAGCTTTCAGACAGTGGGGGGAGATAAAACGGAACTGAGGCTCCCTCACTCCCACCCTCACCCACGGTTTTGCTCGTTCCCGCAGGTGTTCCTGAAGGAGGCCCTGGAGCAAAGGCTGGAGAAGGAGAGGGAGGGGGTGCGGCACAAGGCTGGCATGGTGATCCGCGCCCACATCCTCAGTTATGTGGCAAGGTGAGTGGCAGTGACACTTGTTTGGTGAAGTGTGCAAAATCCGAGGTGAGGGGGGTACATGCATGCCTTCAGACACGTTTGTGCTGGTTACTGGGATGTACCAAGAAAAAGTTTGCAGCTGGACTTTTAATTGAATCATGGCTACAATGGTCGCACTTGTCTACACGTGGTTAATAAATCGCAATCATGTGGATGCGAGCGCCTCTGCGTGACAAAGGCAGCAGATTCAGCAGTTAAACAAACTCTTGCAGCATTTACAGGTTTGTAATTAACCGTTATTTTTATTAGTTAATTACCGTTTTTTTCCATGTATAATGCGCAAAATGTAACTAATTTATTGTCCTAAAATCTGGGGTGCGCATTATACATGGGTACAATTTATTTATTTATTTTTTTGGAAGAAAATCATGGTACAACAATTTTTGAAGAAAATGTTGTCACGGATGGAGTGTGGAAAGGAGTGGGGCAACCAAGTGCATCTTGGACCAGGGTTTATTGGAGGAACTCAAAACACAGACTTGGTAAACTAATTGTGATAAATAACTGGAACATCACTCAAATATTGGTGATCCCATTGAGAGTCTCACATGTTTCTTCGCTATCGAGTTTGCTACTGCATGCGCAGTGATACTGACCGGCAGAATAACATCCGGTTGTTCCCAAAGATGATCTTTTTTCTGAAATAATTTTACTTTTACGGGCTTAAGTAACCCGGCCAAAGACTATAAAAATGGGACCCATTGCCTCCCTGCTTGGCACTCAGCATTAAGGGTTGAAATTGGGGGGTTAGATCACCAAATGATTCCCGAGCGCGGCGCCGCTGCTGCTCACTGCTGCTCACTGCTGCTCACTGCTGCTCACTGCTGCTCACTGCTGTTCACTGCTGCTCACTGCTGCTCACTGCTTCCCTCTCCCCCAAGGAAGGGGTCAAAATCACACGGGGATGGGTCAAATGCAGAGGACAAATTTCACCACACCCAGATGCGTGTGACGATCATTGGGACTTTAAAAGTCTAAGTCAAAATTTGGGTGCGTGTTATAGATGAGTACAGGCTTTTTTCCAGCATCGACATGCCATTTTTAGGGTGCGTATTATACATGGGGGCGCATTATACATGGAAAAAAACGGTAATTGTTGCACTTCTACGGATAATCGGGCATATCGACTGTTGCCACTCTGCTAAGTTAGAATGTCACAGCAATTTAATTAAAAAATGCCTGCCTCCGCAAAGATAATAGTGCTCACTTGTGATTGACACATTGATAGATTTAATCATATTTAATTGAGAAAATAAAATGTTCACCTGGCACAGGTACTTGCTGAGCCAGCTAACACCATTTAAGGTGCAACTGTGATGTTGGCATCCAGTCAGACTTTGGACATGCAATAAATATTACATTGAACATACGTAATTGTATTTCTGCAATCATGAATTTGCCTATTTGCTGAAAGCCATTTCTAATGTCAAAATATTACTTTGCCGCCATCTTGTGGCATCTATAGGCAATTACTATTTCAGTCGACCTCATGAGATTAAAAAAAAACATTTATTAAAACTATTTACAGCGTTGAAAAATTGCTATTTCAGCACAGATTTCTTTGGCAAACTAAAAAGAACAAATCCATTATCAAGAACCAGGGCAGTGACACTTTATTTGCATGAGTGTGCCCTTATAAAGAAACATGGCCTTGAGTTTGACAGCTGATCCTAAATGAGTGCTTTCCATTTCTAAAACAACTCTGTCAATGTGACATAAATGTCAACACGAGGCACATTACGTTTTTTTTTTCCAAAACGTTCCCTTCAGAGCTGTGTGAAAGACAGAGCGTCCTGAAATGTTCGCCGAAGCCACAAGTACAGCCTTTGTGTTATTATATGTAACAGTATCGCCGTCTCGGGATGAGCCACAGGCCAATGGCGTGATTACGGCGGGGACGCGGGCCAAAGTCGAGGTGAAAGGGTCAACGCATTGTGTGTGGCCCTCAACTTGTTTAGGATGCGTGTCCAATGCGCGTGCGAGCGAGCAAGCCAACAAGCGGTGGCTTAGTCACAGGTCCAAACGCGACGGCCCACACAACCGCGTGCTCGTCACAGTGTAAACACGCAGACTTGTTGATTTAAAATCAGGATGCCGGTGGGCGTGAGGCCTGCGACGTCACAAGTATGCATGTGGTGACACGCCATGTTGGTTCACCACTTGATAGAGCAAACCAAAGTAACGTCCTAAATTGTGTTTCCTGTCTTCCAGGAAGCAGTACAAGAGGGCCTTGGCCAGCGCCGTCACTATTCAGAAGAACTACCGCGCTCACTTTTGGAGGCGCAGCTTTCTGCGCCTGCGCTCGGCCTCCGTGGTTGTGCAGAAGCACCACCGTGGTCAGCTGGCCCGATCCCTCTGTCGCCAGCTCCGGGAGGAGGAGGAGAAACGTAAGCACCGGGAGGAAGAGGAGAGGAGGTGCTTAGAGGAGGAAGAGAAGAGGAAGATGGAGGAGGAGAAGAGAAAGGAGGAGGTGGAGGAGGAGAGACGGCGGCTGCTGGACGACGAGCTGAAGAGGAAAGCCGAGGAGGAGTTGAGGCTCGTGAAGGAGAAAGAGGCTGCAAACGGGGACGTGAAAAGGTAAAAGTATCTTTCTGTTAAAAAGCAAAAAGATCGTATGACATCACTTGACTCACGGCCACAGTGATGAGACGAGAGATTAAGCATGCTTGCTTCAAGCTGATGTTTGACTTTTCTTCATTTCTTTCACGGTGTTCTCAGGAACTCCCTGCTGCCGAATGGTGCTTGCCAGAAGGTAAGAATGTTGACCGCACTCATTTGTGGCTGTCTTGTGTTTTGTAGTCAAGTACAAGTCCAAAAGATGGCGCAGTGCTAAAAAAATAAACAGAAAAAATCACTACTTGAAACAAATAAGTATAATTTTATCCAAATTGGCTCACTTGATTTATTTGCCGCCAAATAAATTCTACCAAGCAGCATGAAGCCATGGCAGCTTGTTACGTGACCTTCTGAGCTATTCTGCTGGTTTATGTGGCTGCTTCTGTGAGCCAGCAAAAAAAATAATTTTCTTGCGGGATTTCATAATGAATCACATAGACCAGTGATTCCCATCCACTCTTCCACAGGAAATTATCCAATTTCACTTAATGAGTTTAGGAGTTGTTTAGAAATGGTTTTGTCAAATCTGTTTTCATCTTTTCCTTGCTGGCGACATATAGTGACAGGCGGAAGAAATGTTCTAATGCCGCCACCACACATCATCATTAGTTTAGTACTTCTCATGACGTTTATGTTTGGTGGTGTTCTATGAGGCTTTTGTCGTGTAAAATGTGTGCCTTGGCGCAATAGATGTTGGGAAACACTGGTAATCATCTGGGCAGTTTAGTACTTCATAAGAAGGGAAATTGGAATTTCAAAAGCGTATGTGGGAGTACAGCAGTGGTCTACATCAGTGGTCCCCAACCTTTTTTGCGCCACCGACCGGTTACATGTCAGAAATATTTTCGCGGACCGGCATTTATATAAATAAATAATACATTTATATAAATAAATAAATAAATAATACATTTATAATAAATATATATATACGATGAAATGAAATGATACGATTGACATAAAAACAAGTACAAATGCCAAAAATAAAACTCACCATTACGTTGAATTAGTGGGAGCACTGAGTTTGTTTCTCAGAAACGAGCCGGTCCCATCTAGACGTAGTCGGAGACAATGACACCCGAAGGGATTAAGGTTTGTCTTTTATTGCAGGATGCTTGGTCTCCATGTGTTGAAGCAGTTTTGAATGCTTCATTGCCTGGTTAGTTAGCCTGTCGCCACATATTAGCTTTGCGGACTCGACTGGGGAAACATGTCACGTGACCGGGACGAGTGTCTTGACCTGAATTAATTGATCATCGATAATTTTTTTTTTTCTGTGCGGCTTGGCGGCCCAGTACCAAGTGACCCACGGACCGGTACCGGCCCGCGGCCCGGTGGTTGGGGACCACTGGTCTACATAAAGCCCCGTCTCCATTTTCTACCTGCTATTTATTCCAGTGGCACTACCTGGTACCATTGTTTGTACCTGGTCAGTTCTTCATTTCTAGTCGAGCATATTTATGCCCCATGGGCTTCACTTGTTTTTTTTTTTATTTAAAAGTTAAATATAACTAAACTGTACCAAAGGAGCGATTCATTCTCACTAGAGGGAGCCATTCTATTTTCTTTTATATAAATGTTTACACACAATTAGACAGAAAATTCCAGGTTGTACCATTTGGTGAGGAACACGAGAAAGTTGACAAAAGTTAAGAAAAATATTTTTTCAGAGCGTGTCCCACAACCACACCAGTGATGATGAGAGCCGGCAGATGGAGGAGATCCTGCGACTGGAGAGAGAAATCGAACGGCTGCAAAGGCAGCAGGAGGACGGCGTGTCTCTTCTGAGCGACTTCTCCCGCGAGGACCTCCGCCAGATGCGGGAGGCCGAGATCTATCGACTGGAGAAGGAGGCCTCCCGTGTGGCTACCGAGTTCCTGGAACTTTTGGACTTTGGCGCGTTGGAGCCGTCGCTGTCCAGCGAGGAGAACCTCCACGACCCGACGGAATCCACCGCTCCTCTGGCCGAGGAGGAGGTGGACGAGGGTTTCCACGCGGAGGACGAGTGCGTTCCTCTGCCAGACTTGCCCCTGCCAGCTCAGGTCCCGCTGAAGAAAGTTGTATTTCAAAGTCTGGCCCCTCCGCCGGCTTTTTCAGAAGGATTCTTGGTCAGCCCTCCCTTGGCTTCCCCTTCCAACGGACTCGATCGTATCCCAGACTCCCAAATTCCTTGCTCTGCTCCTCCTGTGGTCGCCAACGAGAAGAATTTACACTCTGAGCCTCCCCTGAGCCAGGAGGCGTCCTGTTCCAATCTGCCTGACGCAGAGTCCGACTACGACCAGGAGGAGTTTGAGGAGGCTCAGCGGAGCTCGCGTGCGAGCATCAACAACGGCCACACTACCGATGAGGAGTTGCTTCGCAAATCCTCCTGCACACAGAACAGCCTGGACTCCTATAAAGGCAGTTTGGACTCGGTGAGAACACAAAAAATAACTGCATAGTCACGTAGCTGTAAAACTCTTCCTTTTGTGCTTTGTGTCATTTGCTGATACACACCTTAAGTTTCTCATGCTGTCAAATTAAAACGTGTTAAAGGGAGGTGAGCTTTTTGTGCCCGGCAGGAGTTGGAAAAATAAGTGATTTTGGGAACTCGCAGGAGTGCAGATCTATTCACACTTTCTTGTGTACACGCAAAAAAGTCCAAAACATCTGTTGCCTTTTGTTTCAGTTCATCGACAGCGACGATGACAATGACGGCTGCGTGGACACAGACGAGGAGGTTTCCAATGGCAGGCTGCATCTACTGAATGGCGCCGGGCCTCCCTATTTCCACGGCTATCTCTACATGAAGAGTCAGTGGCGTGAATAAATTCTTTTTTTTTTTGTCGTGTTTCAAAACTATCAGTCCCTAAAATTTTTGACCACAATAAAAAAATAATACATTTAGCTACCGTATTTTCCGGACTATAAGGCGCACCTTCAATGAATGGGCCATTTTAAAACTTTGTCCATTTATAAGCCGCACCGGACTATAAGGCGCACCATTAATGCATCATGTCAGATTTGTAATCCAAATCAAATCATTCTCCATTTTATCTTTTTTATTTCAACTTCAGATGCAACAAATTACTTTATAATCACAAAATAATGATCCATAGTCTTTTTGATTCATGATTCCTAGTCTTCAGCGGGCCACTTATGATTGATTTCATGACACAATGCTTTGGGCCAGTTTAAATTTAGGAATTTGGTCCATATATAAGGCGCATAAGGCGCACTGTCGGCTTTTGAGAAAATCTTAGGTTTTTAGGTGCGCCTTATAGTCCGGAAAATACGGTAGTTACCAAATAAGCTAACAGTTAGCCTAGCTTTTTCTCTTTCTTTGTTTTCGTCATTCATGGCATTCTGAATGCCCTGCGGCACTGTGCTGCCTTTCATTGGTCAATCTTGGTACTACAACAGATATAGAATTTATTTGGCACCCGTCCATTGGGTTCCGATCTTCAATAAACTAACGGTAGGTCGCTAGCCAATCGCAAGCTACCAAACATTTCTCTCCTCTATTTCCAGGTGGCCTCATGATCCCGTGGCGTCGTCGCTGGTGCGTCCTCAAAGATGAGACATTCATGTGGTTCCGAGCCAAGCAGGACTCGGTCAAGTCGGGTTGGCTTTACAAGAAAGGCGGTGGAATGTCCACACTGTCACGGCGAAACTGGAAGATGCGCTGGTTCGTCTTACGGGACTCCAAGCTCATGTACTTTGAAAACGACAGCGAGGAGAAGCTCAAAGGGACCATTGACGTGCGCACGGCCAAGTAAGTCTTCCGTAATACTATTTTTAGCTTGAATGTTGCTATTTGAGACACAATATATATATATATAGTATATATTTTTAACTTTGGCTCCTCTCCAGGGAGATCGTGGATAATCACGAGAAGGAAAATGCTCTCAACATTGTCACTGAGGAGAGGACTTATCACATCTATGCAGAAACTCCCGAAGATGCCAGGTACCGAGCATTACATCGAGCAATTCATTGGCTGTGAAGGTGTAGAAAGAATAGATTCAGAAAGGTTGGAGGGAAAAAAAATGCAGCTTCACTTTGTTTACCTCGCGGTTCATGTAATGTATGGAAATAAAATTCCCCCCTTATGGTTGCCAACGGAACATCATGCTATATCATTTTCCAATCAACTGTCGTGTTTTCTTTGCGGAACACCCCGCGGTCTCATCCAGCGGTTGGTTCAGCGTGCTGAGTCGAGTCCACAGCGCCAGTCCGGAGCAGCTCATGGAGATGCACCACGAACAGGCCAACCCGAAGAATGCTGTGGTTAGTGGTCTTCGAACCCTCGACCCCACCCGCCACTCTCTCCCCCTGACTGGGTCCCAGTCATTTTCATTGCAGTTAACCTTTTACTGGACAAGGAGTTTTTTTGTGTTGAATCTTGAATTTAACTTTATTTTTGTTTGTCCAGGGCACGCTTGATGTGGGCTTGATTGATTCGGTGTGCGCGTCGGATAACCCCGACAGGTGAGTCCGTGTACTACACACCGTTTATCATTTTTATTTATAGAGCGGCCTCAGACATTAGCTACTTAAATGAAGAAAGAACTAAGCGCTGAGGTAAACCTTTTTTTAAAGGGGAAACTCTTGAATATTCACAGTTTTTTTCCATGTATAATGCGCCCCCATGTATAATACGCACCCTAAAAATGGCATGTTGATGCTGGAAAAAAGCCTGTTCCCATGTATACTAATACGCACCCAAATTTTGACTCCTACTTAAGTCCGTAAACTTAAAATTATTTCAGAAAAAAGATCATCTTTGGGAACAACCGAATGTTATTCTGCCGGTCAGTATCACTGCGCATGCGCTAGCAAACTCGATAGCGGAGAAATGTTTCGGATTTGTGCAGGGTACATTGCGACAGCAAACGAGCAGGTGATCGAGCAAGCGTCTGATACGAGAGCATTGTATTCGTATGGAGCGTGTTTGAAGTGAACAGGAGAGAAGAAAGCGCATCTGTAATGGCGGCCTCCGTATGATATCCGGATTAAAAAATAATAATAATAATTGTACCCATGTATAATGCGCACCCCAGATTTTAGGACAATAAATTTGTTAGATTTTGCGCATTATACATGGAAAAAAACGGTAATCGTTATAAATAATTTCCACACATAATGATACATACAAATAAAATAATGATAATTAATACATCGTAATGTATTAATACTTTTGTTTCTTTAAAAATGTTTTTTTTCCCCCCACCATTTGAGGAAATAATTTATTGAGTGTTTTTCAATGAAAACAAATAATTTGATGAAAACGTACTGTAAAGTGACATGTTGCTATTTTTAGACCAAACTCGTTTGTGATCATCACCGCCAACCGGGTGATCCACTGCAACACGGACACACCCGAGGAGATGCACCACTGGATCGGCCTGCTGCAGAAATCCAAGGGAGACTCCAAAGGGGATGGACAGGACTTTATAGTCAGGGGTAAGACACACTGTGTGTGTGTGTGTGTGTGTACATGATATAAATAATAGATAACTCTTCGTCCCTTAGGTTGGCTGCATAAAGAGATGAAGTCAGGAGTGAAGAGCACATCTTTGAAGCTGAAGAAGCGTTGGTTCGTCCTCACCACTAACTCGCTGGACTACTACAAATCATCCGAGCGTAGCGCCTCAAAATTGGGCACGCTGGTCCTCAACAGTCTGTGTTCTGTGGTCCAGCCGGACGAAAAGGTCTTCAAGGACACTGGTGAGGGAAAATTTCAAATTGAAGTTTGAAAATCTTCTTCCAAGATGCAATACAAATTGGTTGTGTCGATTGCCGTCTTAGGTTATTGGAACGTCATCATCCACGGACGCAAACACTCGTACCGCCTGTACACCAAAATGCTGAACGAAGCCATGCGCTGGACAAACGCAATACAGGGCGCCATCGACAGCAAAGTTCCCATCGAAACGCCGACGCAGCAGCTCATTAGGGACATCAAGGTAGGCACGATGTGCCTCGAAAGCTCCGCCCGCACAAATTGCGCAAGATTAATATGCGTGAAACAACTCTTTGCAGTCCTGCGCGTCTCTGGCAGGGACGCAGTGTGTGGTAAAGTGAGGTACTCGTTGTGCGTGTTGTGTAAACCTCGTTTTCCGCTGTCCCTTTAACCACAATGCGGTGACGTGTGCACGCCCCCGAGTTTGACCCGATGGAAACACCGAGCCTCTCTTTTGCTGTTTCTCAGGAGAGCAGTTTGAATGTGGAGGCGGTGGAACAGACGTACTGGAGGAACCCCATCCTGAGATACACCCAGCATCCTTTGCACTCGCCGCTCCTGCCGCTGCCTTACGGAGACGTCAGCATACACTGTGAGTTGATAAGATGTAGGTTGGCCCCATCTGTCGATCACTGATTCCAAAATCTCCTCCTGGCGTTTCCAGTGCAAAAGGAGAAAGGTTACACCAGCCTGCAAGACGAAGCGGTGAAGATCTTCAACTCGCTGCAAGAGATGGAGGCTGTGGCGGACCCCGTGCCCATTGTCCAGGGGATCCTGCAGACGTGCCAGGATTTGAGGTCGCTGAGGGACGAGGTCTACTGTCAGCTGATCAAACAGACCAATCACGTAGCGCACCCCAATAGCCCCTCCAACCGCGCTCACTGGCATCTCCTCACCTGCATGAGCTGCACCTTCTTGCCCAGCCGCGGCATCCTGCGCTACCTCAAGTTTCATCTCAAACGGTGCGACGCAAAGAAAAAAGAATCCAAATTGTGTATTGACAGTGGTTATAAAAAGTCTACACACCCAATGCCATTTTTTTAGATTTTCTAGTGCCTGTGTACTTCTGGTTCACCCCAAATTCATTTCAGATGTTCTCGTATGCTTCTTCCTGTGTGCGTAGGATAAAGGAGCTGTTCCCAGGGACCGAGATCGAAATGTTTTCACATTTCATCAGCGAGTCTCTGAAGAGAACCAAGAGCAGAGAGTTTGTTCCTTCCCAAGAGGAAATTGTCGCCCTGCTGACTCGGCAGGAAATGACCACCACGGTCTACTGTCACGGGGGAGGCTCCTGCAAGATCTCCATTAACTCGCACACCACTGCTGGAGAGGTACGGGCTGGAGATATTTTCATCATCAAGCAAACTTTCCAATGCTTGATGGGACTTTTCCGGCTTTTTCTTTTTGGCGTAAGGTGGTGGAGAAGCTGATCAGAGGTCTGGCCATGGAGGACAGCAGGAACATGTTTGCTCTCTTTGAACATAACAACAGTATTGACCGAGCCGTGGAAAGTCGAGTCCTGGTGGCCGACGTGCTGGCTAAATTTGAAAGGTGAGACGCCCGCATGATGAAGCTGATTAATATTTGGGTCATTAACAACATTTACTGCCACTAGACTGGCTGGCAGTGAAGAAGCTGAGGACGAAGGCCATTGGAAGCTCTATTTCAAACTTTATTGCTTCCTGGATGTGGAGAGCATGCCAAAGGAGGGGGTGGAGTTTGCCTTCATGTTTGAGCAGGTCAGTTTCCACTTTCTGAACTCGTCTCATCTTGAAATTCCATAAGAATAGGAGGGCCAAAGAATTGCATCGGTGTGATGGATATTGTGGACAATTAATGCTAAAAGGTACACGCAGGTTTTGGAGCAATATATGCTGCCAGCCAACCAGTTTTTTTTGTTTGGGATGTCTGTGCTTATTTCAGCAAGACATGTTAGAACAAGGCTACCTTGTAAAAGTGTGAAAGTACTAGCTTGGCTTGTCAGACCTGTCGCCCATTGAAAATGCGTGGGCCCAAGAAGAGCAAAATTCAACAACAGTTGAATATAAAGGATTTTCAAATCCTTGTGTTCTGTTTTTATTTACATTTTATACGTCCTAATTTTCTTTGAATCGGGTTTTGACGTTTGACAAAAGAGTTGGCGGGCCAAATTGGCCTCTGGGCCTTGAGTTGAACTTGTTGAGTGACTTGTTGCTGACGTGCCAAATCCATTCGTGTCCCTTCAGGCCCACGAGAGCTTAACCAGAGGACACTTCCCAGCCCGCGAGGAGACTCTGCAGCATCTGGCCGCTCTGCGCCTGCAGTTCCTCCACGGCGACGAAACCCGGGCGGCATGGAGCCTTGAGAGCGTCTACCCCGTGGGCCGTCTGCGAGCTCGCATCTTGCAGTACACCAAGGTGAGCGCGGGCTCAGGGTCAGCTCAGACTCTAGAGCGGCGCAGGACCAGCTTCCTGGACGGGACCCTCCGGCGAGGCTTGAAGACGGGCTCGCTGAAGAAGCAACGCATGGAGGAGGAGCAGATGTTGGAGATGTGGATCAAGGAGGAGATGTCGGCCACCAGGGCCAGCATCACGGAGAAGTGGTGCCGTCTGCAAGGTCTGCTCCAGCACCAGGCCATGCTCAAGTACATGACCATCATCAAAGAGTGGACCGGATATGGATCCACGCTCTTTGATGTGGAGGTAATGACGTTTGCGGACGTAGGCCTCGACCAATTACAATAATAATTGAGTCACTTCCAGTAGTTGCAAAACTCTTCTTTGTGTGTGTGTGTGTATATATGTGTAATATTCTGCCCCCTGGTGGTTGCATCTAATGCGTACACATTTGTGCATGTGCAGTGCAAAGAGGGAGGCTTCCCGCACGATCTTTGGTTGAGCGTGAGTGCTGAAAATGTGTCGGTGTACAAGCGAGGAGAGCCCAAACCCCTGGAGACCTTCCCTTACGAGCACATCATATTCTTCGGAGCTCCGCAGCCCTGCACGTATAAGATCACCGTGGATGAGAGGGAAATGTTCTTTGAAACGCCACAGGTACTCACGACTACTGCGTTTAACAATACGAACTTGATGGGTTGTAATTTGTAGAAGTTGCAGTAAATTCTCCATGTGACATATTTGTTCTCTTGTTATTTCCAGGTTGGTGAGATCACAAAGATCATGAAAGCCTACATCAACATGATCGTAAAGAAACGATGCAGTGTTAAGTCGGTGTCAAGCTACGGCAGCAACTGGATCAGATGATTGATGGGTCAAGGAGAAAAGTACCAAACTCTGCTTCAACATGTTGGAGCCACCACAAGAGGAACAAATTAGTGCAAAAACAGAGACTAATAATGTGTCTCTATGGGAAAAAAAAAAATTGCACCATTTGAAGCTTTGAATGTCGCTTGGAATATGTACACTGGTCCCTTTTCACATGATTTCAGTTTAGTTTCGCTTATAATAAGCAAATCAAATTGACTTACTAAGTTTTTATAATGTACTGTTTACTCAAATAGTGACCCCTACTGGTAGGCTTAGAATTGCCGATAGGTGTCATGAGATAGCGCCAAAGCAATACTTTTATAAGATTCACAATTTACCTTCTGGCCACTATATGAGGAAACACTTTTTTTTTTTTTCCCCAAGTGGACATTTCCCCCCTTTAATGAATGTTCTCCCCGAATGGAGATTCCCGCTCAGGTGCATGTGCAAATGTAAATCGGACAGCTTGCCTTACTGAGAGCTATTTTGGACTAATCACGATTTATCGCTCAGCCGTGGCCTTTACCTTCGTTCCCGCGTATGGAAAAAAAAGCAAACGCGGCAAAGCGATGATTGAGATGACCACTGCACTTTTGCCAAGACACCATTAGCAGAAGTAGCCTAGAACAGAAGCTTCAGTGTGTATGTGCGTGTTTTTACTGTGTTTTTTAGGCCATGTTGAGGGTGGGGTATTTATTTATTTGCAGTACGGATGGATTTGAGAATGAATAATCTTAGCTGCAGTTTTGCCAGTATGATGGGAATGCATTCGGCACACACGGCATTCACAGGAAATGCATACATAAGCTCTTATTGTGCTCAATTGTGTGCCTTCTAGCTAAGCAATTGCCCAATATTAAAACTTGCTGATGTGTGTTGCCCTCCATATTCGCCAGCTCACCTTACATGCCGTTCCTAATGATGTTGATAATCCAAACATATAGACTGACCTTAGTATCAGCTCACTTGCTTTGTCGTAGTTGCTTAGATCTGGTTGGCTGCCGGCGGCCACGCCAGACTCTTGATGGATGTTGCAATTGATGATGGCTCTGTCTTCACCTTTCAGTTTTCCAGTAGAAAGAAACAAAATCTGTGGAAAAAAATGTTTTGTATCAAACAAATTTAAAGATGCTTTAATAAATTATTGTATTTCAAAGAGTTTCAATGTGTGTTTTATTGTTGTCTCCATTTTGTCAGTTTGTGGTTCCAATACGTCAAAATCTCACTCATGGATATTTAGAAATATTTATTATTTATGATGAGGAATTTACAATTCAATGTTTGAACTAAAAAAAATGGAAATGGAAAAAAAATCCAAGTCATAATTATATTTCCCATGCTAAAATTGCCAGTCCCAAAAGAAAAACGGAGACATTGAAACTTACGACTAAAATTCAAGTCGTTTTAAAACCTTTTTAGTTAACGCCTAATGATGACGGATAGCTTCGCAGCTCATTGATGACGCACGTGAAAACAGTGACGTCACTCCGCCTTCCGTTGAAAACAGTGGCAACAGTAAAGCGCTTTATTTTCTTGAGCATTTCACAATTCATTCCTCTCTTGTCTTCACGATGCGTCCCTACTTCGGCGTTTTTCTTTTTCTTTCGTCCGGCTTCGTCGCCACCCTTGGGCAAATATCGACTACTTCTCCTCCTCCTGGTGAGTTTCTAGTTTTGATCACTTTTTCAACTTTTGTTGTTGCTCTTTTTCTGGGTCACATGACATCAGTGTTTTCGTCTGCTAGCTTGATTTGCTAAAAATTGAGGTCGTGAGAATTCAGTTTTTGTTTTAATATATTCGTAATAAATTCGGCTGCTTTCTCTGTTGAATGTGTTACACTTAAGATCACAGATTAGTTTTAAACCACGTAAAACTAGTTTAGCCTTGTTACTCCAATAATGTAATTAACACTACTGTAAATTTTGACAATCGACATAATAACGTGTTAAACAAGTTTTCAACCCTACCCCTTTTATCCACCCCCCCCCCCCCATGACTCCGTAAATCATATGACCCTCTTGTAGAGTATTTAAAAAAAAAAAAAAAGAAATTTGAACTTTTAAATAAGGTCAATATTGAGCTAAAATGGCGAGTACATTAAAGCCAAACAACGTATTCCCCAGTTAACGAGGCAAAAAAGACCATCAGTGGAAATGCTCATATTGCATCATAAAGTCAAAGTAGAGAGAAATAACCAGTCACAGTTTGCACAAAAACCTCCAGAAGTGTCAGAAAAAGCCTAATAGAACACGTGAAGTTCATTTGCAGCTAATCTGACATGCTCTGAAAGCTTGAGTGTCTTTTATTGAGATTGCATTGTATCCGTTGTAGTGCCTTGTGCCTCCAAATCCAACAGCAGCTGTGCAGAATGTCTGCAGGATACCAAGGTAAGTGCAAACTCCACGTACTGGATTTCATACATGTGTAAATTGCAAACGTGTTAAATATGCGTTTCCTGTATGTGCTGCAGTGTTTGTGGTGCGAGCCCAAACAGCAGTGCCTGGACTACCCGGTGAAGAACATCTTGCCTCCAAGAAGCGTATGTCCCCTGAGTGACGCGAGATGGAGCGTATGCTGGGGTAAGCCGCAGTAATGCGGGACACTGAGGAATATTTCGGATACAGGTTAAGCCAGTTTTGTTAACTGTAAAAAGATAACCGCAGTTATAGTCCAGATTTCCCTCTCTTTGTTTTTGTTGTAGTTGATTTAAGCAAAAATTGATTTTTATTTGATTCGAGAGACTTGTAGCCTCTTCTACTGACTTGATGTGATGTGAAACGGTTTTGTGTGTGTTTGGCGCAAAGTCAACTTCCAGACGGTGCTGATCACGCTGGGCGCACTGTCTGGCCTTTTGATCCTGGCCTTGCTTGTCTGCTGCATGTGCTGTTGCTGCCGCCGCCACCGCCGCCGTCAGCGGGTCAGGTGAGTCATGTGACCACGGGGGGGGGAGGAGGGGGACACAATGGCTCATTATTCGTCAAGACTGATACGGCCTGTCTCCAAAGGCTCCGCTACAATCTACTTGCTGTTCTACACGCTATCAAACATTTTATCGCGTTCACAAAAAAGAAGAAATAGGCCGGTGACATTCTTCAGAACAGAAAAACAATGTCAATAGGCACTAAAGCATAAAAAAACCATGATTCACAAGCTGTTTAATCTCTATATTTTATTTATCGATGTTACTTTAATATGTTTTTATAAAGTACAGTGCTAGTGCTGTAAAGTGTTTTTTTCCCTTATTGTTAAACATGTTTCCATTAAAACTATGGACTGTGGGCTGTTTTGGTGATCAGATTTTGGACATTCCAGTAAAAACACCAAAACACACTTTTTCAATCTTTTTCGTAGTGATGATGACGACGATTTAAGGGCAGAGCAACAAACCCGTGCGAGGAATGCTCGTCAGAAAGAAAGGTAAACAAATGTCCATTCGACTAAGAACATACACTAGCGCTCGGCTAAGGTTTGTTTTGTCACTTATGTGTTTATGTGTTTATTTCTGTCATCACAGGAGGATGGAAATGCAGCTGAGGCATGACAAAATCCGACAGAAATATGGTCAGGCCTATTTAGTTTGCCATATTTGGTTTTTCTCCTGTACAGCAGCAGTGTTTATGGCTTAGACCGCCATTGACTCATTAAAGCATGGACCTGAAATTCTGAAATGTTTAAAATAGTTCATACATATGCAATCTTTAATATTTTTTTAAATTGTATTAAATGTGTGCTTTTTTTTTATAAAATATTAAAACTTTCAAATAACCTACATTTTATTATCAGAACAATACAATAACAATCAAATTGTACAATACAGTATATACAGTTTATTAAAAAAACTCGTACGTAAATACCCAATTTGAACTGTACAGCATTAAACTAGCGTGTAGCGCCCTCTTGTGTTGTAAAATGAAAATACAGTTTGAGGATCATTCAGAAGGCCCAAAGTGAAAAGAAATTCCCTGAAACTTCTGCTCATTAAGTTGTTGTGTTCTTATGGTGCTTTTTTTTTTTTTTTTGCAGGTCTTACACAGGACAATCCCTACTCTCGGATGGATGAGAAGAAGTAAGTGCCTTACTTCCTCACTTGAATGACTAGTGCAGAGGAGCCGGTGTCTTATTTGAAGTGAGGCATCTCCTCAAGCAGAAAGGACAACTTGAGAGCGTACGCTCCAATTTAACATGGATGGATAAGTATGTTTAACTGTGATCTTTTACTTTGATTGTTTACTTTGATTGTATTACCCCCACCCAAAAAAAGAATCAGTTCCCAAAGTTGATACAAAGTTCTTACCTTTTTAATCGTTTGTTTTTGGTCTTTGTTTGTTATTTTGACCATTGCACTATTTTCTATGTTTAACACTCCGGCAATAAAATGCAACTTTTGAATGACAGTATTTTTACATTGCTCATGTTTGTACTGGATGGATGGCTACAAAGTTGTAACTACGTGTTTGATAAATATGTCACTATTTTAAGAGCGTGATTGAGATGCTGCATAATGTTTGTTTGTTTACAGCCCTTGTCGTTTTTCTTTGTGTGAGGATAAAATCTCAAATTTTCATGAGCTGGCAACTTATAATAAACAAATGTTTTCTGTTTCACCACACCTTCACTTTTAATTGTCTTTTGTATATGCCACCACACCAGACCCAAAGTTTCAACACCCACATTTTTTTCTGCGAAGTGCATTCAACCTGCTTGTCTCGTGCACGCGCGTCACCTAGTCACGGACACGCGCAAATCGCCGCTGCGCGCTCCCGCGACCCAAGACCCGCCCAGCGGATCGCATCATGTGACACTCGGTGATCGAATTACAGTTTAAATTTCGGTGCGCGCGCCTGCCGCACACGAAAGCCGAAGAAGACGCAGACTGGACTAGACTGCGGACTCCTCGCCGCGGCTGAAGTAGCAGTCGGTCTCCTTCGTTGAGTCGCGTCCTCCTACCACCACAAACGGCCAAGAATGTCGGACGAAAAGCCAAAGGTGAGCACCCCACCCGTCCGTTGGGAACTGGCGAATGCTAAGTTAATAGCACACTAATTGGGTTAGGATGGAAGCTAATGCTAAGCTAGCGTCACTTCCACGGCTTGGTCCGGATGGCGCATTTGAGCGGGCAAGGGAGGGAGCGGGCGCTAAAACAAAGGTTGGCGCATTTAGACAATTTATCGAATAAATAAGCAATATTTTACACATTTTAAAGTAATATAGACCACGGATAAGAGACGCCATGCAGAAACTATCAGTCCTCGAGGCGTATTTGCACGAACTAAATGCGGTTGTCCGCTCCTTTGGTTTGCGCCATTGTAGCTTTCTGCGCCACTTCCAAACGGGCTAGCTCGACGTGCTAACCGCTGGCTAGCATGACCGGCTTTTAAGACGGACAGACGCGCTATTTTGGGGTTTAATCTTGTAACTAATTACTTTTGTGTTTGCAGGAAGGCGTGAAGACTGAGAACGACCACATTAACCTGAAAGTGGCCGGTCAGGATGGTTCAGTGGTACAGTTCAAAATCAAGAGGCACACTGCTCTCAACAAACTCATGAGGGCATATTGTGAACGGCAGGTATGTGTGACTCATGCTCCTGTACAGTAATTTTGACAAAGTTGTGTTCCCATCCTCAAGTGGTTTCTGCGTATACCCAGGGACTGTCGCTTCGTCAGATACGATTTAGGTTTGATGGGCAGCCGATAAATGACCAGGACACACCTTCACAGGTTGGTCTCACAGTTACTCAGTTCTACAAACCCCCCTTTTTTTTTTTTAAGTTAAATCTTCTTCTTGTGTACTCAACTAATTTGAACGGCTACCAGTTTGCTGCACATTTGCTCAAATTACTTTTGTTAGTTATAACTGATCATGACATTCATCTACATTTGTGATTTTTCCCCATCGTGGATTGACTTTTTCTAAAAATCGATTCCAGTGTTGCGGTTTTCAAGGGTTTGGTTTAGTTCATATTGTTTTGTTTATATTCGACTAGGACAGAGGACAACTGTCGCAGTGTGTGCATCACCACACTTATTACCAGGAAGGCTGGGGAACCCTTCTGTACTTATGACAGGCTAAAATCACAACACTTGTGGCGTTAATGCGTAGGCGCTGCTCCGATGAAGTTCCCTGACTGACATGTTGCGTTTGTTTCTTCCAGTTGGAAATGGAGGACGAAGACACTATCGACGTGTTCCAGCAACAGACAGGAGGAGACTTTTCTTAAGTGGAGACACTGCTTCGGCGATTGCGTCCACACCATTGTTTTTCTCGTTGTAATTGTTCAAACTTATGGTTTCCCTTTTTTCTTTTTAAACTATTTTTATCCCCCCATTTCGCTGCCAGGCTTTTCACCACAAGCGGTTTTTACAGTGCTGTGAATTGGAACGAGGTAAAGCGGTTTCACATGAAGACTGACCGTGTGTGAGTGTCCAAGGGTAGGGATGCTTCTGTCTCAACATTCATGAGAACCAAATGCCAAAATCTTATTTGTCAGGATATTCCAATCTCAAGTATTTTGGAAGTCTCTGGAGCAAAAACAAATCTCAAAAATCCATCACAGCAATGTCTGTTTGCAATAGCTGTATTTGCAGTAATTTGTACCCAATTTTGCAGAGAAAGATGCGTATGAACAAAGCAGATTAAGACGGATGATCAAAAATACTGTCTGTCATGTTACTGGACCAAAGGCAAAAAAAAAACTACAAATACTAAATAAAGTGATGTTTTTATAAAGTTTGGATTCGTCAAATGTAAACTGTTCAATCATTTACAACTTGGGTTTCCCTGGACACACATTATTGGGGGGTTCGGGTGAGACCAGTAAATGTTATGTTGATTAACGGTCATCTGTAAGAACTAATTGGCTGAGAAAAACTGCGTGTGTAGCCTCTGAAACCCGTGCAATACTTATTACATCCACTAGGGGTCAGTGTTGTCTAACTCTATTACAACCTATTACATACAGTACACTAGGGGGCAGTGTTATTCAACTTCAATAATCCTTTGAGCAGAGCCTCTGTCCCACAGTAAAGGTACAAACATTTATCCCACGGCTCAATATAACAAACATTTTGTGATTGTAATGTATTTATAGTCTCAAAGTATGATACAAGCATTGTTCCGAAATAGAAACCTTTGCAGCGTAAAAGACTAAGGCATCACATCTGACACCCGGACCACCAATACTGGAGCCTCTCAGGGGTGCGTCCTCTCCCCACAGCTCTTCTCTCTCTAGTCTACACCAACGATTTCTCCTCAGGCGACTCTCCTGTGAAGCTGAAGTATGCAGACGACACCACTCTCATCGGACTGACCCAGGACGGTGATGAGACTGCGTACAGACAGGAAGTGGAGCGGCTGGTCCATTGGTGCAGCCAAAACCACCTGGAGCTGAACCCGCTCAAGACCGTTGAGATGACAGTGGACTTCAGGCGTGACCCTTCACCACTTTTACCCCTCACTATCCGCAGCAATACTATTCTCTCCACAGACACCTTCAAATTCCTGGGAACCACAATCTCCTGGGACCTCAAATGGACCGGCCACATAGACTCTGTCCGGAAGAAGGCCCAGCAGAGGCTGTACTTCCTGAGACAGCTCAAGAAGTTCAACCTGCCGCGAGAGCTTCTGAAGACCTTCTACACTGCCATCATCCAGTCTGTCCTCTGCACCTCCATCACTGTCTGGTTTGGATCGGCCTCCAAACAAGACAAGCACAGACTGCAACGGACAATCAGGACTGCAGAAAAGATCATTGGAATCAACCTCCCATCTATCCAAGACTTGTACCTGTACAGGACCAGGAATCGTGCAAGGAACATCTCTACAGACCCTTCTCACCCAGGTTGCAGTCTGTTTGAACTACTCCCCTTCGGACGGCGTTATAGAGCTCGGTACGCCAAAACCAGCAGACACAGAGAGAGCTCCTTCCCCCAGGCTGTTGCTCTGATGAACTCACACCACTCTTAGAGTCTCAGAGTCATTACTGTGCAATAACATCCTGCTCGCCACACCTTATTTGAATTTGTCTACACTGTTTGTACTATGTGTCCTCTCTGCATCCATTGCAGCCTGGTCATCCTGGATAAGGGACCTTCCCATCTGTGGTCTCTTCTCAAGGTTTCTCATTTCCCCTAGTTGGAGTTTTGAGTTTTTTCCTTGCCCTTTTGGGAGTTTAAGATCAGGGGATGTTTGAGAATATTTGCCATTTTTCACATGTCCTGAGTGTTGTTAGTCACCTAAATGTTGAACAGAGGCTGTGATTTACCGAAGTCAATAATAGCGAATAAAAAAAACTCTTGAATCTTGAATTTTCCCCATGATGCCTGTGTTATATCTTGAACAAAAAGACATTTGTGGCTGCTTTTGCGGCTCATTCACTGTACCTTTATGTCATGTGACGTTGCGCTGACAGCACACAGTTTGTGCATTATTCACTGCAACAGATGGCTCATTGAAAACATGTCCAAGCATTTCAAATTAAACAAAAAGGTCATTTCGTTCAATATTCACATTCCATACTCATCCACTCAATTTGTCTTTTACGGTCAGATCATATACAGGCGGTTACTTAATATTTTCTAAACGAGTGAGGCTAATGAGTAAACATTGTGGTTCTACCATGATAGATGCAAAATGCGTGAGGGGGCAGGGCGGTGGTCTGCCCTCCACCTCGAGTCCAGCAAATGGAGTTAATATGCAGCACGTAGTGATCCGATGAGGTCAGTCGCATCCAGCTAACCTCGCACGTGACGCACTCCAGCTGGCTGAATAGATGCAGTGTGTGCGTGTTGTTGTGCGCGTCGCTCCCCTTGTCTCCACAGCTCCCAATGCTGATGTCACCCTCGCTGTGTTGATGGTCCCCACCCTGTCCGCAGATGTATCAGTGATACTGTTTGAGGTCCAGAATCTGAATTCTTTGTATGTAGATACATAACCTGTTATCTCATTTGGATGGATCACTTAAGTGGGGTTAATTTTATTTGCACGGCACCAATTCACAACAGAAGTTAGCACCTTACACGTTAGCTGGTAAAACCAAACAACTGATGACATCAGCATGGGAAAACTCCTTTAAGGAAGAAACATGGAATAGATCTCAGGGAACATCTGGAATGTAAACTTTTCCCGCGATAGGTGAATATCTATTTGACAAGTACATTTTAATTCTAACCAATACAAAATATGAATACAAAAATATAATATTCTCTCCTTTTTGATCAGAAACAGGTCTTACTGGTGAAACCAATTCATGTTCTCCTGCTGATTTCTGAAGAACTTACTAAAACTTTTTTTCTGGTACCACAAAAGTGCATTATTTTGTCACATGTTGTCTCTTCTGTATTATCCTGAAACAATACTGTGTGGGTCTTCAAAAATCAGTCAAAATGTTCGTAAACAGCTCCAAACCATATCTTAAATACACCATGTGGTATCTAATGTGCTTTATGTTTATTGGTTTAAGCCATCAATCGTAATTAAATACAACAGCTGCTTAAACATTTTAAGCAGCCTACATACAGATGTTGACTTTAAGGGCCACCCTTCAAGGGGCTTCTTCCTTTGGGACCCGCAGGAGGGATGACTTTGCGTCAGGGGCAGGTCAGGTGGTGCCCCACCATACTTCCTTTATTTATGTATTCAATCAATAAAACCTCAGATAAAAATATGAACGTGAATAAATGCACCATTTTAAAAATGTACTTTTTTTCTGCTCTTAATTTTTGCTATTAAAACAGTCAAGTAGGCGTGGTTACTAAATGACACCTTATCATTGGCCAATAGGTGCTCTTGGTGGGGGTGGTTATTGAAACACCGTAATTTTTCATTAGGTTTTGGGTCACATCGAAGTCGGTCACGAACTGCCCAGCAAAAAGTTGTGACTTTACTCAAAAATGTTTACTGCACCTCATAAAGCAAACAATTAGATGCTACGATGTGTTTGTTTTACGTAGGGTACGTATTCACGTTTGTCTTTGGAAGACTAAGTCAAAGATTAAAGAGCACTTCAAACGGTAAGGAAGAGTACGTCGTCTAAAAGCGCTTTTTCCTCTTGTTTTCAGGGACTCAAAGTACCACAATGCAATAGAAAAAATGTCATCTCCTTGGCTACGGCTTTAGTGGAGCTACGCCCCGGAGGAAAAGAAGACGGAGGAGGTTCGGCCCGTTTGAAAGGAGTCATTGTGGTGCGGCATGAGCGTTGTGTGAAGCTGCAGGGTGACCGTGTAAGTTTGGATCCCCTCCTCTTTCTTTCCTCCTCCTCCTTGACTATCTTCTCAGGAGAGGAGGGACTAGTTAATGACTACACACACACACGCGCGCGCGCCCCCTCACACACACCACCTCCTCGTCGGGACTACTCCGCGGCGTGGAAAGTAAGTGCAAAGCGTGAATCATGCCCCTCGTCATCCTCGCCGAGTGGAAGCGCGATCGAAATTGGGCGAGATTCGGATAACAGCGAGAGAAGTTTCCAGGTTTGTTTTACGACTACCACCAGCAGCACCTCCGCCGCCACTGCCGGGAAAATGCGTCCTCACCAGGGGCTCGCCGCGTTCCGTTGCCCTCCGCCTCACTCCTCACATGTGTTCGATATGTTGAAGAAGTGAGCACGGCAATAATAGAACTTTTTTTTTTTTAAAACACGTGTGGATACTTTTTTTTAGGTTGAACTAAAGTGGTAATTCCAAGTCAACATGGGGAACGCAGGGAGCATGGACCAGCACACGGATCTCAGGGGCCACAACATGCCCCTAAAACTACCCATGCCGGAACCTGGGGAACTGGAGGAAAGATTTGCTATCGTTTTGGTAAGTAGAAATGTTTTTTTTAAACTTAGGTTTGTTGTTTTTCAGTCCTGAGATGGGACAGCTGTGTGAGTTTGGGTTGGACCCTTGGTAGTCCTTTTGTTGTTCCCAGAGTTCCCAGAACCTGCCCAACCTACGAACGATTTCATGTTGCTTCTGATTATTGGCTTTCTCAAACATTTTCAGCCTCAAATATAAAGTGATAATTGCACAAAAAGTCAACATGAAATTTACTCCGTAGTGGATCTAAAAGCGTGTTATGGGACCCAACCCTAAAAAGTGGAAAAAACGTATTTGGAGCACCGATAACCCTTTGACAGAGGCAGTGAATTGCAAATGTTTTTCACAAAATATGAGAAAATACTTGAAAATGTTAATTACAACAAATTTATTTCTCACTTTGAGCGTTACAAAATCTCCTAAATTCAGCTCCTAATTTTATTTCAAAGGACCACTTAAAAGGCAATTCATGAAAGGAAATAGTAATTTAGAAAGGCTTTCTTTTAGGCTGTCTTCTCCAATTTTATGAGGTCAGTGGTTGGACCATCTGTCACCTTGTAATAAACATGCTGAGTATTGATCTTTCTCTACGGCAGTCTTGTGTTGTCTCTTAGACACTAAACACAAAGTAGACTGGCATAAGCATTGTGCAATGACATAATACAAAACACATCGCTAAAAAGCTGCCTCGCCCTTTGAGAGAACTCTTGCTTCGTAGTTTTTAAGATTAAAACCGATTTGGCTGATGTAATCTTGCTCCGTTTCCATTTACAGGGAGATTCATTTAGCAATTGGGCAGATTGTTGCTCCCCGCTGGAGTTGCCATGTGGATGTAGCGCAAATTCCAGTAGTTGACATTGTGTTGTGCTTCGAACAGTATTGCATTAGCTACCAAGAAATTATGAAATGGATCTTTTGGGGGGGAGTGGTGGGCCATGTGACTTTTTAAATGATGTACACTGTTGTTGACTTAGTAAGAGAGACATGGGATTGTGCGATTCCAAGACTTTGTAGGTAATATTTCCATCTTCACATCATAGTCTAGAAGATTATTTGATAGCCGATAAAGCCCCCAGAAGACTGAAAAGCGTTGTGGAGCAGCTGGGCTGAAATTTGAGCAGCGGTTCAGAAATATGGGTCAAACGTGATTGTCGCCCTCTCATTGCGCGCTCATAAACATTAGCGGCTCAGCGCCAAAAGGAATTTGGCTGGAGACGGCGGCGACTTCTTACGGCTCGTGCCACCGTAAAACAAAGTGAGATGAGGTCAAAAATGTTGCCGCTCCATTCATGCGCGTTTTCACTGAAAACTTTTCAGGTTGGGGGTCGACGAGCCGGTAAGGAGATCAGGTCAGATCCCCGAGTGGGCTGTTTGGGTGGGACAGATGCTTCCTAGCTAAATCTTTAGCGGAAAACCCAAGAATCCATGTAGCCTCGTTGTTCTAATACTTTTTGTGAAGAGCGTATATCAGTCTCACAAAAGCGACGCCCAAAAACAACAAGCGCTGCAACACACGCTCGATCGGGCCTCCGTTCCACAAGCCGCTCTTGATGGCATGGAAGCCCTCCAGCATTAGCGGAATTTAGCGCCCTAATCGCAGGCTTTAAGCCTTACTTACTGTCATTGAAGCTCCAATCATGCGTTGCTAGCCTTGATTGCCTTTGTGATGACAATGGCTGCTTATCACCACCAACTGCAATCTAAATGGCTGATGATTAACCACGCTGGGCATCCCGACTCATTCATCACGGCGGCAATGACAAAACTTTGTACTCGAGACCTGTCATGACACAGTGAGATGAAATCATTAGATGTAATTATGGAGCATTTTTTTTCATTTTTGAGTCAATCATATCCGCACGTTATCTTTAGTAATCTACTATTGTCAACTATCAGTCATGAGTCAGTATTAAGTCATACGTGTGGTAACTGTCTATTTTGCAACCAATTTTTTCATCGGTTGTACCTACCAAAAAGAGGCGTGTTTACCTGCCTAATAAATTAGCTAAACGGCTAATCCGTGTTTGAGAGAAGGGAAAGGATTTAGGTGGCGAGTGTGTACATGTGAGGCTCGCGTTCGAGAACTGGCCTTTGCAACTATTTTGAAAACGAGTCGGCGTCGCTGCTCTGATTAAAGACGACCGTCTGACTCAAATGATGCGTTGCTGTAAACAAAACTTCAAAGTGGCGGTTACGTTTCTCGAGTGGCTCACAATCATATTGAAATACAAGCGGCAAATGAGCCACTTGTGTTGCCGAGGTGGAAATGTTTTGAGTTGTTTCGTGTCAACCTGCCATATGGAGACTTTATCTGTTGCTGTACGGTAGTTGCATTTCAGAGTTAGTCTGGCCAGATTACATCTAAGCTCATTTGCCGGCTCCTCCATCTGATGTTATTGGTGTCACATTGTAGCTAGTGCGCATCAGATGAATCACTCGAGGGCCTCCTCGCTCAGCTGACAGTGACAACCGGGCGTACCCATTTTTAGTCATTTTCAGAACACTTGCTAATGTGAAACAATTGAGGGGAAAAAAGCACTCATGACCATTTTCTGTCTGCGTTTGGTTTCGGTGGGTGACTCATAGTCAAGACCAAAAGTATTTGGACAATTACAGAGACTGTCGACAAACATTCCGCTTTAATTGAAGAGAATTCGCAAAAATGTGACGCGTCCCTTTGCCCCCAATTGAAGAACGTTTGCTTTGGTTTCAAGAGTTGCTCTGTATAGTTTATCACCAGTATATTATCGGTGGAATGGATTCTTTGCATGTCCCAAATGACTTTCCCGTTGGTTAAAGGTAGTGGTTCGGTACCCAGGAAGTGATTCATCTAGCCTTGCTTGTGTTGACTCTTCTTCATTAAAAAGCAGTACAAAGGGTATTGTCCAATGGGCATAGGGCGAACAGCGGCCTATACCCGTGCAGCAATGCCAGTGAACACTGGTGTTCTTTATTTTGCTGGGAATCCAGCACAGAGCCTGGCACAGGACCCAGAACCAGAGGCCACCCCATCCACTTGTGGATGATGGCGGACATGCGTTTGCCCCGTAGGAAGCCCGCCAGCAATTAGCCTTGAAATGTAAAAAATGAGCAGTTGATGCTGAGATTTTTCTTGAGGGGGGGGTGTGAGGTGATCATGTGTCACTCACATCCCCAGAGCGCAGCCCCAAGGCATCTTGTCTGGGCTCGGCTCAGCAGATTATGTAAGAACGGTTCTCTCTGGCTGTGTGTTAGGCCTCTCTGTATTGTTCTTCTCAGGTCAGTTTGAGGCTGTTTGCTTCTCATTCTGCTGCTTGGGTGGCAGACTATCGAGCAAAACTGATACTGAGATTAATACGTGAGTGATGAAGAATAGCGTTTTTTTCCATGTATAATGCGCCCCCATGTATAATACGCACCCTAAAAATGGCATGTTGATGCTGGAAAAAAGCCTGTACCCATGTATAATACGCACCCAAATTTTGACTCCTACTTAAGTCCGTAAATGTAAAATTATTTCAGAAAAAAGATAATGTTTGGGAACAACCGGATGTTATTCTGCCGGTCAGTATCACTGCGCATGCGCTAGCATACTCAATAGCGAAGAAATGTTTCGGATTTGTGTAGGGTACATTGTGACCGCATACGAGCAGGTGATCTAGCAAGCGTCTGATACGAGAGCATTGTGTTCGTATGGAGCGTGTTTGAAGTGAACAGCAGAGAAGAAACCGCATCTGTAATGGCGGCCTCCGTATGATATCCGGATTGAAAAAAAAAAAATTTTTTTTTTTTTTTTTTGTACCCATGTATTATGCGCACCCCAGATTTTAGGACAATAAATTAGTTAAATTTTGCGCATTATGCATGGAAAAAAAACGGTAATTTGGACCTGGCCAAGATTTGCTGGAACTCCCTCGACCCCGAAAAGGACAATGGAAGAGTCTTGATTTTTTTCAGAATTTCTTTTTCACATGATCCTTCTATCACAATGTTGAATGAAATAAAATTTTGACAACTCAGCTAGTGTTTCTTTTATTTTTATTTGTGACCGGTCCAGAAAATGTTGACGCTTCCATGCGCTCGACTCGGAACACATTCTGATGTCACACTGACTAATCGGGTGGCGTGTTTTGGTACCACTGCCAATTTTATCTCATGACATTGGTGTTGTTGTTTTTTGTCAGAAAACCTTGAGCTAGCTCCTCCGTCCATTCCTGTTTAGAAAACTCCAGCCAGATGTGTTCACTTAATTAGCTTCCATCGTGAGAACGAATGCGGATTTGCTCCGCCTCCACCGTTTGTGGTCTTTTTGATGACGTGTTGACAATTTGTGAGCATTTTGTGACCTTGTTTGATTGACCCAAATTCAAAACAAACATTTGTTTGTTGTTGCCTGTTGTTCAGTGGCAGCCTTTTGAAGTTGCTTGAGGCACAAAAGAAGCTAGCTTGCCAGAATTAACATCTGCAGTGCAGAATGGGAGGTCCGGTTGCATTTCAATGTACTTTTTGACAGTGTTTGATACAGACTCCATCTTAGCTCCAGACAATACAACAGTCTGCTTTTTTGGGCTTGACCCCCCCCCCCCCCCCACAGGAGACCTGTAAACTAATCCGCAATTGTACAAAACATGCAATACGATTAACAGCCCAAGGGCACAATTCTTTTTTTTCATAAATATCAGATGAAAATAGCCCAAAACACACGACATGTTTTGTCTTCCGAGCCGAGAAATACCACAGATACCTTTCCCCATAAGTAGGCCATCATTCTCACAATCACAAGATCCATATTAGCTGCTTTTAGAAAAATATATAGGTTGACATTTTTCTTGTGTTAATTTTTCACCACAGATAGTCTTGTTTTGGTGCGAGTAACAGAAAGTCGACCTTGTTCCCTGTCTGTCTCGCTGATAATGTTTCTATCACTTTGCTGCGAGACAAAGCAAATGTGGTGTGTGTGTATTTGTAGCAGATGACAACTGCCTGTTTATGCCCGTACAAATGACCTCGCCTAAGGACACATTGGCAGTGGCAGATGTCTTTCAGCAGGTTGTATTTGCGTCTCCTGTCCTCTTGTCTTCTTATGGTTGACATTTTTATCTTGGTCGGCACACTTTCGCAATCAAACATCTGGCCTGACCGGACGGACCTCCTCTGTGGTCAGCTGGTCATGTAACACTTGTTTTATTTGGACAGCTCTCCGACGCTGCTCCAAAGCAATTCCCATCTTTGCGCCGTTTTGGAAAGCAAACCACCCTTTCTGTATCGATGGGAGAGAACGTTTGTGGACTTGGGTCGTACTCCGTATTGTTGTCGAGATTTGCGAGACCACCTGTTGTCCATATTCAATACTTGATTATTTAATGGCAAAGAGGAAGTTTTGAGTCCACCCACACACTGTATCAGTATTCTTAAGGCGCCATTAGCGATGATTTAATGAACAAAATTTATTTGAACTAAAGTAAATAGTGAAATCAAATTCTAAAATGTTGTCCAATCTCGGTCTGAATGGAACGCCATTGGAATGCGCTCGTGTGTTTGCTCGTAAAACATTCCGGGCAACAGCTTCACAAATATAAACAGAAGCGTCCCGAGGTAGGCGGCGACTGGGATGGGAGGGTGAGGCGGGGGTAGCGTAGGTGGTCCCGGGGGTTCTTGGGGATTACAAATATATAATCTGAGAACAGACGGGGGACACCTGTGGCCTTGAAGGATTACAGCGGCGTGGCGTGATGATAAATAGAGGACCGCTTGCTTGGGCTAGCTCGCGCCCAAGCGATGCTCCTTTCACTGCACTCCCTTTAATTGCTCTCAGACGTTTTTACACAAGCTTGTCACATGCTCGTGTGGTATATGCAAACTTGTTCTTCAAAATAAGACAAGCATGCATTAAATGCTGAAAACGAAGCTCGATAATCATTTATGTGAGTGCCTTTGATTGGTTCACACTTGAGTAATTTGAGCATATTTCTTTTGACACATGGTTTCTTGTCTTGTTGTGGCACGTCACCGTGTAAGATGATGAAATAATTGTTATGAACCGGCGGAGAATAGTCATCCGTCTGCATTTTTTTTCTGCTCACTGCATCACATTTCATTTCAAGTCATGCAGATGTTGCAAATTGCAAATTTCTCTCTATTTCACAGGATTTTCGCCGTCATTTATTTTCCCTCCCCCGCATGGAGTAATGTGAGCCAGAAGGAAAGAATGAGTTAGGCAGAACGTCCAAAGTTTTGGGATCATTTTGCACTTAAGTGCTATTTTTGGACCGCGAGGTAGAACTGCCTTAGATAACTGAACTTCTATGGTAAAGTAAAAAAAAAAAAGCTAATCCTAATTTGATGTAGCACAGTCACTGTTAGAACCATTTACACTTAGCTAATGCTAATTTGAGCAGCCACTCTTAGAACCATTTGCACTTTTAACCGCAACGAACGCAGAGTTACTAAAAAAAAAACCCCATAAACTACGCAGTCGTATAAGAGTGAAGGCTGTCCGTCATGTGGGCCGTGTTTTCCTTTTCCCTCCTTCTTTCAGCCAGCTGTGTTGGGAAGGTTGTGGCCCCGCAGAGCTCCTGGCAGATGGTGGGATTTCAACCGGCTGCCTATTTTTGGCCATTTTACGACTTGGGATTTTTTTAATGAGAGGATTCACGGATGCTAATTGGTTGTGTTTGTATCTGGAGTCTTAAAGCCCGAGGGCAAGATAAAGTATCTGCTTGTTGTTTAAGACAGTCAAGCCTTCCTCTGCGATGAAACTATTGGCTTGTGACAACTACTGCGACCTGCTCATGATAGACGGAAGGAGCCGCGGATCAAATTAGGGTCCAACAACCTTGGCAGAATTTCTCAGCACTTTCATGTCAGAAGTCTTCTGAATATTGCAAGAATAGCCGCGCCAAAGTAGAGACAGACAGTGAATAAATGAAGACCCGCAAGGCTTTCAACTTTCTTGGCTGCCATGGAAATCGGCTTGCGATGTGCACTTAACGCTAGTCGGGCGCTCCTACCTGGGCTTCGTCCAAAACACGGAAAAGGCCACAGTACAGAAAGTTTACTGTCAAACATTACAGTAACATGCGTTTGATTTTGGCACGGCTGACGCACATATGCCTGTCGTAAAATGACTCCAGTCAAAGTGTCAAACTTTATTAGCGGTGTCTCCGGTGATAGATTATCTAGCCGTAACCCCAATGCGCAACCTCAAAGGTCAAAAGCACAAACATAATTCGCTCTGTGACACTCTGATGAAGGCGGAAGAACCCGCCGAAACATGTCAGGTAAATAAACCTAAAACAAATTGTTTGATATAGAAGAACCAGTGAAGTAATTGAAAAAGAAAAAACAAGATGAACCTAGTACAACTATAATTCGCTCTGGTTTGGCCAAAACTAAAAACCGCTAGAAATCTGAAGTCTCAAAAGTTATGTTCTGTACATTGCAGTTAACAGAAAAGCGACACGTGTGTAAATTGACCAATCTGCATCATATCAGTGTCACGTCATTCCAAAAGAGGAAGTAAATAACCTTTAGCAAAAATGTGATCATTATGCTGCGCGTCTCCTCAAATTCACAAACATGGAGTACAGATGTGGGCCGGATGCCAGTGAAGTCTGCCGGAGTTCCCCTGTGTCGTCTTGATTTTTTTTTTTATTATTATTACCGCTTTCAGGGAGTGTCTCATGTTTAGGGTCACTGCTTTGAGTTACGCTAGCTTGCGCACAGGCACGGTTATAATTTCAGTCAGCGGCATCTGTCAGATGCATGTGTGTGGTTTTTTTTTTGTATTATCAGCAGCACTTAGATGAAGTCAATCCACGCACTTTTGTTGGGTCTTGCCCCGGAAGATTACAAGCAGCTGCTGCGGGTTCTTATGGGATCGATTACATCTCGCTATAGGATGTATCAGAAAAATGGACATCTGTTACTCGATCAACTTATGATGGCGTCTTTTTTTGGACCGCGTGATATTTTTGGTGCTCCATCAGATACCCACGCAAATGAGTCAAACGTTTGTTTTCAGTTCACCTAAACTCCTAGACTCCCAAACCTGCTGACTCAACCGTGACAATCCGTTGGGTTATGATTCACGGGGTCATGTCGTCACTTTGCAAAAATGGCACCTCTCAAATTCCTCAGCCAGGTCAACATTTACCAACAATTCTGGAAAAAAAAAGTTTGATATTGCAAAATGGTAAATTACAGATATTCAACACAGGCTGACAAATGCTGACTCAGCGCATTGCTCAAATTGGATTTATCAGTGACTTTGTTTCTACTGTTCTCATGATGGTGACACACATTTCACCACCAAAGTTTTACAAACATACTTTTTCAAACTTGAACTTCACGCCAACACGTGACGAGGTTATACGTCCGTGGCAGTGAATGAGTTAATATGTTACGGGACATAAAGGCGGGACGAGGTAGATATCCGGCTGCTCCCCCCCCCAACCCGATTCCCAGCATTGAGTCCCGGCGGCAATCTGTAGCCTCGCCGCATCTCCTGAATACTAATCACATTTGCTGGTCGCTCCTGCAGGGGAGACTGAAATGAACTGAAACCTTTTTTTGTACCGACGCTCGCTGTTATTTTCAATCTTCTGCTCACTCGTATGAATCTCTAAGCAGTCACAAGGATTTTTGACAATTCGGTAATTGTGCGTCACATTATGTGTCATTATTCAATTACATGGCCGGTTTGTGTAGGCCAGACAAGAATACACCACGCTGACAAGTCAAACATTAGAAGAACTCCAAAGTCAGTTGGAAAGCGGTCAAGGCTCGCTCAGCACCTGATTCTGCATTATTCATTCATGAAAATAGACTTGAACGGAGGGTATTCATCATCTATCTTCCCCTTTTCTCCCCGGGAGAGCTCTGATGGAAAATCCATGGAAAGGAAAATGGAGAGTCAACACTGATAGATGAGTCGCGCCGGCCAATCAGGGCGGGGCGGAAAACATTTTCAACAGCTAAAGCCAAGCCACTTTGATTTTATTGTCAGGTTTTGGACATTAAAGGGGGGGGAGTTAGCACTTTTAAAATCGCATGAAGCCTCACAGAATATTTACTGAGATCCAATCAAGTATTATGCCTGCTCCAAAGATGATGAAGTGATGTGATGACATTTCATCTCTTCTCTCTCTTTCAGAACTCGATGAATCTCCCGCCAGACAAAGCTCGCCTGTTGCGGCAGTATGACAACGAGAAGAAGTGGGAGCTCATCTGCGATCAGGTGCGTTAAAGGATTTTGTTGCTCACACTACCATAATATTAGGTACAGTACACCAACACCCAATCAAACGATTTGTTTTACATTCCATCCTACATAACATTGCGTTTTATGACCAAATAGATTATTCACAGTGATAATGTTTGTTGCTGGCATTTCAAAAATGTTTATTTCCCGCCCCCTTGAATTTTTTGGTAAATCAGCGCTGTCCTGTTTTGCGCCCGGTTAGTAAATCATTTTCCACATCTGTTTGCGTGACTAATGAAGTTTGTGCCTACACGCAAACCCTTGGCAAATCAGGCCCTAAGTCTTTCACGGTCCTGACACACTGGCCTGGCTTGGCATCAAGTGACTTAAGTGGCTCAGCGGGGAGCTCACATCAGTTAGCCGGTTAAATAGCCCGGCCTGTTATTTGCGTCAGTGCTGCGTGTGGAAAATAACACGGGAGCGCACTGCGCTCTCACTTGTGCTCGCGATGCTCCACTCGACCCGCTGTGACAAGAGTTTTCTGCCTTTGTGAGCAGAAGAGAAAATAGGATAAGAGATGAGGACCACCAGCCACCCCGAGTGTATAGTTAGCCACTGACCCTGAAGGGAACTGTGCTACAGATCCTACTGGGCGGCTTACAGCTAGTCAAAGATCCTCCTCCTCTTCTTCTTTTTTGCTACTGTTACAGTCAGCGTTTAACAAGGTTAAGTTTTTACGATCCGCAATGCAATTTTCAATTCTGAAGACTTAACCCAATAAGCCAACGTGAAGTGGGACTGTTCCATGAATTTACGGCTAATTTAAAAAGTCTACACAAAAGTCTATTTTTTGATAGAAAAAAGTCTGAATTTTTCCCATCATTGATGTAACTTGATTATAAATATTTTGGTGGTTAATTATTTTATATGTCACAAAAAAAATTACATTTGAACAGTGTGTAGACTCTCCACTGTAAATACTCCAAAATTTACTTTTGCTACATCCGACTGAGTACTTTCTTGTGTCAAAGCTACAGGGTGACTCTTTTAGTACCCATAGCAACACTGCCCGGGGGAGCCCAAGGAATGGAGTTGACAGGTTTTGACACTCTGAACAATAAACCCTGAAGATGCAGGCACAGCCCATACATTTTGAAAGATCAAATAGTGCGACGACAAGGTTAAAAACACACTCTGAAGAGTAATCAATTGAGCCACCTCAGACCAAAGTTTACATTGGCATTTATCCATAACCAACTATAAATGTTTAGTATTAAACATTTCATTTACCACACTGATTATGAATTTATTGTTTTTAAATACAAGACAAATGGGAGCCGTGCGCGTTTAATTTTGTTTGTGATGACTGGGATGAAAATACAGATCCTGTACACTCTTCAGTGATTTTCAGGAAACAAAGTAGACCACAAGTGGCTAATAACGGTGATGATCCCGTTGATCTGAGTTAGCGCTAATCTTGTGCTATTTACATTGTCTAGCTAAATTTGGGCTTAACCTTGTCCAGCTTATCTACCCAATGCAGTGCCTTTTGAGCATGACCGTGATTCTGGCCCAGTGTTATGACTTGATAATCTTCAAGGCTAGTTTCGCCATTAGCTGTTAGCTAGTAGTTTTGCTATTAGCTGTTAGCTAGTCTACAACCGCTAGGCGTGACATTCTCGTGCTGATGCAAAAGAATGGGGAAAACATGATCCATACTGATCCCAAGCGCCAGCAGACAGTTGCGCTCGCTAGCAGTTACAAATGCTCAGGAGACTCGTTTCAAGCGCAGCTATATTCTGGTCTGGGCCGGAAAGTAAATATTAGCCTGAGAAGTTCCAACATAACGCAAGTGAAAGCTGCGGTTTTTTTTTCCCAAGAAAAACAGCGTCACTAATTAATTAATATGTCAAGTTTTGCATTTGCGCACCGAGATGGTTTAAACCAGTGGTTCTTAACCGGGGCGGCGAGAATGCTTCCTAGGGGGAGTGAGGACACCCTTGGGGAAATTTACAATTTTTCGGGGATAATGGTCGGGTAACCGAAAAAAGTGAAAAATTCTGGAAATCAAGAAGTCATTGTGTTAATTGGCATTAGGGATAATGCTAATTAAGCCTTATAGTTGTAAAGTAAACCAATTATTATTATAATAATTATTTAGGGTTAGGGGTGCGAGAACTGGTTGGTGAATTGAATGGGGTGCGAACAAGGAAAAAGGTGAAGAGCCACTGGTTTAAACATTGTGTCCGCTGAAGAATTAGCCGGCGCTTGGTTGGCTTCCACAACTGCTTATACATTACATCGGAGGGCTTTCTGGTAAAAACGTTTCTCGTCTGACTCTTTTGCTGTCTCCTTTTGTTGACAGGAACGATTCCAAGTGAAAAACCCACCACACACGTACATCCAAAAGCTGAGGAGTTATCTTGACCCGGCAGTCACGAGGAAGGTGAGACACCCTTGCTACATAATAAGTTGTTGTCTCTGCTCGATGATGCCCTGTTCCACTGGCACAGCTTTTCCCCTTCCCACTCAACTCGTCCTATCTCCTCCAGGATGTTCCTCCAGCTGAGCATAGATAGCACTCAAAAGCTCCCATGGGAACTTTTCTCCATACAAAACAAATAACGGTGTTTCTCAGGGAACATAGCAGAAGAGGAGGTGTGTTAAATCCATACAACAGGGCATAAGGATTGACTAGAAAAACTAATTTACTGGATTGTACAGAAACTATCGTTTTCCTAAATGGGCTCAAAAAATGCTTGGTTCTCATTAGCTTAGTCAGCAAACATTCTTTTGTAGATCCCACATTGTTATGATGCTTCAAGGCGTTTCGAAAGGCAAGCGTTGAAAAGTAGACACGGGGTCACGGGGGGCGTGGTCTTGTTGACTTTTGCGTATCATAGTTTGTGGCGTCCTGACAAACCAGTTTTGGGGTTTATATTAGCACGTGTCGTTTTGTTTACACAATTGAGCACTGCGTGTTTTTGTCCCTCGGTCAAGAACCCAAAGGACACACGGCTGTTAATTTGGAGACTAAATTGAGCATTGCAGAGAGAGAGAGAGAGAGAGAGAGAGAGAGACAGTCAAGGAAAGGCGACATGCGAGCGGGGAAAAACAAGGGAGGAAGACAAAAAGAGGCAAGAGAGAAAGAGTTATGGGGCTTCTTTCTACATTCCTGCGCCGTCCCCCTTTTTCTTGAAACTCAAACAATTGCCACATTGTGCGGCGGCGGCGAGAGAGCTGGAGGTCATTGCCTGAGCTTTCTGTATAGGCAGGCAGGATCCGGTGCATTCCTGGCCGCAGCTCCCAGCCAATGGGCGCCCAAGGAGCTTGAGCTCCCATCCAACCAGTCCTCAAGAATGTATCAGCCATTGATATGTTTCCAACATCTCCAAATTCTCCCCTTGTACACTTTCGCTGCTCTTCTCCTTCCCTCTGGTCCTCCTCTGGCTCGCAGCTGGTTGTACTTATGTGGAGTGCGCGGCGGTTGCCTGGAGAGAAGGGAGAGGGGGGGCTGCATCTGGGAGCCTGCACAGTACCCCAAAATATGCTTTCCGCACAAAAGGGCTCCTCCCTAATAAAAAAAACTGTTTCTCATCTGCTCATGTGCTAAACGCACCGCCCAAGCCTGAAGACTCAGGGTGGGAACAGCTACAAGAAAACACGTTTAGCCTTAATGTCCCCCCCCCCCCCCCCCCAAACATTGAATTGGTTTGTATTTGTTGAATAGTCACCAGATAGCAAATATTGATTCTACTAACTGAACTTGTTTGTAAAACAAGCTGTTAATTTGCCAAGTTAGAAATGCTAAGTTGACGTTTATGACAAAAAATTATATTTCATAATTGTAATGTAACTTCTTAAAACGTTTCAAATTAGAAAACTTAATTATAATGTGAACTATTTCAAGACACTCCAGTAGCACTTTTTCCCCTTTTCCCCTTTCCGAGGCGCTCCTGATTAGCGATGTCCTCGTCTGCCCTCCTCTGCCTTCTCCACCGCTCATTATTTAACGACAGTTTCTTCTTCTAGTTGTGTAACAGTCTAAGGGCCCTGCTTTTCATTCATCATTCGTGTCGCAGCATTTCTTTTTAGCCAGCCGTTTGTCCGCCCTGCTCGCTTTTGAACCAATTCGGTTAGTAAATGTCATCAAGATGCCAAACGGCACTTAACAAGATCACATGCGAGATCTTCAGAGTTTCCACTGAGTCAGCTCTCCGTTTCGTTTACTGCTCAGCGGTTACTGGCGGCTTAGTGTGTGTGTGTGGCGAACTCAATCTCTGTGCCTGCTGCTATCCTCCTTCCAAAATCTAGCTAGCCACAAACATCCCCTGCGCTATGAATTGATTTACCGACCTGGTTGGCTTTATCAAATATTAACTCATCCTTCTTGTTCCTTAGAAATTCCGCCGAAGAGTTCAGGAGTCCACCCAAGTCCTGAGGGAACTGGAAATTTCATTGCGGACCAATCATATAGGGTGAGTCAGCGCACGACGGTTGACACCACATTGGAAAAACAAGTTGTCTCATTTCATATTCTGACTTGGACGTTCCATAACAGCCCAACTGATGCGTATCTGACTTGCTAGCAAGACATGCTAGCTGTTGTGACTGCTTGTAAACATTTCAAAGCAGCGTCATACGTACCTCCAAAATGGAAGCTTACACTCCAGACCTCTGAATAAACCTTTGGGAATCACGTCTGGCTGTCAATATTTAGTCCAGGAATTGTTTACACAGATTAATTGAATTGTCCGAGACCTTATGCCAGTAAACTAGATTACATCAGTAATCGTCTTAATCTAGACAATGGAGCATTAGCATAATAGGAATGGGGCAGAAGTGGTGGGGGCGCGAGGGGGCAAGATGTCACCCTCTCAGACAGTGAATAATTACAGCGTGTGTTCAGAGGTGAAATGTACCAAGCGTAGAATGGTGGAGTTGCGTGGTGCTCACTAACATGTGGTCAATGGAAGGATTGTGACTTGTCCCTGTGGTAATGATTACCATGTGGCACAACATGACTACACCTCCTGGGGCTTTTCTTTTTCTCCAGCAACCCTACCAGGCACCACTTGACTGGTCCCCATCCCCAGTGTCCACACAGTAACGACACAAGGGGCTCATAAGGACATTTAGGGAGCATGCTTGGGCGCCATTATGTTTATACCCTGCAAATTTCTCTCATTACAAAACAATTGGGCCTGTCAGAGGAACACCCTCAGAGGTCTGGACTAAATAAAGGTTCTCTGTCTTTCAATATGGTGGCAAAGTGTCTTATACTTGACTGCGTCCTATTAAAGGTAATTTAAAACGAAATCGCTTTTTAATTTTTTTTGCTGCTGTTTGCAGGTGGGTGAGAGAGTTCCTCAACGAAGAAAACAAAGGCCTGGACGTACTGGTGGAATATCTGTCTTTTGCTCAGTACGCTGTCACGTAAGTCACTTCCAGCGTATTCACTCGTCCAATGTGCAAAAAAAGTGACAAGAAGACAATGCTGCCATTCTGCAGAGTCGCTGATGCGTCCGCCCCCAACACACACACACACACACACACACACACACACACACACACACACACACACACACACACACACACACACGCACACACAGCACACGCTCGCTGCACGCTTGCTCCAAAAGTCAGTCGGGCCCTTTAGCTTCTTTTCTAAAGATTGATGGCGAGATTATCAGTCAGTCACAAGGTCCCTTGTTCTAAGAAGCCTGCACTTAAGTGATTAATTCACGCAGCCCACTCCACCATATGTTATTATACGACGTCCACATTTTGTTTACCCCGAGCTGGCACCGCAGTAGAATGAAAAGCCCAAATACCAACAGTCGTAACTCACTCTGCCAGTTCTTTTTGCCAACAAAGTCGGGAATGCTGTTAATGAAATGCTGATGTGTTAAAAAAAATATATTTGCTGTCATTGTTACGCTGACACGCTAAGCAATGAGCTGACTTAAGCAGTGTAATAAATATTCAGCTGCCTTAATGTCACATTTGTGTCCACGCTGCGACAGGTTCGATGGCGAGTCTGTGGAAAACGGCTCAGAGGCCCTGCTGGACAAGTCCAAACCTTGGAGCCGCTCCATTGAAGATCTGCACGGAGGCAGCGTGCTGTCATCGCCCCTCAGCGGGAACGGCATCACCCGGGCGGGGCGCCACTCAACGTTACGGTACCTTATGTCTTTTTTTTTTATTCTTCGCCATGTGGTCTCAAAAGTGCCTCTAAATGCCTTAAGATACGTTTAATTGCTAACATTGATTTTGTTCGTGACAGAATAAATAGTTTTTTTGGGGGGGGTTGCACCAAATCATACAATTTAAGTCCGGAAGCTTTGGCGGTAGGTAATGATAAGATCACGCTAATATATTTTCTAATCCGTCCTGTCATTCCATTGATGTTTCGGCACGCACATTGACTCGTGTGACCTCCAATCCTTCTGTTTGAAGGGGTTAACTTGAACACCTTCCGCACAAAGACTTCCATTGAGCCAGACAAACACATGACCACATGAACCATTTTTAGCCAAATCACACTGTTGGGACATATTTTTATTCCCTTGCTATTTCTTGAAAAGAACCACATTAAAAAAACAAAAAAAAACAGCTAATGGCTCTCTCAATGAGGTTGAATGTCTTCTGTTGTGTCCTCCTTAGTCTTCTCTTGTGTCTGCCCGTCTTCGACAGCAGGCAGGTCAAAACGTCGGCGTAGCCCAAACCTCCCCCGCTGCATCCAAAGACATGCTCAAATACACACAAGCCCCCGGCTAGGCTCATTGTTCTCGAACTGCCCCGCTTGCGTTGTCTGTGTCGGGGATGTGAATTATTTGTACTGCCGTCCTCTCCTCCTGCGCTCTCAAATAGCTTTTTTTGCCGCTATTGTTCCTGCCTCCCGTGCCTGTGCGCTTCCCCGAATGCCATCCGGCGCAGTTTCCATGCAAAAGGCCCCTGTAGGAGCTGAGCACTAGACGCAAACAACACTCTTGTTCTATATGGAATGTAAAAAATGTCCCAAAAAATGCTACAAGTAATTGTTTTTGTTTCACACTGCTACCCCGAAGGTCACCCAGCTCACTCAACTGTCCAAAGTGTTCACAAATAAGACGGTAGGTTCTGCCTCGAGCTAGCTCCCTAGTTAGCTAGCTATAAGAGCACTGTAGTATGTAGAAGTGTAGAATTTTTTAGTTTGTGAGATCAGGTTACCCGCATGTAGCATCCTTTAGAATTCCCTGATCAAATAATTTCTCTTCCTCGCTTTCAAAGATTTTCCTGGTGCTGTCGCTGGAGATTTGAAATCTTCACGTTGGATAAAAACACCTCGAGCCAAGTTTTTTTCTTGAGTTGTGAGCAAATAGCAAGAGTCCCAATATTTTTGTCTACATGGTTTATACATGCAGAAATGTACCCCCTTTTGAGCTTTTCACAATTATCACATTCCACTTGAATTGCTTGTATAAAGTTTGGGTGGTTTCCGACAAGTCCAAGCGAGTTGATGCTTTCCCTCTTACACAACAATCCTCGATCATGATAGCGATTTTGAGATGAAAATATTGTGTCTCATGTGAGTGGTCACGCCCCCTGCTGACATGAACTGGCGCGTCTTGTCTCTAAGAGCCTGAAGATACATTTTCCAGGTTTGTTATGGAACCTTGCGACTTCCCAGTCTGAAAATAAATACCGTTGTCCTCAGCAGCCTGTCTCGCAAAGCCGCTTTGCCATTTAACTTTTACGAGCGCCGGACTGAGAGAAAGGACCTGTTTTGTCTGCATGCAAATGACCCTGGCGCCGTTGTGTTTTTGATATTGCCGTGAAAGACATTAAATTAAAGCGTTAAAAGAGAGCATCAAGTGGTCCCCCGGCTAGGCTGTAGTTTATACGGCTTTTGTGTTAGTCCTGTTAGGTGGGCCATAACTGAGGGGGGGTCCGGTTTTCTGGTCCTTTTTTTTTTTTTTCTCTCGCCATACCATCAACTTCTCAACACTTTCAGATGCAACACGTTGCCCAGCCGGAGGACGCTGAAGAACTCTAGGCTGGTCTGCAAGAAAGACGACGTCCACGTCTGCATCATGTGCCTGCGTGCTATCATGAACTACCAGGTCAGAAGCCATAAGTAAATAAATAAATTCTGGAGCAGTTGGTAATGTTTTTGTTTTCTTTTCCAGTATGGCTTCAACATGGTCATGTCCCACTTAAATGCTGTGAATGAAATTGCACTAAGTCTCAACAATAAAAACCCAAGGTAAACCGCTTCTTAATGTTGACCTGTGGCATTAAATCATTTGCCCTCAGAGGATGTGAAACCCGCTCGAATCCACTTTCACATCGTTTCTAATCCAGACACATGCAGATTCAAAATATTTCCTGTCAACTAACCCTGCCTCAACCCGCCGTGTCGTTTAGCCCCAAAGGCGAGGCCCTGCAACGTGTAAACAGATTTATGACAAACTGACTTGCTGATTTTGGTTCCCACACTTATTTTGCTCCATGAGACTTTTAGTGGAGATTTTTGTTTGCAAAGATCATTTTGGTTTGTAACTAATCCAAAGATTTTGGGTCATCAGCACAATCAAATTATTTAAATTAGTCTCTGTGACCAAAAATATTTTTATATAGAAAATGTTAGAATATTTCTTTTTTCAACAGAACCAAAGCTTTGGTGTTGGAGCTCCTGGCGGCCGTTTGTCTCGTAAGGGGAGGCCACGAAATCATCCTGTCCGCGTTTGACAACTTCAAGGAGGTAGGAGCAGACGGTGACTCAGCTCGTAGCAATGCGTGCAGGAAACGCGCTATTTGTCAACATCTCACAGACCCCCGTTTAGCCGCCGTTCACGAGAAGGGACCCCGGCAGTAGAATGGCTTTGGCACACGCTCAAAAGGCCGACTAGCAGAGAAGCAGATGTGAGCGACAGACTTGATGAATAAGCTTTCAGGCCTTCAGGCGACGTTTGTCGCATGCGTCAGGCGAACATGAGTTCAGTGCGGTCGATGCAAAATTTAATCCTGAATTAAAAATTGAGCGTCACACTGCGGCTCCCCAGCCAGCATAAGTGGCAGAATAAGCAGGGGCTCATCTCATGAGAGACGCAAGGCGAGAATAATGAGGGCTTTCTCGCAGTCTGCTCAAAGGAACACTTTGAATTTTTCAACTTGTTATTGAAAGGGGCCTCTTAAAAGCATAGCGGTGTTACACTGACTTTGATAGCCCGTCTCGGGATTTAAAAAAAAAATATATATATATATATATATATTATTTGATGTCAGCTACTTACTGCATGTTCGGTTTTCTTTGTTTTGTTTTTTTTCATATCGAAGTCCACCGCTGACCTCCAGATGAACTGTAGACTTCTCTCTTGGCATTTCTTCATCCAAAATTTTCAGAAGTCACTTTACATCTGAAGAAAGTTGTGGCAATATTTTCTAAGCATTCCATTTGTGCTTTCTCTTTTCCACACCAGCTTTTCGAATTATTTGTCTAAAGTCATTCATGGCATGCGTTCCCTCCGTCACACAAAGATGGATGCAGCGTCCGCTTTTACCACCGTGGCCAGCCGGACGTTAGTGATTGAGACAATGATTTGTTTTGCAGGTTTGTATGGAGGAGCAGCGGTTTGAGAAGCTAATGGAGTATTTCAAGAACGAAGACAACAACATCGATTTCATGGTATTTTCCCCTCCCCCCACCCACGCACACACGGTTTCAATCAAACTACTGAACGCGATCCCTCGGCGTCCTCAATCAGGAGGTAAACCGCATGCAGCTTGCAGATCCTTTAGTGATTTGGGGTTTTTTTGCTGTGAGGATTATCGCGTCCTCTACATATATGATTTAGCAAGCCGTCTAATATCAATGATAAGCTACGATAAATAGATTGTATTGCACACGCGGCTTGTAGGCCTAGTTAGCAGATCGGAATAAAAGAATAGCTCGGGCCCCTTTAAGCGCCTTCATTCATGGCAACTGTTTTCGGAAAGTGCTTGAAAGGATCAGTGAGAGAAAAGCAGCAGATGTGCTTGAATGTGTGAGTCGAGCCGCCGCCACCGCGCTTAAGTAAACAGACCGAGCTGATTGGCACCTTTTTGGCACAGTTACGCTCTTACTAGATAGTGTGTGTGTGTGCGTGTGTGTGTGTGTGTATATTTGTATCCATTCAATAGTGTGCGTGTGTGTGCGTGCGTGTGTGTGTGTGTGTATATTTGTATCCATTCATATTGACTTTTTTCTTTTTCTTGCTCCTTAGGTGGCCTGCATGCAGTTCATCAACATTGTGGTGCACTCGGTGGAAGACATGAACTTCCGGGTTCATCTGCAGTACGACTTCACCAAGCTGTCTTTGGATGAATTCTTAGAGGTGAGTTGAAGCAACAACGCAGCTGTGAATGCATTTTCTTTTCTTTTTTTGAGGCACAACGTTGGCATGGCTGCACCTTGGAGAACTCGCAGACTCTGCTAATAACGTCTTCTCTGGAAAACCCCGTCCATCTTGTAGAAAGTCAAGCACACAGAGAGTGATAAGCTGCAGGTTCAAATCCAGGCCTACTTGGACAACGTGTTTGATGTGGGCGCTCTCCTGGAGGATGCAGAGACCAAAAACGCCGCCCTGGAGCGCGTGGAGGAACTGGAAGAGAACATGTCGCATGTGAGGGACCTCGTGCGCTCATCGTGTTCCCGCCAATCGATAGAAAAACGCCTGACGTCTTTGTGCCGATTTTTCTTCCTCCAGTTGACAGAGAAGCTGCTGGATGCAGAGAATGAAGCCATGGCCAAGATTGTGGAGCTGGAGAAGCAGCTCATGCAGACAAATAAGGATCTGGAAGGCATGAAGGTCTGACGATGAACTTAGAAAAGAAAAATGGCTGGAGTCAATTCTAGATCCAGAATCTTCTACCGCATTCATACAGGAAGCCTACAAAGACAGCAGCGGGAAGCTGCATTCGCTGCGACAGATCTTGAAGGAGAAAGACGAGGCCATCCAGCGGCAGAGTCACCTGGAGAAGAAGATCCACGAGCTGGAGAAGCAGGGCACCATCCGGATCCACAAACGAGGGAACGGCGACATCTGCATTGTTCCGGCCTCCGGCGCGGAAGGCAGTGCCGCGGGCGGAAACGGCGTCGGCAATCCGACCCATGTGGGAGGCGAGGTGGCTCCTCCGCCAGAGAGCGGCTCAGGTAGACAAACATCGTGAGATAACGAGCTTGATCTCGCCTCTGTATATTTAGCCGCTTCTCGTTCCAGTTCCCAACGGCCCAACGTTGAGCCCTCCTGCGCCGGCGCCGCCACCACCACCTCCTCCTCCGCCACCACCTCCGCCCGCTCCCCCACTTCCACTTTGTGCCTCGTCAGGCCTGTCACCTCCCCCGCCGCCCCCGCCACCTCCTGCTGCTCCTCCGCTGCCCGGCTGCGGGACCCCCACTGTTATTATCAACTCGGGTTTGGCCGGTAAGCTTCCTCAAGTGGATGGAGATACATCAAATGTCTCAGAAGAAATGTTTTATTTTTTTCTCTGTTTTCTTCTCAACTTCTTCTCAATGTTATCTTTGCATTTTCTTTTTCTGCCAACCAGAAGGACCCATCAAACTTTTTTGTAGGTTTCTTTCTCTGCTTATTTTTTCAAAGCCCTTGTTTCTCCTTCTTGCCCACATGCTTTGAAATTGGTAATTTCTTGGACTTTCCAGACATTTATTTATGTTGGCTAAGAGCCCACGTGTATCAACATTTGTGGAAATTTGAGCAAATTGAGGCGCAATTTCTCGGTCTTATCACCCCAATACGATTTCATGTCAAAACTAAGAAAATACCAAGTTTCAAATGATCTGCATGTTGGTGGAGTTGTGTTTCTGTGTCTGTAGCATGCTCCCTCCCACACACTCACCTGATATGTAAAGCAGATGATAGAAAGCTTTCTCCTCATCTATCTGCTCATCAGTGCCACTTAAACTAAAGGTCAGCATTGACTCAGCGTCAATAAACAGGCAGAATGATATTAATGTATGGAGTGAAGAAACATCCAAGAGTTAGCCACTGAGCATGTTCACTCCCCGATTCATCGAGCCTGTCCCCAACTGGCCTACACGCACGTGTGAGCAGACTCATTTGCGATTCTCACTTGACTCCTTGTGTCCCGTCCAGCGGTTAAGATCAAGAAGCCCATCAAAACCAAGTTCCGCATGCCCGTCTTCAACTGGGTGGCCCTGAAACCCAACCAGATCAACGGGACCGTCTTCAACGAGATCGACGACGAGAGGATACTCGAGGTGAGCGTGAACCCGGGACCTCCCCTCCCTCCCTCCTCTTCTAAATGTGTCAGTGGGCCTCCCAGGACCTGAACGTGGATGAGTTCGAGGAGATGTTCAAGACCAAAGCCCAAGGCCAGGCGGTGGAGCTGACCATGAGCAAGCAGGTGATCCAGAAGGGACCCAACAAGGTGACGTTGTTGGACTCCAACAGAGCAAAGAACTTGGCCATCACGCTGAGGAAAGTGGGCAAGGCACCTGAAGAGATATGCAAGGCCATTCAGATGTGAGTCCAAAGTTGATTCTTCTTAAGCTCTGGTGGCCAACTCCCGTCTTGTGCCTTTCAGGTTCGACCTGCGCACTCTGCCTGTGGACTTTGTGGAGTGCCTGATGCGCTTCCAGCCCACGGAGAACGAGGTCAAGTCGTTGCGTCAGTTCGAGAAGGAGCGCAAGCCGCTGGAGAGCCTGACGGATGAGGACCGCTTCATGATGCAGTTCAGCAAGATCGAGCGGCTCATGCAGAAGATGACCATCATGGCCTTCATCGGCAACTTTGTCGAGAGCATCCAGATGCTCACGCCGGTTGATAGTGTTTTTTATTTTATTTCATTTTTTCCCCACCATGGCCTAGATTTTACCTTCTGCTTTCTCACAGCAACTTCATGCAGTCATTGCAGCATCGGTGTCCATCAAGTCATCGCAGAAGCTAAAGAAAATTCTAGAGGCACGTGAGCTGTGGCTGATATCATCTTGCCTTGTTCTCCACTGTGCCCGGGCTGCATTTGACAATTGGTGCCACTTTCTTCTCCCCTGCAGATTATTTTAGCGCTGGGAAACTACATGAACAGCAGCAAAAGAGGAGCAGTGTACGGGTTCAAGCTGCAAAGTTTGGACCTGGTCAGTTTCAGCCCGGCTTCATTCTGACGACGCGGGCCACATCTATTATAACTGTTTCCTTTGGCTTTGCAGCTGCTCGACACAAAATCGACAGACCGCAAGATCACGCTGTTGCACTACATCGCTAACGTGGTGAAGGAGAAATACACGCAGGTTTCCTGCTTCTACAACGAGCTGCACTATGTGGAGAAAGCAGCAGCAGGTGGGTGAGCGAGCCAGCTTGTGGGGAATCCCACCGACATCTCCTGCGCTCTGCAGTGTCGCTGGACAACGTCCTGCTGGACGTGAAGGAGCTTCAGAGAGGCATGGAGCTGACCAAGAGGGAGTACAGCATGCACGGCCACAACACCATGCTCAAGGACTTCATCGCGCACAACGAGAGCAAGCTGAAGAAGCTGCAGGACGACGCCAAGATCGCGCAGGTGCGACGAGCGCACGCGCGCGGTAAACTCGAGCTGCCGCCGACGCCCTCGTGTTTGTTTCCAGGACGCCTTTGACGAAGCCGTCAAGTTCTACGGCGAGAGTTCCAAAACCACGCCTCCCTCCGTCTTCTTCCCCGTCTTTGTTCGCTTTGTCAAGGCCTACAGGGTGAGCACCTTCCATCCATCTTATGAACGCGCCGGAGTTCTCGTGATTTACTTGCACCCTCACGGGAATCTCCTCAGCAAGCCGAAGAGGACAACGAGCAAAGGAAGAGGCAACAGCAGCTTCTGATGGAAAGACTTTTGGAACAAGAGGCCCTGAGGCAGGAAGAACAGAAGGTAAGTCCTGCTGATGAGTTGTGGACCAGCCACCTGCTGCTTCCGCTTAAATGCTCTGATGAGTACATGTGTGTTGTCCTCAGTCTCCATCCCATAAGAACAAAAGGCAACAGCAGGAGCTGATCCAGGAACTGCGGAAGAAGCAAGTCAAAGACAGCCGCCATGTATACGAAGGCAAAGACGGCGCCATCGAGGACATCATCACGGGTAATCGCAGCCGACCGCACCTTGCTCGCTCGTCGTTGTCGCACATACGTGTGCTTTTGCTCACAACCTGCATGAAGGGGCTCTTTGGTAAAAAGCTTCCAAAGCAGCTATCAGATGTTTCATCGTGAACGGAGCTAAACTAATCCAGTAACACGCTGAAGTGTCGTCGATGTTGTCGCTGAGCTACTTTGCCATTGTTTCGTAACACGTGGCCGACGCTGTGACTAACTCTGAGCAAATGAATCATTATCGAGGAAAAAATACTGAGTTCCTGCGGTGTGTTTGTGTACCTAATATTCTGGCCGCTGACTAGACATGCACTGGTAAAACTTGTTGTAATGTTGATGTGAGGATAATGATGACGCTGTAGCAATTTAGCAGCAGCATTAACTGGCCGCCTAATGCTGAACGCTGGCTCCAGTTTGGGGATGATTTCATCCTTTGCTGATGTTTGCTCATGTACAAAGAATTGCGTGATATTAAGCGACGACTACATGTGTATTGTTTTGCCACCATTTTGTGGCATCTTTTTTTAAACCTGACATTGCGTCTGTCACCATAAAAAAAAAATAGCGCCGGTTCTCATTTACAAACTCAGCAATGGATGAAATGATTTCCCCCCCGTGTCAATGCTTTGTGCTAACAATGTCAAGCTGCTGTAGAAATCTGCTTCTCTTCTATTGTGTCTTTGTCTTGCCTTGTCCTGTTTGTCTGTTTTGTGGTCGTCGTGGACGCAGTGTTGAAGACGGTGCCCTTTACCGCCCGCACCGCCAAGCGCGGCTCTCGGTTCTTCTGCGAGCCCGCCCTCAATGAGGAGTACCATTACTGAGCTTGTAGAACTCTCTGGCACAAAAACGACAAGGTTGCCGGAACGCTCCCCTTCTCCTCCCCTTTGCTCCTCCCACAACCTTGCACGCCGACTAACTTTCACATGGTGACGCCCGTGTCCGTGTGTCTTTTGGGGGGTGTGGCTACTGTGTCCTGATCACAAGGTTTTGGGGAAGGTCCACCCCAGCATGATGTCATGTATCCCCTTCTAATTTTCACCATTTCATCATTCCCCAACAGAGTTGATTTGAATCAACATTTAAATTACAGCTAGCTCAATGCTCTCACCATACATTCGGATTTTGTTCTATTTTTAGTGAATAATGATAATTATAACTGTAACAAACACAGTATAATCTTCTATTTAGGTGAAAAACACAAAAATAGATTTTCAACATTTCACAATATTTTTCTAATTATGGTAATTGTCACTAATAAATTATTTGGAAAAAAAAAATCTGTCCACATTTTGCCCATTGCATGCGAGAATTTTATTTTTCCTACATTGTGTGTTCACGAGCTACTTACCTAGAAATGATGCATGCAATTATTTTCCAGTGATATTTTCTTTTGCCTAATGCATGAACTTTAACAATGTTTTTTTAATAGTGTGTATTTTGCTGGCAGCCTCTCTGCAAAGACATTGAAAAAAAAAAATGCAGCAAAACAAAAGCGTGCGGAGCTTCTCCACCATCTTTAAGTGACCAGTTAGCATCCTCCTGCTTCATTTTTTGCACGCTTTAGCTTTCGCTGCCGCGCCGAGGTGCATTTTGGTAACCTCCCGTTTTGTTTTCTCTTTGTCCAGCCCTAAAGAGGAGTAACATTACTAAGTTTCCCAATGTCTACTCGAGGCTCAGAAAGTCGTCGGGTAGCTCCAAGCTAGTGGTGGATGTGTCCCAAACCTGGCAAGGAATCTCTTTGTTTACCTCCAAGCTTTTCACGCGCACTGCTTGCTTGCCGCCCACCAAAGAAACGCTTGTGCTTCTATACATGCCACTTTGTCCTCAAAGTTCTGTGCAAACTCGTTCATTGTAACCTGGAAAGCACGTATTTTTAGTGAGGTACTCTTAGAGATGCGATAAAAGTGGAGGATGCATCTTAAAAAGTCATTTTTGCTGCGCTGTAGTCTCACGCATAACAAGTAAACAAATGCTGCCGGCTGCCTAGTGCTGCTTTGACGAACAGACAGACGGACAGACCGAAAGAAATGAGAGAGCAAATTAAGAGGCAGATGGACAGACAGACGGATCTAACAATAAATCGAAAGATTCAACTGACAGACAGGTACTTAGACGGGCAGACAGATAGGCTGCCAGCACTGCCATCTCACTAAAACTGTGATTCAAGTGCCCCCTGCTGGCCGACTGACAGTCTCTTCTGTTTTCCTCGGCGTGCTCTTCGCAGATCTTCGCAATCAGCCTTACAGGCGAGCGGACGCCGTGCGCCGCAGCGTCCGGAGGCGCTTCGACGACCAGAATCTGCGACCACTCAACAACGGTGAGGTGGTTGTGTGATCGACGGACAGATGGATGGACAAAGGGGGGGACAGCAGCAAGTGTTCAGGTTAAGGTTAACAAGGACGAGGTATGGACATGAAAGCCTAATTCAACGCATCGGAAAGATTTCATAAAAGTGCTCCAACGGCTTCATGAGCCGTTAGAGCATTTATTTGCTCGCCAAATGATGATGATGATGAATGTTTATGATGATAGCCATTGTGAGGACAGCAGAGGGACAGACGCAATGTTGCAAGCAGGTTGGATTGGGATTAAGTTGAGAACATGAAAAGAAAGTGAACAAATGGCAATCGGTTCTGTTTATCTATGTGTGTATATACACATAGATATGTCTTCAGGATAATATATAAGGAATATGTATGAAGGACCTGGACTGCTCATAGAAACAAAAAGTGCCTAAACTTTAATTCAGGTGTGTTTTGCATTGAAGCAATTCCAATCGAAGGGCGTGGACAGGGAAGAAGTGCAGCACGAGAGCGAACTAGCTTCAGTTTTGTCGGTTCGGTACCGAAATTCAGTGGCCAAATATTTCTGGTGGCTTGAACACCTTGAAGAATGGTCAACACTTGGGCGGGAATTTTCAAGTGCAACATTTTGCAGAGAAACTGCCCATTTTTCAATGGAATACTGCCCAAATCTTGACACTCAAAAGAAAATATTTTTGCCCATTTTAAGATACACAAATTAATTTTAAAAATGTGTTTTTGAGGTGTCTGAAATATTTAAGATGAAATATTTAATAAGAATTTTTTCAACTTTTTTAAAATGAGTAGAAATTAATAGACATTTTTAAGAAGAATACTGATTCAAATCAATGTGTAGTTCCACTCCTAGGGGGCGGTCCACTGTCTGAAACTCGTGCCGTTATTTAGGTTGGGTGCCAGTACATCTGAATGTTTTAAGCGTGCAATAGTAGACGTTTGATGGCTGTTTGGACGTCGATGACAAAATGGCTTTAGCGCTCTCTAGTTCCCAATGGCTAACTCGTTCTCCAATCTAGGCCATTATACCAATTTTATTTTTTTCCAAGCAATCAAAGTGAAATGAATGATTATATTTAAAAAAAAGGAAAATAATGTCCACAACATGACAATTTAGTCGCATTTTGTACAAAAAAAAAGTGAAGCATTGCCAAAAAAAACAATTTTGAATTTTATTCTCCTGTAAATTTATGACCTCAAATTACTTTCTAATACAATTGTTGCTTCCCTGCGCTCACTGACTTTGGTTTTGTAGTATGATTCGAAAATTGAAATTTTTCTAAATAAAATCTCATGTAATCATGAGTGCTTTACTTTTTTATTACAATGTTCCACTAAAGTCTTGTTGCATGATATTCAGTCATATCAAGCATGATCGTTCCTGCCAAGTTTAGAGCCTGATGTCAACTGGATATGATTTTCATTTTGTAAACATGTACGCATCATTCCTAAGACTGCGTCTATCAAATGTTCATTCTATGACCACTGAAGTTACTGTCATCTCATACCTGGAAAGAAAAGGCAAGAAAATGTTTCCCAACTGTACAGTTTTTGCTACAAACGGTTTTGTTTTGTACTGAAGTCACACGACTAGATGATTATTAAAATTGTATATAATGTTGAAACCTTTGCCTTGTGCTCTACAACTTGAATGTTCTTTTGTAACTTATAGTTTGATTTTGTGTGTATATTTAAAGCCAAATGCAGCCAGGAACGACCGAGTATGCTTATGACTCAATTTCTGAGGGCAACTTTATGGTGGGGATAACCTACTTAAACACACACAAGTCCCTCCCAATGAACTGGAAAGACTGCCATGGTTACAATTACCAGAAATGTATTTTAGATATTTTTGCGCTCACTGCAAATTAACTTTTTCTGTGGTTTGTTTTGAAAACTAGGAGATGTTACATTTCCAATAAAAATGATCAAATAAACAATTTACATTGTACTATGGAATCCTTGTTTTTTTCTTACATAGAATGGCCACAAAAATTCTTGACACGTACCAAAAAAATGCAGTTATTAGGTACACCTGAAAATGGCGGTGTACCTAATGGAGTGTCTCTGTGATGTCACAGATCAACCAGCCAATCAAAGTGGGGGTGAGGGCAGGTGTAGCACTTTTCACTTAAGCTTGGGCCTGATTTTTCCCGAATGAAGTGGCCTGTTATTAGGCACACCTGAAAATGGTGGTGTACCTAATGCAGTGCTTCTCAATTATTTTCTGTTACGCCCCCCCCCTAGCAAGAAGAAAACTATTTGCGCCCCCCCCCCTCCCCACCGTGACTATCCTAACTTGTCTTGTAAGTCGTAAAATGTTGCACTGTTGCAAACGTGACAGAAGTAACAATGAGTGTCACTGCCCCCTGCTGTAGCAGATGCGCAATTACACTTTATTCTAGTGCTGCCAAAAAAAAAGCCTGTTCCCCAGGGTCACATGCGCCCCCCCAGGTATAGCGCTCCCCTAATATGTGAGGACAGGTATGGCACTTTTCACTTAAACCAGGGGTGTTGACCTCCAGCCCTCGAGGGGCCGCGTTCCAAAATGTTTTCCAAGTTACCCTCGTTAAACACCTGCGTGAAAAGATTTTGTTAATTTTCACGTTCTGCAGGACGCAGGTGCACTTAACGAGGTAATCTTGGAAAACATATTGGAATGCGGCCCCAAGGACTAGAGCTTGACACCTGTGACCTTTGACATATTTCCCTAATAAAGTGGCCTGTTATTAGGTACACTTGAAAATGGCGGTGTACCTAATAAGTGTCCAAGTGACGTCACAGATCAAACAGCCAATCAGAAAGTGGGGGTGAGGCCAGGTGTGGCACTTTTCACTTTCAGTTAAACTTTGGCCAAGATTTTTCCCTAACGAAGTGGCCTGTTATTAGGTAGACCTAAAAATGGCAGTGTACATAATGGAGTGTCGTGTGACGTCACAGACCAACTAGCCAATCAGGAGGTGAAGGTGGATGTGGCACTTTTCACTTTAGTTTTTTTCCCTAATGAAGTGGCCAGTGATTAGGTACACCTCATGGACACTTCAATAGGTACACTATATGAGGCAAAAATAATATATATAATATAATATATAATATATATTAATATATATTTTTGAATAAAAAAAAGACCATGTATAGAAACTGAAACATTTTGCTTTATTTAATAAATGTCATCTTTCAGAAGTGAACTAACGAAATAATGTTTTCATGACATTACATTTGTTGTCATAAAAATGCTGATTGTGAAGTGTTAAAATCTTTATTACGTGAAGTCTTACATTAAAAGCTAGCGTCTAATCATCCATCCAATCAAGAGACTTTCCTTTGCAACTTTTTTTGTAGTTACTGAGAGGCAGGCACTGGCAATTAAATTTAGCTGATGAAAAAAGTTACTAAACAATTACTAAACAAAGCCCCCCCCCCCCACACAAAAAACAACAACAACCAGCATGACTGAACAGAATTAACAAACATCTTGGAAAATAAACTCCGGTGTCCGAGATTCCGGCGGAGACCTGAAGGGAACGCTATGCCCTTTGAAAGGAATGCAACATGTCATTACGGCGCATCCAGCTGCTCTAGTAAAGTTCGTCTTCTTTTCTCCAGTTCGCCTTCGCTCAATTCACTTCCTGACGTATCCCAGCCACCCTGGGAAAAAAAGCTTAAAAGTTCACTAAACTGTTGAGCTCACTTTGACCAGGCAGAAAATGGAAGCTTGGAGCTGCTAATGTGGAGTATTTTTTTTTTCTCAGTAGCAAATACCCACCAGCAATCGTTATGAACATTTCCTTGAACAAAATGTTTTACTTTGTTTCGATCATAAGCAACATGTTGCAGATGAATGAGTAGAGGAAAAAAAGTTTACCTCCTCCTTGGCGGCTTTGCCTTTTGGTGACTTGTGCTTGGCGTCCGAGTGCGACTTCCCTCGGGCCTTGTCCCCGTCTTTGTCTTTATCGTTGTCTTTGTCCCTCTTGCCGTCTCGTCCTTTCTTGTCAGCTACGTCCGAATCAGGTGAGCCCTGATGGACAAAATAGCGTCCCATTAGTGCACCTTGATGAAAACACACCTTAAAATGTACCGTAATTTTCGGACTATAAGTCGCACCGGAGTATAAGTCGCACCAGCCATAAAATGCCCAAAAAAGTGAAAAAAACAAACATGTATATGTATATAAGTCGCTCCTGAGTATAAGTCGTCCCCCCCCACCCAAACTATGGAAAGAAAACGCGATTTATAGTCCGAAAATTACAGTAATCTGTTTTTTTCTTTCTAAAATACTGAACGCTTATTAAAATTACTTACAGACTTATGTCGTCTCTTTTTGGCCTTCTTCTTGTGCTTCTTAGATTTCTTGTAGCTTCTCTCTAGGATTAAAGGTGAACAAAGAAGATGAGCGGGCACGTCACAAGCGAGGAGACGGGTTCTCCCGACTCACCGGACTCGCCACTGGAGGAGCGCTCCGATGGGGTTTTGGACGCCGAGCGCTTCTTCTTCTTGTGGTATTCCTCCTCTTCAGACTCGGAGCCCTGAAGATACATGGAATGATATTCAAAAAAATGGCAACTGGCAGATATAACCCCGGGACTGACCGATCGAGAGCGGGATCGCTTCCTGTGGTGCTTCTTGGACTTCTTGGAGTGCTTCTTGGTCTTGGAGTGATGATGCTGGCACTCGTGCTGTCAAACGGCAAGGTAGGAATTGGTTCAAATGAATATTAATACTGTCAGCCCACTCTCACTTGCACTCCACTCCCACTCACCTCCAAAACATGCATGAAGTCCTTGAAGATCCTCTTCCTCTCTGACTCCAGCGTGATGTCTTCAAAGGCCGCCTCCTTCAGGAATCTCTCTCTCACCTGGAAAGGGCAACATGCTATTAGGAGAACCCTCAGAGAGCTCTTTCTGGTGGTAAGCAAGAGAATCAATGTCCTGGGTGCTTTTATGTTTTATGGCTTCAATAAAATAGAATTATGAGGCAATGACTGCCTTTTTTTGGATGTTTGTTTTCTGCCAATAGTAGTTTCTTCCAAACATCGACCAAAGATTCACTCACGGCTTCCCACCCGTCCTCTGGCTCCAGGGCAGGCGTGGCCTGCTTCAGCATGGTCTTAAAGGCCGCCTCTTTCCTCTTCATCTTCCTCGCCTCCTCCTTCTCACGCTCGCGCTCCCTGGCTTCTGCCTTCTCCAGCAACTGAGCAAAGAAGTCAAATCAAACCTTCATCCTGCTAGCCCAATGAATCCGTTTGACCGAGCACACAATAATTTGAGTCAAGAAGCGCTTACACTGTTGAAAGCCAACTTGATGTTTCCGGCATCGAGTGTGGTGGCTCTCTTGTCTGAGCTGATGACGGATCCAAAGTCCTCAAAGCTGGTGTTCACTTCAACCAGATAGCTCTTGTCCTGTCCAAGCATTAAAAAAAAAAAAAACGCAAGTTAAAAAAGCAACAACAACGTCATGAGCACACGGTGCAGAGTTGCGGCCACCTTCAGGATGTCTTTGATAATCCTCTTCTCATCGTGGTATCGTGCCTTCAGGTCTTCCACATAGAATTTGAAAAGGTCCAGAGGAGTGGAGCCTGTAGAAAACCACAGAGAAACGTGGACTACTCATTGTGATGTGTTGGACCATCTGGAGACATTGTGTGATGACGGTCCATGTCTTACCTGGCTGACCCAGCATGTTGGCAAAGCGGATGTCCGAGCTCAGGGTGGGGTACATCTCCATCCAGGCCGACATGGAATGAAGCTGGCCGTGGTCGTGGAGTTCATCCAGAAATTTCTGTGACAAAATGCATAAGCTGTTTTGGCCGGGAAAAAACAATCACCTGGTTGGCCCAAATTTTTCATTGGACTACTCAAGTATTAGTGACACGCCAACTTAGAGTACGGCCCCAAAACCTTAGCAACTTCAGCACCTGATGGACTTTGCGAGTGAGCAGGAGCTGACCTGAAAGGACTCCCTGTTCTTGCGCTGACGCCTCCTCTCCCTCAGAAGACTCTTCTGCTTGTCCTCCTCTTCTTCCTTCTCCAGGGCACGGATGTGCTCCTCAAAGCAAATTAGCGCGTCCTCTTTGTCCATGTCTGCCGGCACAAAAAAAAGGATCATCATAATTGAGCATCAATAGGTTGAATTGTTTGGTGAATAGCTGAGGATAGTTTGCACAGTTAAAAAAAATAAAACAGTGGTCCATCTCACAACTTGATTGAGATAAGGACACAACCTTGAAGCCAAGTGAAAAAGCCCCCATCCCCACTGGCATGGACATTCTGTAGTGCCTTGGTACCATGCTGCCACAAGATGGCGCCAAAGCAATACCTTTACTTTCACAAACAGTGGAGAGTTGACTCAAGAAAGAAAAATGCATACTTTGCAGCTCTTCATCCTCAGCAAAGGTGGGATTGTCAAGCAGGTACTGCTGAGCCTCTGACCAGGTGGTGCGGTAGGTGACGTTGGCCATGTTGTCCAGAATGTTCTTCAGGGCTTCCCAATTCCTCTTTCTCAGCTGCTTGGCTTGCTCCTGAAGGTGGCAAAAGGGCAGTCGGAAGTCAGCGGGTGGCGCCGCTTTATGAGATGCTTCACAGCGATCCAAACCTTCTCCTTCTTGGCCAGGTAAAACAAGACATCTTCATAGATCTCCTGTCTGTCTCTCTCAGGAACGCAGCTCCACACCTCCAGGTCGTTGAACATCTGCTCTGCTTTCCTGCAAATACAGAGAACGGTCATGTCGGAGAGTTTTGTGGAAGCTATGGCGATGCCTTGCCATCACATTTGACTATTCAGGGAACCCCAAATCAATACACCCAGATGAGGGGGAGAATTATTTTTTATGTGAGAACATACTTGTATCTGGTGGTGGACGTCATCTTTTCATGGCTCTCCAAGAACCTCTGGAAGGTTTCTTTGGACTCTTTGTATTTAATCCTGGCCTCCTCTTTTTCTTCCTTCTCCGTCTGGACCTTGTAGGCGTTAAAGGCTTGCTTCTTCTCACTCAGCTTGGGGAGAGCGCTTGAGAGACAAAAAAATACAATTAAAGATCGGTATGGTTGACACCTGATAAAGCTCTCATAGGACAATGTGTCACCTGTAGCGGGGGTCATTGATAATCAATTTCATAGCCTGTTCCCATGAAGAGTTGGAGGACACACCCTGAAAAACAAGGAGAAAGGAGCGTCGTAAACCGATGACAAAAGTCCAAATGATATGCTGTTTATTTTGTGGATGCGAAACAAAATCAATTGTCGCCGTTCCTCGTTGTGACTCAGACGGTGTGCGGCAGGACTCCCCCAGGAGCCGCATTTTCATAATGACTAATAGATGCGGGCTTAAGAGGTGTGGCGCGGCAGTCATTCAGGGAAAAAGTGTCAGCTGGGATTTATGAAGGCGCCCTTTCCGCTCGCCCAGGGAGGTGCTGCGGCATCCGTTTTCTACGCACTGGACACTTGCCGCACTTATTGCAACTCACTGAAGCGTGTCGGGCTAACTCTCGCTTGGTCCCAATAAAAACTAATCTGGAAGACGTTACCATTATGATCTTCCAGAAAATGGCAACACTACAAATTGTGCGCTGAGCAGTAGAATTAGTAGAAAGTCATTATAGCAGCAAGCGCGGCTGCGAGGTGTTGAGTCACTTTCCCCTGACAACAGGAGGTGAAAATCAGCTGCTCAGCTGCAACCTCCGGGTGGTGGTGCTGATGATGTGGCCGATTAACACATCAGGCGGGCGACCACCGGGATGAATTGTTGCAGCGTCTTTTGGAATCCTTTCGACTAAGTGAAGCAACTGAGGCTGTTGCTTCAGTCTCATTTCGTTTGCCATTTCAAAATCAAGACACTCATCATAGCTGAAGGCCCCCCTTAACCTCAATCCCATAAAAAAAATAAAAAAAAGATACTTAATTGTCCGTTGCTGTCCCCCATTAAGAACATTCAATCGAATCTTTCCTTTTTCCCCTCAGTCATTTTAACGACTTTTTAGTAAGGACTGGAAATTAAAGCACTTAATACTGGAGCCACTTTATCTGATTAATAGGAAGTAGAAAACTAATGAAACTGAAAAAAATCAACAGCACATTGCTCATATCAGCAAGACCTTTTGGGACTGAGTGTCAAGTACTGGAGTAGTCTGTGATACAACTCGCAACTCTCTCTAGATGACTACCAAGAAAAAAGCTGTCTTAAAAAAACATGTGCACTAGGAATGCACTGTATATTTCTTATTATTGGCATTTTAAAATCCAAGTGTATGCTTTTCTTTTAGCAGTCTTGCCACACTTACCTTCTCCTTCAGCAGCTCCTTGAAAGCCTGCTTGGCTTCCTCTTTGGTGTTCCATTTGAAAACTTTTTTTTGAATTTCTGGACGTAGTTCTTCCTTTGTGGCTTCATCACTGCGGGGGAAGAGCATGTCAACCTCAGAACGTGCGAGCATTTGCGACCACCCAAACTGCAAGCGAGTTCTACCTGGCCGGGGCTTCCGCGGGGGCGCCAGTCTCCGTCGAAGCCACGGGTGCGTCGACGGTCTTGACCTCAGCCGTGGGCTGTGAGGCCACCAAAGACGGTTGCTCTTCGGGGACGACTTCGACCGGCTCCGCCTCGACGACGGGGGCCGCAGCCACTTGTGTGGTTTCGACTTGCGGCGCGGGTTCGGTGGCGACTTTAGGTGCCGCTACTTCTGTCGTCCTACAATCGTATCACAAGATTAATACTGGTTAAAAGAAACAGACGAGTGGCGTGCCAAGTGAAGGTAAACGGGAAGCACTTACCCATTCTCCTCAGCTTTAATCATGGCTGAAATGGGGGGAAAAGGAGAAAGCCGTTAGGATCTTTTGGTTTCAACAACACACGATGGGGCATGCCGCGTTTCACTCGTGCGCCAGGCTTTGTTGTGGAGGGCATAATAGAACGATTGAAGGCCGATGTGTGATACCTTCCAGATCCTCCAGCTCTTTGGGCTTGGTCCATCGTGACTCCTTTGTCTGGGAGTTGTAGTAGTACGGCTTCCCCGTGTCGGACTTGTACTCTTTCCAAGGACATTTGGATAACATTTGCTGAGGGACACAGACACAAAGATTTCTTTTGTGGTAAACATTGCACACCACAAGCAAAGCTTTGAGAGAAAAACTTGTTTCAATTTGGATACACAATCAACTGTGTGTGTATGTGTGTGTGTGTGTGTGGGGGGGGGGGGTAAATAAATGGGCTCAACATTTAAGGTAAACCGTGAGGGTTAAAATAAATAAAACATTTGCGTACTTCTGCAGGAGACTTTAGATCCTCCGGTTTTTCCCAGGTGGACTGTTTGGTCTCCGTGTTGTAGTAATAGGTTTTTCCATCCAGTGATTTGTGTTCAGTCCACAGCGATTTCTAAGATAAAAACAAGTTCATCAATACAACAGCAGAAGTTTGTTGCCCGTTTACGAGTCCGCCCCGATGCACAAACCTTCTTCGGCGGCTCTTCCTGTGGAGATCCATTTGTCGTACTCTGCAAAAAAAAAATTAAAAATCGCGACGCTTAAAAAAACTCAGCAGTTATGGCTTGTTGAAATATGTGCAGTGCAACTCCAAGACACTTACGGTGGTTCCTGGCGCAGCTGTTGAAGCAAAAGCACAAAGTTAGCAAGACGTCAACTATAAACTATCAGAGTTTTGGTGAAGTTAAAGAACTCACCCGGGGTGTCAACGCCAGGCTGTTGAGAAGACAAAGAAGGACTAATCAACTCTTTGTTCAATATGTCAACTACAGCAGCTGTCTGGAAAGGATGAATGATGACAGCGTCCAACGGAATTATTGTTCAACAAACGCAATTGTGTTGCTTATTAGGGCAACGCATCCCAACACAATTGAGTTGATTAATGCTTGGCTGAAGATGCTGGTTCGCACTCACAACCAAGATATTAAATTACATTACTCGTTCAATTAAAAGTGATTCACAGCTGAACAAAAGTGGCAAATAAAAGTGTTCATTGTCATTCCAATCAAGAACGGCTTTGCATGTCTACAGCGGCAATTTGTGTCCGACCCAAGTGTTACTTCGCGGCTTGTGGTTTATTTTGAAACGCGAGAATGTGATGAGACAGCGTGCTGATGGTGAAAGGCGGAGGAGAGACAAGCGTTACCGGCCCAGTTGGCTGCACGGTTGCAGCTGGCAGGCGAGGAGGCAGCATCATCCCCATCATGGGTGGCATCATACCTTGAATCTGTGAAAAGAAACAGGATAAAATATTCATCTGGCATTTTCAGTCCCGAGATCCGGGCCTTAAAGCTCTGTGCTGACACGGGAAGGGGGGCCGTGGCGTGAGAGCGCCTGTGCCAAGTGAGTTAATGGTGCGATGACACTGCATCCGATCTGTGAACGCGTCGCCATGCAGTACACAACTTGTTCAAACTTTTCATTACACGAGTCTGGATGGCAGATGCTCGCACGAGGTGACAAACTCCACACCAGAAATAGCGCAATTCTCAAACCCTGTACTGCAGCAGGTATCCAGTCTAGTGGATATAAAAAGTCCAATGGCAGGTTTTACGCAGAAAAAGAGTGAGACCAAAATAAATCATTTTATAACATTTTCCACCGTTCGTGTAACCTGTACAAGTGAATTTGGGGGTGGTGGTGGTATTGTTTGGCTAGTGCCAGTAAGGCTCAACTAAACCTAGACTGACCTGTCCCATAGGAGGCGCTGACATTGATGGCAGCATACCGGGTGGCATAATACCAGGCGGCATGGGGGTCATGCTGGGCGGTCGTTGCCCCATCGGGGGCATTCCCATTGGAGGGAAATGAGGTGGTATTCCAGGTGGTCCCATCTAGAAAGAACCAGAGTGGAAATGAATAGATGTCACAAAGATTGGCTTCTGCTGCTGCCATGCAAGGCACTGCACGGTCCACACTGGGAACAAATTGGGGTCTCGTGTCTTGCTCGAGGTCAGTTTCACACGGTCACCTGGGTTGAGGATTGATCTCACTAGCTTAGAGTTGAAGGCGAACACTACCACTGAGCCACACCGCCCAAAAAAGGGGTTACAGATCCCTGAGGCTACTACACATGGATAAGGTAAGGCTTGGCTCTAGTCATTATTGGCCTACAATGAAGAGAGAGGGAAACACCACATACTGGTTCAATCAATTGTTTACAAATGAGTTTCGTTTTTGAACGGTTTTCTAAACCTTTTCTAAATGATCAGTTAAGTCCTACTCTCTCGGAAGTCATCAAAGGCTCATGGGCGTAGGAATAATGTTGATAACTCCGCATGAAATCAATAATTCCGACGAGGTACAATAAACTCCGGCATCAGAGTGTGTGTATGTGTGTGGTGACCCATGGAATCGTAGCTATCTTGAACGATCCAGACCACGCCACGTATTATTAATACATCTTTGTTGTAATGTAAAGTGTTCCATTGATAAAATTGACCGTTGCAAATAGTATGAAGAATTCTGAACAGAACAAAGTCGGATTAAGACCACTTTTCAGGATTTAACCAAGCCTTTTGGGCCGGTGTGTGCGGGGACGTTAGCAAGATGCTAACGCGAGAAGCTAATCCGCATTTTCGAAGTATCCAGAATATTAATTTTGGCACAATGAGGATAAAAACACACTCCCTTGCTTAAAAATAAGCAACAGCGAGCAAAAAGTCGAGCCTAACTTTTTCTTATTATGTTGTAGGCGGTAAATTGTTTTGAATGGTGCTAGACTCACCATGTTGATCAGAGGGGAGCTCCGAGACACGGGAAAGCGCTTCGCAACAACGAGCCACGCGATTGGCTCAACTCCGTCAATGCTGAAAGGTCAAAGGTAGACAATTGAGAGCATCGTTCTGCGTCATTATTGCGCAAAACTGCGTATACTTCTGATTTTGATTCCCTTTCGACCATCTTTGTTTTGTACCATTCCTCTCCTTCTTTTAAAACATTTCTTGCTACCTATCCTCCACTCTCCCTTCCTTTTTCTTCTTCTTTTGTTTTCATCTCATTTCTATTTCCATCCGTTTCCTTTCTACCATCTTTTTATGCATCCTTGTTTTCTTCCTATTCTTCCATAACATCCTTGTCACCTTCCCTCCTTTCTTTCCTCCCAATACTACCCTTTCTTTGAGTTCTTTCCCACTTTCCATTTTCCTCCCTCTCTTCCTTCATTCATTAAAAAGTGTACATTTGTCCTCCCCCTGTTTAAGTGTGTGATAATAATGAATTATTAATCTTGAATCATCCTCATAAAATACCGCAAGAGCTTGGTGAAATGTGTCAGCGTTATTGGTGGCGCACCCACAAGTGCTGATTTAAAAGGCAGGAGGGAGTGGATGGTTTTCAGACAAAGCAAAATGACTTTGGTGTATTGGGGTTCATTTGGAGGAATGGCAGCAATTTCCCAATTACTGAAGATTGTGAAGCAACTCTCCCAGCCGTATGTTGCTGGAGTGATTTCCTATGATAGAAGGAAATTAGGTAGTGGGCAATTTTGCCGCCACTTTCCTAGCACAAGAAAAACGAGCTCCATTACTTTGTTACCTCAGGTAAAGGCAATTCTGCTCATAAACTTTGCATTATGGAGTCCGGATTCAATAGATCAGCTGTGAGAATGTGTGATCACTCTGTTCTTTAACCTGGCACACCTAAGTGGCGATATTAATCTGTTCCATCCTCCGCAAAAACATCACCAACAAAAAATGGTAAAGGATACAAAAAAATAGCATTCAGTAGTACTGAACTTTATGATACATTCAAACTGACTGACATTTATTTTCATCACGGCTAATTATACACAATAATATAGGCATAAAAGGATGGTTGTTTGTTGCGATTGTATAAGGACTGACGTGAGCTATAGTTTTTAAAAGATTCATAATTCAGCATGAGCACAATATACACACAACAGCAATCAATCAATCAATCAATCATCATTTGGACTGTGGCAATGTATTGACGCTATGCTAACGCTTCACGCTGTATGTTGAACTCAAGTGCATTCTTCCGATTTGCATCGATTTCAATTGTTACAAAACATAAAAGAACATTGACACGAGTCGATAAAGCGGGATCAACACGATGAAGTTACATCTGCACGTCAAGGCCTTGGTGTTCTATTTCTGTTTCCTATCCTAGTACACTTTTTCCCGTGCAGCGCTTGATTGCAGTGTGCCAGATTGATCGGCAGTGTATGAGCTTGTCAATGTTGCCCCGCCCGCAGTCCTTTTGGGTCGTTCCTCCCTGCACGACCCCCTCGCTGGGAGCCCGGCGCGGCTGACCTGCCTTCGGGGCACTCTTCTCTCATCTAACCATCGGCTTCCTGTCAAGCACGTTCACCGTAACCATCAACAATACACAATCGCATTCCTTTCATGACCCGCTCCAAGGAAATGAGGAGCACTTTGGTCTGATGAGACAACGTTGGTGCTAGAAAATATCAGTCGTGCAATCTGTTCATTTAGACTGATAAATATTTATTTAGTGGGCAAATTATGACCCATGGGGGTGACAAGTTGGCATTATTTCGATTTGTCATTTTGGTTTGTTCAAATGTACAGTATTGATTTTTGTTTTTTATATTCATTTACGTATCTTGGGAAACAATTTGTTTCGGTTTGCTGATTCATTGTAAATGATGTCAAGTAAACACTCACAGTATGTTTACCAAATAATTGTAGTCAAGAATGGGTTAATTCAGCTTTTTTAGACTCTTTCGAGTTATGTTTATGTAAGCTCATCCGTGTTTTGTCAGGCTTCCCTAGATGAATATGACAGGGAAACATGCTTGTTGTCTGCTGAATGTCAAAAATAAATGTCAGACACACGATGAATGGTAGTGTTGGGAGATAAGTCACGGTCGGCAGGGTACGTCTTGTCTGATTGTCCCGCTTGTCATCGGCCCAAAGAGTTTTTCTGCTGGAACACGTTGCCACGAAATGAATTGGTCTGGCTTCTGTTGACGTGCTGTCGCCATCAGCGCAAGACGGAGGAAGCATTATGTTTCACGCAGCTATGCGTCACTCATTTGCTTGCATTGCCACACGACCCCCCAAAAAAGTCAATTGAGAAAATGAACGTGAGAGTAATTTGTGTGTGTGTATGTGCTACTCGATATCGGCTGAGTACTCAAGACTAACTACTCGTACTGGTATCGGTGTAAAAACAAAAACGATATTGCACGTCTCTTATTTGAAATGAACAAAATTGACTAATGTGTGAAAAAATTTCAGTGGCGCATGTAGGTGAAAAAACTCGTGCGTGTGCGTGTTTTAGGTGTGCACATGAGCGGAAAATTACACTAATTGTGTAGGAGCTTTTCAGCAGTGTGTTGGTGTGCACCATCCTAATGAATATTAGTATTCAAGTCATTCATCAAAGGCCTTTAAATATACATATATGGCGTCCCAATACTTAAGTGCTTTCATTCAATATGCAGCACACAGCAGCAAAACAAACATTTGCCTTGAAGCTTGGAAGATTTTTTCCAACAACAGCTCGTGTTCAATTTCAGATGAGGCTCGGCTTGAACTAAAACACCTCGCGTGACAATCAAGTTAGTAAATGTCTTATTGTTATTTTGTGACGATCGGCTCAAGCTTGCTCTCAAGAAGTTTTCATTTGGTTCTTTTTCATTATCACTTGGCTCGTGCGTGCGCACGCCTCGTGCTTATTACGGATTGGGAGCAGGTGCATTCCGAGAAATGACTATCATAATGCGCCATCAGTAACACCGCATCCAGGAAGGCAACAAGGCCGGTCGGCCGCCTGACTCGACGGGAGGCTCGCGGCAGCTTTCAAATTGGAATCAGGGACAGAACTGGAAATACATTAGGAAAGTCCAAATGACATACGCCATCTATAGCCCGTTATATATTCAGTCCCCTCATCGGAAATGAGTTTCGTACACAGACGGCGCGGTGACCTTGTGGTTAGCAGGCCTGCCTCGCCGAACACATCCGTACTCCCACTGTACAAATACCGTAATTTTCGGACTATAAATTGCGGGTTTTTTTTTCATAGTTTGGGTGGGGGGGCAACTTAAACTGAGGAGCGACTTATACGTGAATTTTTTCAAATATTTAAAAAAAAAAAAAAAGTGAAACTGCGATGCAGCAAGGGATTACTGTAATTTGAATTTCAAGTGACGTCAGCAGCGCGGCGCGGCGGTTGTTTACAAAAAGGACAAAGATTCGATCACAAGATGACGAAGATGACGAAGGGCCCCGGTACTACCGGCATCATTAGCGGCTTTGTTTGTAAGTGACATGGAGGATGAAGAGTTTGAAGGGTTTAATGATTTGGAGTAACACAGAAGGTTTGAAAAACTATTATGGCTTTTACGCACGCCCGGTGCTACTCTACGGAGCTCTCTTTCACCTCCGTGGATGGAAGTCGGGGGCCGGCGCTCGGCCGGGTGGCTTTCCGGTGACGGTGGATGGGGCTCGGACATGGCTTTTACGCACGCCCGGTCCTACTCTACAGAGCTCTCTTCCACCTCCGTGGCTGGAAGTGCCACCTCCGGGGATGGACGTCCACGCCGCCACACGCCTGGAAGTCGCTGCCGGTGCTTGGGGTGAACTATTTATATTATAGTTATTTGATATATTTTATTTCGTGTAGCAACTTGTATATGTTTTTATCGTTACAGTTCAGTTGTTGGCTCACTGAACTCTTGTTTTGTTAAATAAAGAGCCGTTTACCAAACCCACGTCTTTCCTTGTACTTTGTTAACGCTACAATATAGTTATATACTAGATCTGTGGAATAACGATGAGGCTGACGTCAGGGCGCACGCGCGGCGTTGTTGACAAAGGATGAGGAATTTGATCGATGGATTTAATGATTTGGAATGACACAGATGGTTTGATGATATGATTGCTTATATAATAGTTATTTGATATATAATTTATATATTGTTATATGGGCCTGTGGAATATTTTGAAGTGCAAGCGCCGTCAGCGGCGCGCCCCATTATTGACATAAAGGACGATCGATTGATTTTAATGAATTGGAGTGACACAGATGGTTTTATAAACATGTTATTTCTGTAATAGTTATTTGAATAACTCTGAATGATAGATACGTCAGGCCCGTTCTCAGCTTTTCCTTTGTGTTTAAGTCACGTTAGCATACCTATCGTTTAGCCTGTTGTTCCTCGTTCATGTCTGTTCTTGGTGTTGGATTTTGTCGAATAAATTCGGAGCGACTTATATATGTTTGTTTTTCACGTTATTGTGGATTTTATGGCTAATGCGACCTATATTCCGGAGCGACTTTTAGTCCGAAAAATACGGTACTTGTGTATATTTCCCTCACTAGGATGAAATGATCCACTCGAGTGCGTGTGACAGAAGTTAAAAAAAAAAAATTACAATCTGGTGTGTAGCCTTGCGTGTCTAATTACAGTTGCCAGATGTGCCAGGCGTTTTCACGTCCCCTCGCTTAAGCCACGTCCGACACTGCGTGTCGATTTGGAGCGCGGTGTTTGGGGACTCGGCAAGTTTCCTTATTTCACAGCAGAGTGGCCACACTTTGCTCCTGTGGGATTCGCTCCCATTCCGCACCTGATGTTCATCCATTTTAAAACAACATAATTTTTTTCCAATTGTTTACACGGGAAAGTAATAGTAAAGGGGCAAAACTCTTGACGTTAGCATGCTGCTAATGCAAACTTTTGCACCTTATCTACTTGTATGGTGAAGTTGTCTTACTATTGAGAACAAAATGTACATGGACCTCAAATAGGCTCCGCTGTCTGACTGACAGGATGGTTATTACCCGCACACAAATAATCATTGATTGACTGCTGCTTTGTCATTAGCAGAGAAGAAGAATAGCAGTAACCATCCATTACCCGAAACGCTAATCCTCACAAGGGTCACGGGCAAGAATATTTGTGTATTTGTATGTGTGTATTTTTCCCTTCCTTTGCGAGGAAGGAGCTGTGTTGTTACTTGAGGATACCGGCTCCAATCAGATGCCTTTAAATGGGCTCCCGCGCAAACTGTTTCAAAGTAATCTTGGCTTTAAAAGCCACAGATTACGCTCGCTTAGTGACAGTACCGGCGAGAGATAAGCTGCGAAAAAAGAATAAAACAAAAAAAGTGTTCGGCACGTACGGCATGTTCTGAATCTGATGACGACGATGTCACACGGCTGTTGGGATCTCATGTTTTAATGAACACGCAACTCTCACATAGGGTTGCATAATGCACGCCGTGGAGTGGTTTTAATATGCAATGTACCAGAGTGCCGTGTGAAGGAAATGGATTTTGGGAGTTTTTACAGTGCACCGCCTATGGGATCTTTTTTGCTTGAAAATTGGTGACGAAATCTAATGGAGAACGATATCACGGCCTCTCATTTTCTCCCATGATGGGCACGAACGAGGAGGGGGAGAAAAGATGGAGAATGGAAACATTTTCTGAATAGGGTGTGATGCGTCTGTCACCAATTAATTCGGTACAGCCGACCAACAACAAAAAAAAAATCGTCATGTTTTCTTTATATGGAGCACAGTGTGCTATAGTAGTATTGCACTAAATAGCAATTAAGAACTAACAAATGGCTTTAAATATCATTTGGGATCACAAACCAACTTTTTTTTGTGCTATCTCTCACACAACGTCGACGTCATTTCGGGTAGGTGTCTTTGATATTTTGTTGTAATTTAGCTCTCAGTATGGCTCCTAAGAAAGTGAAAGTGATTGCTCTATTAAGAAGCGGATGTTCTTGCCACATAAGCTCCGGTGAAGACAGACAGATTGTTGTGCACAGCGGGGGTGGGCGAGCGAGATCTGGATGCGACGGAAAACAAAACAATACGCCGACACATACATTCTTCATCCTCTGTGAAGAAGAGCAAATTATAGCATTTTAGCGGAAATCAACTTCTGTTTCATCATCTTAACATCGTATTTCGGTAGACACAAACTGCAGTGATAGCGTCTCAATGCTCCGCGAACGTACGGTCTATTTAATCTTTTTTCCTCCTCAATGTTTGGAATCTTCACGGATTATTTTCACCTTCATTTCACACAACAAACCGGCGACTGATGTTTTGTGTGTGTTCAGTGATTGAGAGGCATCATTACACGAGCATAAGCGATATTTTATGCCAGAGAGTAAGAAGCCCTTTGGCAATCTCTGGGATCACATTAGAGCGAGTGACAAAGTAAAGTATTTTACATTTAACAGGCTCTCTGTGGCTGATCTTCTCCAAATCACAGACACCCCGAGAGCACGACAGCTCCCGGAGGAGATGCTTATCAATTCCTATCAACGGCAAGCCAAAGTTCTCCCGTCTGGATGCAATGAAGTGAGGCCGAAAGGGATGAATGTCGTGAGGAAACAAGCGGCCCATGCTCTTTTAATGGAATGTCTGTCTGCTGCGTGACAGGGCAGACTATCAGGCCGTCTGAGGGATGACGCATACGGAGGGTCGCACCAAAATGAGATTGGCTGGAAAAATGGCGTCTGCCCAACTGTGTGCCGCAGATAAATAATTTTTCAGCCAGTTCAGTGGCCTTGTGGTAGAGTGTCCTCCCTGAGACTGGAAGGTTGTGGGTTCAAACCCCAGCCTGGTCATACCAAAGAATATAAAAATGGGACCCATTGCCTCACTGCTTGGCACTCAGCATTAAGAGTTGGAATTGGGGGGTTAGATCACCAAAATGATTCCCGAGCGCGGCACCGCTGCTGCTCACTGCTCCCCTCTCCCCCAGGGGATGGATCAAAATCACACGGGGATGGGTTAAATGCAGAGGAGAAATTTCACCACACCCAGATGTGTGTGTGATGATCATTGGGACTTTAACTTAACTTTAACTTTAAAACATTCGGGGTGATGCGAGTAATGTGAAGAAAACATTTGCATGGCATTTTTGGGAGATGAAAAGTGCGATATCAATACAATTTGATGAATTGGATGAATGTCTGGGGGGGGGGGTGTCAGGTTTATTTCGCTGACTGAATAAGTGAATAGAAGAGCAACAGCAAACGAACCACAAGTGAGACAGAATATTAAGTCTTTTCTCGCGAGGAGTGCAGTACAGATAGCTTAATACAATCTCTAAAACACTGAATATCTGTAGGCACTCCCGCTTTTTTTATTTGGATTTGCCCTACCCACAGTGTGAGACATAAGACACTAAAGGGGAGGAGGAAAGCATGTGGGCTTTGTCTTGTAAGCAAAAATCACTAGGTGTTTACATACTGATAAGAACATCTTGGAAGAGGAGTTTGAGTGGACTGGATACAGGAGAAAAAACCTTTGACCTCTAGTTAAAACATAGCAAGGGAAGTTTTACGACATTGTGTAGGATGCAACAAGCTAAGTTATTTATTACTGGTTATATACATTCCAACCTAATCCTACGATCAAGATAGTTGGGAAACCCTGACTTTAATGGTCACTTGGAGGTTCATCTGGGGTGCAGGACAGCAATGAGGCATGTTGTCTAACAAAGTGGTCTTTGTTAGAAAGGAACTGTCCTTCTGTGGTACATCATAAAAACAGCAAGGCCAAACAGCAAGCATATATTGCAGTAATATTGCGGTAAGGCATTGATTAGAGAACGCATGATAACATATATATACATTTTTCTAACAGGGGGGGTCAAAGTCAAGGCCCGGGGGCCAGATACAGCCCGCCACGTCATTTTAGGTGGCCCGCGAAGACAGATTGCGTCAAATTCATATGGCAATTCCAAAATTTCAAATTGTTTTTACTTTAAAAAAATAGGAATATTTATTACCATAATTTTTGTTGTTAAATATTTTATTTGATTTCAATATTTAATTTTTAAATATTTATACAGTTTTTATTAATCTCTGTTTTGAAAACTAGTTATTCATCAGTTTGTTGTGTACCCTATACTGTATATACAATATGAGATGTTCATAGATTAATTTGGGTTGACAATTTTAACGGCCCTTTGAGGCAAACTATAAGCAAGTGGAGTGTACAGTATTGGCGCTGGCTCGCACCCCTTCACTTCAATCAGTCGCACCTGCCATTAGAGCCGAGCCGCGTCCAAAGCCTAATGTGATGTGACAGTTTTTCAAAGCACGCGACATGTCACCTCACATCCTTCTCGAAAACGTCATTCAGCGCGCCTTGCTTTTTATAGCCCTGTTTTGGAAAAAAAAAAAAGGTCCCTTGCCATTTTATGAAGTCGTGAGAAGTCATCTGTAATGCAGTCAGTTCTCTTTGAAATATCTGCTTGTGTCCGATTAACACAGTAAGAAAAATATTGTTAAAATGATGTCTTTGCAATGGTTTTCAAGTGGTCATGTGTAAATTATCTGCCTCATTTGCTCTTTAAACGGTATTACAAATATCAAAACTCAGCTTTTAGATTGCTTGACATTCAAACCATCGCTATGACAAAAAGCAGCTCCCTTTAGACAAGTAAGTGATCATTTTGTCTTCAAATGTCATCGCTGCATCGGCAGGTGACCAGCACGGTGGCAAGCAGACAGCTCTTTGTCCTCGCTGTCACCTATTTCGACAGCTTCGTGTGTGTGTGTGTGTGTGTGTGTGTGTTCAATAACCCCATGAACCTTTCTAATGACGTCTACATGGGTGCTTCAGGGGTGACTGCTGTCACTTAGCTGTCACATGGTATTACTGCAAAAAAATAAAATAAAAATGCATATACAATTGACCAGTATGGTGTGTGTTACCACCATATATAATTGCCATTACATTTTCCATTTTATTCTTCACAGGTGTCGTCAGTACAGAGCGTGTTTACTTTTGCCACCTTTGCAACCAACCGCATGAGAGCGACACTTCTCCCTGGGTGTGTTATGATGTCAGGCTGGCCAAACCAAGATGAAAGGAAGTGTTGTGATGTGTATTCTCACCCTTTCCATCTCACTTTCACCCAATTGGAGCCAGCGTGCTGCCGACACTTCGCATCTATACTGTAAAAATAACCTGACATGGCACCACTGAACTATTTATAGCAAAGCTGAGTTTACCTCGCCAATTATCTTTAGTATACAGTAGTGCATACGTATATATATATATATATATATATATATATATATATATATATATATATATATATATATATATATATATATATATATATATATATATACATAGATAGATAGATAGATAGATAGATAGATAGATAGATAGATAGATAGATAGATAGATAGATAGATAGATAGATAGATAGATAGATAGATAGATAGATAGATATAGATATAGATATAGACACCCACGCACGCACGCACGCAGACACACACACACACATATATAATATAGGGGGCATGGGGAGTTCTATTCCAGTGTGTGCCATTATCAGTGTGATGCATCAGAGAGTGAAAGCCGTGTTGTGTGTTGCGAAACACGTGACCTGTTGTGCGGGCTAAAAATCACAGCAGTGGAAAATCCCATGGATTCATACGCATTGATTTTAATGGTGTCTCATAACGGCAAGAATAAACGAGAGGGAAGGAAGAGGGGCTTCGGCGCAGAAGCAAGTGTGGCACCTTGTATTCACCATTATTTATAGAGATATCAAGAGCTAGGCCCTGACTGATTTAGATTTTTTTAAGCCGATGTTGATGTTTGTTATACAAAAATTCTGATGACAGATTTGGTTCTTCATCACGTAAAAATTAAGATTTGAATAACAGACAGAATTTTTTATTTATATACATAAATGCGCCTTTTGGCCTCCACGTTAACTCCATGGTGATTTTTTTTGCCGAGGCAGAACCATGTTTAGAATTTAAATGTGGCCAGGGACAACAAACCATTTGGGAAATATTGTCGGCTGGATTGTTTCTCTCAAATCATATTACACGGACGTCTGTTAAAGGCCGCTCAGAAATAAAGCAATGGAAAGATTTGCCTCAGGGGATCGGAGGTAAATCAAGCAACCAACACTTTTTTTCCCCGCCAGTACGCAAGTCTTGACTTGAATTTTGTGCTACTCAATATCCCTCTAGTACAGGGGTCTCAAACACCAGTCCTCGGGGGCCGCATCCCTACATGTTTTCCAAGTTTCCCTCATTAAACACACCTGATTCAATTATCAGGTTCCTGCAGAACGTGAGGATGAACTCACAGGAATGCGACCCCCGAGGACTGGAGTTTGAGACCCCTGCTCTAGTACTACACTTGCCATAAAAAAAACCTGCAAAAATCTCCTTCAGAGATGTAGTCTCCCGGTACCCTACTAAAATCGCATCATGAGACCATCAAGACCAACCCGCTCCCCCTCTTTTTCATTCTAGTCACTAATCAATTTCCCCCTCAAAGGAAACAGAGAGGCTGTTCACGGCACCAAAGATAGACGCAATAGATCAGAGTGTCGCTAATACTCGTCCAGGTGCAAAACCTTTCATAAGCTGCGTGGATCATTCACACGATCGTATGCAGGCTTCGCGATGTGAACCCTGTGATAGAGACGAGGCCTCCTGTTTGCTTCCCATTTATTACCTGTAATGAGAACTGCGAAAATCCAAAAGTTTCTCATTCCTGATGTAAATGTCTCACTCAGTGGGGCATCATTTGTAACACTTTATTCATTGTGTGTCATTGGACTTCCATTCTCTCGAGAACTGCAGTGAAAATATTACAGCAGATTCTCTAATGATGAACAGGCCAGGGCTCGATACATATCTTTCATTTACATACAAGTGTAAATAATACTATTTATAATTTGATATAAACCTCCAGCTAAAATGAAATGATTGAAATGAGTGGTGTATTTGATTTTTCGCATAATGACTTCGGTGTTACTATTCCCCTAATTATATTTCAACGGGTGGTAATATAAAAAACGAAATAATGGAGGGACAAAAATGCTTTTGATGCAGACGGTGAACGCTTCTTTCTCAACATCCAACCGCTCGTCGCTCAACAACAAAGATCAAGCTCCAAGTTAATGAACGTCGCGTTCGCAATAATGCAGATTGACAGCAAGCAAGGAATAAAAGGAGCAAAGCTGCTGAATGACTCAGCCCTATTCGCGAGGGGAATAAGCAGCAGGGACGACAGAACCGCGGTGGTCCATTTGCATCCCGCAGTGTCGGGCCTGATGGGGATCGGGGGGGACAGCTGCTGTGGTGTAAGGTGTGGGTTTGCTCCGTGGGTTGTCGCACGCATAGTGGTAGCATATAGCA